>NC_081327.1:2727272-3030303 GCF_026419965.1 Kogia breviceps
TATATACAGTGGGATATTCCTCAGCCATAAAAAGGAACGAAATAGGGGACTTCCCTGGTGGCGCAGTGGTTAAGAATCCACCTGCCAATGCAGGGGACAGAGGCTCAAGCCCTGGTCTGGAAGATCCCACACGCCGCGGAACAACTAAGCCAGGGCGCCACAACTACTGAGCCTGCGCTCTAGAGCCCGTGAGCCACAACTACTGAGTCCATGCGCCACAACTACTGAAGCCCACTTGCCTAGAGCCCGTGCTCCGCAACAAGAGAAGCCACCGCGATGAGAAGCCCGCGCACCGCAAAGAAGAGTACCCCCCGCTCGCTGCAACTAGAGAAAGCCCGTGCGCAGCAACGAAGACCCAACGCAGCCAAAAGTAAATAAATAAATAAATAAATTTTTAAAAGAAAAGGAACAAAATAGTACTAGTTGCAGAGACGTGGACAGACCTAGAGACTGTCATACAGAGTGAAGTCCGTCAGAGAGAGAAAAACAAATATTGTATAATATCGCTTATATGTGGAATCTAGAAAAATGGTACAGATTAACCTATTTGCCAAGCAGAAATAGAGACAGAGACGTAGAGAACAAACATGGTTACCAAGGAGGGAAGTGAGGGGGGATGAATTGGGACATTGGGATCGACATATATACACTAATATGTATAAAGTAGAGAACTAATGAGAACCTGCTGTAGAGCTCAGGGAACTCTATCCAGTGCTCTGTGGTGAGCTAAATGGGAAGGAAATCCAAAAAAGAGGGCATGTATGTTTCCGTATAGCTGATTCACTTTGCTGTGCGGTAGAAACTAACACAACATTGTAAAGTAACTACACTCCAATACAAAGTTTAAAAAATAAATAAATAGAATTACTAGTAGCTAAAAATAGAAAGTAAAAACTTGGGTTGAATTTATATTGAACATATGATCTACTATTGAAATTCATACTGAAATAAAATTTCTGAGTTTAAAAAAAAAGGTTTTTTTAAAGGAGACAATTTTTTTAAGTTAAAATAAAAAATAAAATAAATACAAAGGAGACGATATATTGGGTCAGCCAAGTTCGTTCAGGTTTTCTGTAAGATGTTACGGGAACACCCAAACGAAATGTTTAACCAACCCAATAGGTCATGGTTCAAGACTCAGCCTCCTGAGATAGAGAAAGCTGCATTGGAATACTTGCTTTTCTCCTGGATATTTTGCAAGTTTGGGCAAATTAACTTAATGGTGGAGTTTCTTCGTGAAACAAGTCGATAGGGTCATGATGGTTAAGAAATTAGAATTTGTTTTAGTGCCTGGAACATGATCAGGCTTTGATTTTTTAGTTGTTTTTTTCTTAAGATTTTTTTGGATATGGACCTTTTTATTCATTATTTTTTATTTGCACTTATTTTACTGATTTACTTATATATTTTTTCACCCATTTGTTTAGTAGGTTTATTATTATTATTTTTAACATCTTTATTGGAGTATAATTGCTTTACAATGGTGTGTTAGTTTCTGCTTTACAACAAAGTGAATCAGTTATACATACACATATGTTCCCATATCTCTTCCCTCTTGCGTCTCCCTCCCTCCCTATCCCACATTTGTTACAATATTCCTTCTTTTTTATGTTTTGGTTTTTCGGCCATGAGGCATGTGGGATCTTAGCTCCCTGACCAGGGATCGAACCTGCACCCGCACCCCCTGCACTGGAAGAAGTCTTAACCCCTGGACTGCCAGGGAAGTCCCAGGTTTTGATTTTTTTAATAACATATATTAAATGTATAATATATATATGTACTTTTCATAAATTTATATATGATTTATAAACACACGCCACACAGTGTGGCTCTCGGTGCCATGACCTCAGTGTACCCTGACTTCTCCCCTCCTAGTCGACTTTGAGAAACAACAAAGTCAGTATTCTGCCACGTTCAAGCACTAAAATGTGACTTATGCATTGGCCAGAGGTAAAAGACAGACGCGAGGGACACCACAGCCCCGAAGCCTTGTGGGAGCTCCGGGCAGAGCGATGCCCTAAACGCATGCGCAATAAGCAAAGGCACTTCCTGCCCGGAGATGGGTGGAGCCCAGGACAGCTGCGTGGGACTCGCAGGGAGGCGGGGCTCAGTGCGGTCAGGGCACGACAGGCTGGCCCGGCGAGCACGGAGAAGCGCTCCCTGGAAAGACAGGGAAGGCCTTGATTTGCCGGCGACACCTGTGAGAAACGGGGGCGCTGGCCGGCCCTCTGAGCCACCGATCGCACCGTGCTTCACGGACCGGGCAGCTGCCGTGGACTCGGACGCCAGGCCGGCAGTAAGCGTCGAGTCCGCGGACAGACGGTGGGAAAACAATCACAGGGGTGAACATCTAATCGATAACTGTCACCGTCTACATGATCAGCGCGGATCAGCAGCCTCTTGGAGAGGAGACAGACTGAAATGGAAGTGTCGACAGTAACGCAGTTTGCTGCGGGTTTTTTTTTTGCTTTCCTTAGAGTTAGGGGAAAAGTGAACAGAGCAAAAAACGGGGTAAGAAGGGGAGGAATAAATGGGAAGATTGGTACTGACACACACACACTACTATATAGAAAACAGATAACTAGTAAGGACCTACTGCGTAGCACAGGGAAGTCTACTCAATACTCTGTAATGGCCTATATGGGAAAAGAATGTTAAAAAAAGTGGATATATGTATGTGTATAACTGACTCACTTTGCTGTACACCTGAAACTAATACAACACTGTAAATCAACTATATGCCAATAAAAATTTTTTTTAAAAAGCAAGAAGAACAGAATCTCAACCATCAGCAACTTATAATGTTGGTGAACTAAGAATCATGCATCCTTGGAGCCAGGCTGATGGGTTCGACGCCTGGCTCCACCCCTGGCCCATGTGTGGGACCTTTGGGCATGTTTCTGAGCCCTCCCAGGCGGTGGTTTTCTACTGTGTACCAGCAGGTCCTGAGAATGCCCGCCTCGTTAAGTAATTAAAGGCATGTAATGAGCTAATACTGTAACAGTCGCCGGAAATGGTGAGTGCTACAGTGAGAGCTAAGTGGACATTTAGCCTCTTTGCCTGAGATTTAAAGAGCTCTTATTTTGATGGAGTAAGTGAATCAAACAACGGTTAGTGTAAAAACCTGACGCAATGAATAATCATTGATATAAAAATATTTTATAAGCTTGCTAATCTTCTCTTCACATTTTGTGTCCTAACTCTATAAAAATCTTAAGTTTATCTTGCCGATGTTAAAAGGGCTGGTTTCAAGTTTTACCTCCCTACTGAAACAGAGAGAAGCAATCCTAAACTTAAACACAAGCCTTCCCCCAAATTATTTTCTTTATTAATCATTTGTCAGTTCTAAGATTGAAAGGGCCCCAGTGAGAGCCACAAAAAGTAGGTTAAACAAAATTCCCACAGGGACCCATAATATTGAAATTTGTAAACTATTAGGGATAAGGAAGAAACCTAAACACTGCCAAACCCGAGGGTTTTTTTTAAAAGATGATCTATAACTGAAGAATGGAAAGGATCAATCTCTACATCTGCGAGTGAAATAATTCAGAGAAAGACACTATATGATCTCACAGCTATATGGGATCTTAGAAAGACACCAAACGTAAATAGTTGGCGGTTGCCAGAGATTGTGGGTTGGGAGGATGAAATGGTAGAAAGTGGTCAAAAGTTATAAACTTCCAGTTATAAGATAAATAAGTCCTGGGGGTCTAATGGTGACTATTGTTAACAACACTGTATTATATATTTGAAAGTTCCTAAGAGAGTAGATCTTTGAAGTTCTCATCCCAAGGAAAACAAAATTGTAACGACACGTGTAGGGCAATACACGTTAACTAAATAAACTTCTTGTGATCACTGCAATATGTACATGTATCAAATCATCACATTGTACCCCTAAAATGAATACAATGTTCTATGTCAATTACACCTTGATAAAAACTGGGGAAAAAAACCTACATCTGCAAAGCTGAATTTAAGGAAATTCCCTGGCGGTCCAGTGGTTAGGACTCTGTGCTTTCACTGACGAGGGCCTGGGTTCTATCCCTGGTTGGGGAACTAAAATCCCACAAGCCACATGGTGTGCCCCCCCGCAAAAAAAAAAAATTGTTTTTTTTTTTTTTAAAGATCTGATAGTGGGAAGCAGCTGCATTGCACAGGGAGATGAGCTCGGTGCTTTGTGACCACCTAGAGGGGTGGGATAGGGAGGGTGGGAGGGAGACACAAGAGGGAGCGATACGGGGATATATGTATACATACAGCTGATGCACTTTGTTATACAGCAGAAACTAACAACATTGTAAAGCAATTATACTCCAATAAAGATGCTCAACAAAAAGCTGAATTTAAGAAATAAATAGGGCTTCCCTGGTGGCACAGTGGATAAGAATCTGCCTGCTAATGCAGAGGACATGGGTTCGAGCCCTGGTCTGGGAAGATCCCACATGCCGCGGAGCAACTAAGCCCGTGAGCCACAACTACTGAGCCTGCGCGTGTAGAGCCTGTGCTCCACAACAAGAGAAAACACGACAATGAGAAGCCCATGCACCGCGATGAAGAGTAGCCCCCACTGGCCGCAACTAGAGAAAGCCCGTGCGCAGCAACGAAGACCCAACACACCCAATAAATAAATAAATTTTTTTAAAGAAATAAATAGAATTCAAAGAAACAAGGAAAAAAAGTTTTAATAATCAACATGTATTCGCATCATTAAAGGATACAGTTACAAGGGAGATGTTTTTAGACTCAAGTTTACTCAAACTTTGACTCAAATTTGCTCCTGGTAGAGACTCTTGGAAAAGCTCTTGGTATAGTGACATAGGATGAACAATGAATTCAGCTGGAAACAATGAGTCACGGGAGCAAGAATAAGCTAAGAAATTAGCAAATGTGTCTAAAAGAGGCACACGCTTTTCAGTAACAACCTGCTACCACATGGTATCTACATGGGAGGCAGATGGTACCAGGTGGGAAGTGGGTAGCAAAAGAAAGGAAAGGCATTCCAAGCGTGCTCCAGGCGAAAGATAGAGCTACTTACTGACTCAAGATCTTCTCACTTCAAAGAGCCGTCCTTAATCTCTGCGATCACGCCAATCTACCTGGTCATTCTCTTCACTGGACAAATACTTGAGTTCCAACTAGACGCCAGGGTGCTGGGTGTATACAGACACGAACATGGCAGTCCAGGACCCAGAACCCAGAGCTTACCTTCTGCTTGGAGGCAGTTACAACAGAAGAGTGGCAATTTCATAACTAGTACTGAAATCAAACATAGGATGAGGTTCTAGAGTGGCTGGGCTGGGGGTCCGGGCTGCTTAACTCGGGGGAGGGGAGGTCAGAGAAGGCATTTGGAAGAGCTTGCCTGGTGAAAGTCTAAGGAAAGACTGACCGGAAGGGAGAGAAGCTGGAACAAACGTTCTGAGTCAGGAATGAGCTCGGTCAGGGATTTGAAAGAAAGATAAGGTCCGTGAGCCACACCATACTATGGGGAAGCAGGTGAAGGATAAACCAGAGAGAAGGAAGGGAAAAGCTCAGATTCTGAATATTTTCCAAATGACGGGAAATCATGAAAAAGACTTCAAGGCATAATTTATTATCTTAAAACAATTTCTCCACCTCCTAGAGTAGTGAAAATAAAAACAAAAGTAAACAAATGGGATCTAATTAAACTTGAAAGCTTCTGCCCAGCAAAGGAAACCATAAGCAAAAAGACAACCCTCAGGATGGAAGAAAATATTTGCAAACAAAGCAACCGACAAAGGTTTAATCTGCAAAATATACAAACAGCCACAGAGCTCAATATCAAAAAAACAAACCACCCAATCAAAAAATAGGCAGAAGATCTAAATAGACATTTCTCCAAAGAAGACATACAGATGGCCAAGAAACACATGAAAAGATGCTCAACATCACTAATCATTAGAGAAATGCACATCAAGATTACAATGAGGTATCACCTCACACCAGTCAGAATGGCCATCATCAAAAAATCTACAAACAACAAATGCTGGAGAGGGTGTGGAGAAAAAGGAATCCTCTTGCACTGTTGGTGGGAATGTGAATCGGTACAGCCACTGTGGAGAACAGTATGGAGGTTCCTTAAAAAACTACAAATAGAGCTACCGTATGACTCAGCAGTCCCACTCGTGGGCATATATTTGGAGAAAAACATAATTCGAAAAGATACATGCACCCCAATGTTCACAGCAGCACTATTTACAATAGCCAGGACATGGAAGCAACCTAAATGTCTATCAGCAGAGGAGGGGATAAAGAAGATGTGGAACACATATACAGGGGAATATTCCTCAGCCATAAAAAAGAATGAAATAACGCCATTTGCAGCAACATGGATGGACCTAGAGATGATCATACCAAGTGAAGTAAGTCAGACAGAGAAAGACAAATATTATATGTGGGATCTTTTTAAAAAATGATACAAATGAACTTATTTACAAAACAGAAACGGACTCACAGACTTAGAAAACAAACTTATGGTCACCAAAGGGGAAAGGTGTGGGGGGGGGGGATAAATTAGGAGCTTGGGATTAACATACACACACTACTATATATAAAATAGATCACCAACAGGGACCTACTCTATAGCACAGGGAACTCTACTCAGTATTCTGTAATAATCTATACGGGAAAAGAATCTGAAAAAGAGTGACTATATGTATACGTATAACTGAATGACTTTGCTGTAC
The DNA here is from genome assembly GCF_026419965.1 of Kogia breviceps. Taxonomy (NCBI): domain Eukaryota; kingdom Metazoa; phylum Chordata; class Mammalia; order Artiodactyla; family Physeteridae; genus Kogia; species Kogia breviceps. The sequence goes on from NC_081327.1 coordinate 2,733,980, forward strand.
ACCTGAAACTAACAAAACATTGTGAATCAACTCTACTCAAATATAAAATAAAAATTAAATTTTAAAAATTTACATAGAAAAAAAAAAGTATTTCTGTACATAAATGCAGTCTTTCCACTAGAGAAACACCTCCTTTCCCTGACTACCTACCTTTGATAAAAAAGCATTCTTTTTACCCTAAAAAAAAATAGTATCGGATGTGGTGCTCCAAGGACAAAGCTTGATGCTGTCTGAAGAAGTGTCAGCGTCACACCCCCCACCGGCCTCTTAATCGCCCTCCCCACCAAGATGCGAGGGTTATGAAATTCCTGAGCCCACCTGGGTGACGGGACCTGTCCCAAATAAGGAAAGGCGTCCGGCCTGTCCCACTCCCAGCCTATAGAAGGAAGCTATATGTGCCTCGAGCAATCAGTAAACGAGATTTTCACCTGGGACCATTCCTTTGTCTTCTGGCTACAAAAACTGATCAATAGCACATGTTCAGGCTCGACTCTCCCAGGCTCCTGGGAAGTCCGCCTGCTGTTCTGGTAGCAAGCCCTCCCTCTAATAAATTCTGTCTTCCTTACATCCTGCCTTGTGTCCAACCCGCTTTGGACCACGACATCAGAGACGCGCTGTGAGCTTCTCTGTGCTTCTGGTACATGTTTTGTAAAAAGGTGATGACGAGATTGTTATGAGGGTCAAAAGACAAAGGAGAAAATACATATCAAGCAACCATCTCTGTGCCAAGGAAGTGTTCTATACATGTTACCTATTCTCTGTGCTATTCTTCTTATTCTTCTCCTTTATGAACTTAAGGCTCTTTTCCCACCTGTCCTCAGCACCCTCCTCCTGCGTTACCCGGGAAACATCTATTCTCAGTCCATCAGCACCCAAGCAAACATCACCAGCCACCGGGACCGTTCCCTCTTAGGTTCCCCAAGCAAGTTTTATCGTATACGTCACTATAGTTAAAACATTTGTTGCAGAGAAACCGAAACGGGGGCCACAGTTCAAACACATCCCTACACCAAAACACATGCAGTCTTGTAACCCAAAGGAAAAACCGATTTCCCCGAAAGGCCGATTCTGCTTCTTAAACAAACTTAAGATTTCTCCAAGTCAGCATGAACTTGCAACTCCCCAGCTAACTGGCTGTGCACAAGTGAGCTGATGCCATGGGAAGGAAGGTATAGTTCTAGGGACCACTCACAGCAGGAAAAAATAAAATGTCCTTTCTCATCCAGGCTTTGTAACCTGAGCCATAGCTGCTGGGAACTGAGCTTCGTGACCACGTTTGGTTTTTCTCCCTGTTTGTCCACAGTTTGTATCTCACTCAGTAAAACATCTGAGTCAAGGAAAGCACTCAGCATTTTCTTTTGAAACACTGGACTGTAGCTTGGGTTTTCAAAAGAAGCCAGAGTAGAAAGAATGACACCCTGCTATTGACTTAAAGAATAGGTGAAGATCCGACTTACACGAACTTCTGGAGTTTACAGACAGGCTGAGCCAGCGTCCTGCAGAGAATCGCCAGGGAGGCCTTGTCAAACTGACAGTTGTCCAAATCTAACATCTGCAAGTTCTCGCTGGCAGTAAATGCTGAGCAGAGATCCCGCCAGAGGGAGAGCTTCTCGATGGCACTACAGGAAGACAAGCACCGTGATTCTTCCGTGGCTCAATTCAACTAGTTCCTGAAAAAACTAAGAACAGAGCTAGCATGTGATCCAGCAATCCCACTCCTGGGCATATATCTGGAGAAAACCATGGTTCAAAAGGACACAGGCACCCCAGTGTTCATTGCAGCAATGTTTACAATAGCCAGGATGTGGAAGCAACCTAGATGTCCACTGACAGATGAACGGATAAAGAAGATGTGGTCCAGGGACTTCCCTGGTGGCCCAGTGGGTAAGAATCTGCACCTCCAATGCAGGGCACTCAGGTTCGATCCCTGGTCGAGGAACTAGATCCCACATGCATGCCACAACTAAGAGTTTGTTGCTGCAACTAAGACTCCACATGCCACAACTAAGAGGCCCACAGGCTACAACTAAAGATCCTGCATGCTGCAACTAAACATGTCACAGTGAAGATCCCACGTGCCACAAACTAAGACCTGGCACAGCCTAAATAAATAAATGGTTTTTTTAAAAAAAAGCTATTCAGGGCTTCCCTGGCGGCGCAGTGGTTGAGAGTCCACCTGCCAGTGAAGGGGACGCGGGTTTGTGCCCCGGTCCGGGAAGATCCCACGTGCCGCGGAGCGGCTGGGCCCGTGAGCCGTGGCCGCTGAGCCTGTGCATCCAGAGCCTGTGCTCCACAAGGGGGGAGAGGCCACAACAGTGAGAGGCCCGTGTACCGCAAAAAAAAAAAAAAAAAAAAAAAAAAGCTATTCATATTTTTTAAAAAAAGATATGGTCCATATATGCAATGGAATATTACTCAGCCATAAAAAAGAATGAAATAATACCATTTGCAGCCACACAGATGGACCTAGAGATGATCATACTAAGTGAAGTAAGTCAAAGAAAGACAAATATTATATGATATCACCTATATGCAGAATCTTTAAAAAAAATGATACAAATGAACTTATTACAAAACAGAAACAGAAAAAAAAACAAACAGAAACAGACTCAACAGGCTTAGAAAACAAACTTATGGTCACCCAAGGGGAAAGGTGGGGAGGGGATAAAGTAGGAGTTTGGGACTGACATATACACACTACTATATATAAAATAGATCACCAATAAGGACCTACTGCATAGCACAGGGAATTCTGCTCAATATTCTGTAATAACCTAAATGGGAAAAGAATTTGAAAAAGAATAGATACATGTATATGTATAACTGAATCGCTTTGCTGTACACCTGAAATGAACAAAACGTTGTTAATCAACTATACTCCAGTACAAAATAAAATTTTTTAAAAAAAGAATGCAGGTTAAAAAACCCCAAAAAAGACATTTTCAACACAGGAGAATACCATTCCCAGAGGCCCTCAAAGCTGACAGACAGTCCAGCCTGAACAGAGAGAGGAACAGTCAGGTGCACTGAGTCAACATGCATGGTGGTCAAAGAAGTGAGCCGTGGGCTCCCCTGGTGGCACAGTGGTGGAGAGTCCGCCTGCCGATGCAGGGGACGCGGGTTCGCGCCCCGGTCCGGGAGGATCCCACGTGCCGCGGAGTGGCTGGGCCCGTGAGCCGTGGCCGCTGCGCCTGCGCGTCCGGAGCCTGTGCTCCGCAGCGGGAGAGGCCACAGCGGTGAGAGGCCCGCGTACCGCAAAAAAAAAAAAAAGGCTTACCTTTCAACTTGACATTGGCCCTATGAAGACATTTACCCCTGATTATACAGCCGGAAATACTTAAGAAACACAGTTCATGGCCACAGAGCTAGCAAATGGCAGTATAAGAATGCAAATCAATGTCTTTTTGACTGCAAAAGCCATGTTTTTAGGTACAAAACTACAATGATTTATGAAATCCCCACTGGGGGTTGGAGCGAGCTAAATATAAACATGGTGTGTGTGTCGTTAGAGGGAGAGAAGTAATAGACGGACTCACTTTGGCGTAGATCCAGATTCATCGGGAAAGACATTTTCTATACACAGGTGAAATTTCTGCAGACTTTGGCAATGTTTCAGACAGAATGCAGATACTGTCAATTCTTCAATGGTACCAATATAAATGTCAATCTCTTTGAAGAAATTCATCACTTGGATTACAAATTCTTGGTCCTGGGTCTCAAACAAACAATTGAACAATTCCTGGAAACTCACCACGATCTTACTGGGGTGACACTGACTTAAAGTTTCAAGGCTTTGGGTTATTTCCTGCTTTACGTCTGCGGACAGTGGGAAACCGAAAGCCGTCTCCAGCATGTGTGTTATTTTTTCGGTTGAAAATGCAAACAGGAATATCCCCATCCAGGACAAGCGGGAGTAGGCTTCGCTCAGGGCCGCTCTCACAAACTCGGTCACCTTTCCGACGACTGGGTGAGGATGGTCCTTGGGTCGCTTGAACAGATAGAAGAGGGCGGCACAAAATTCTTGCATACACGTATGGATGAAGGTCAAGCGCTTACCGCTCCTCTGAAGGAGTCTCATGGCCACCCACATGGAGGCGTCGGATTCAGACACCCCGTTCCTCCTGAGATCCCCAGGGCAAAACAGAAACGTGCGAGTCCACATGCCCTCCGCAGCCAAGGTACACAGGCTTTGCAGTCGGGTTCTGTTCTGCTTGGGTGGGCAATTCCCACTTGCTGCTTTGAATATGTTCATCAAGAAGGACGCATACAAACAAGTGATGCTTTCGGAGGCAATCTCCAGGTCTTCTCCTCTCTCCAGCTGCCACTTCAAGCAAGTACACACCAACCAGCAAACAAACGGACTCTTGCACAGGACAAACAGCGGTCTCTTCTCTCTCACAAAACTGAAGGCTCTGGAGGATTTATTCTTTTCGCGGAAGTAATGGGAGAAATACAGCTTCCTTTGGCGTTCAGAGAATCCCGGGAGAAATATGCATTTTGTCTGACGCAACAAGAAATAATTTCTTTTCATACCCATCTTTCCCAGGGCGATAAGCAGAGAGGATTCTGGGAGCAGCTGTTTGTGCAGCAAGCTGGTCAGGACGGCCTGCGTTGGCCGCCGCTGGTCCCAGGCGCGGCACAGGTCAGCGTCAAGCGTCAAGTCAAATTTCAGCTCCTCCAGGCCATCCAGGATGAACAGGATTCTCTCTGGCTGGGACAAAACGTCTTCGATGGGCTCTGAAGACTCAGGCCAGTCCCTGGAGATGAGCTCCACGAGGCTCGTGTCTGTAACACTGTTCATTTCACTGCCTTTGAGGAAGAAGACAAATGAGAACCTGTCCCTCCACAGGTTACCCTCCGCCCATTCCAGCATCGCTTTTCTCAAAAGGGTCGTTTTTCCGACTCCTTCAGGACCTTGCAAGATCACAGTGGGTGAGGGGTTTCCAGGCTCGTGTGCACTAAGGTAGACAGCATTCAGCTGTTCAAATTCATTCTTCGTGGTTTCTTTGTAGAAACCCTCAGGGACTTGAAGGCAGGTCTCCTTTTCCCATATGACTCGGAATTTTTTCTTCATGTGGTTTCTATATGGGTTTAGCTTATCTGAGTTAACAGGGACAGAATACAAGACAATTAAAAAATACACTCCAGGGCTTCCCTGGTGGCGCAGTCGTTAAGAATCCACCTGCCAATGCAGGGGACACGGGTTCAATCCCTGGGCCGGGAAGATCCCGCATGCTGCACAGCAACTAACCCCATGCGCCACAGCTACTGAGCCCGCGTGCCACAACTACTGAAGCCCACACGCCTACAGCCCGTGCTCCACAACAAGAGAAGCCACCACAATGAGCAGCCCGCGCACCGCAACGAAGAGTAGCCCCCGCTCGCCGCGACTAGAGAAAAGCCCGCACGCGGCAACGGAGACCCAACGCAGCCAAAAATAAAATAAATTTAACTAAATTTAAAATATGAAAGAAAAGAAACATATGCATGTATGCACATGCTTGGCCATGAAAATAAACAGTAACTCAAAGCCCTTATTTTAAAATAAAATACACTCCACCCTTGGGACTCAGAATGACCCCTACAGATTTACTCACACACACATGCCAAGACTGATGTCTATGCCCACATGGGACCAGGCTCCTGAACTCACTTTTGTTAAGACCCAAATCTATGTGAATTCATGTCCGTGGAAACACCTGATCAAGATTGGAAGCCCATCTCAGAGCTACAGGCTACACGAGCTGTGACTACTTGGGGATTACATTTCAAACTAGAAGAGGGGTGCCAGCTCCCCAGTCAAGAATTCATAAGCACTACTATTTATTTACTGAGGGCCGCCCAGGAACTGGGGCTGAGAAAGACGTCACTGCTACTTCATCTTCCGTTTCTTCAACAACCCATTAAGATTCATTCTATGCCCACTTTACAGAAAAGTGCTGAGAGTTTACGTTACTTGGCTAATTCGGTTAATGAACAGATACTAGCGTCACGCATTTGTCTCAGTTGTCTGACTTGAAATCATAAGGTCTAGACTATTTCTGTTAAGACCATGCTGATTAATGCAAGACCATGCAAGTTAATTTCAGAAATGCACCCTTGAACCATCATTCTTTCAACCTGCCCTTATTACGTAGCTTCCATGTTCAAGGCTACGCACTAGGGGAGATAAACAAATTACAAATATAGACGAGGACCATACCCTGCGTTGAAGAAATATGAACTACAGTAGGTGAGGCCTTTCTGCATGTCTTCTGAGCAAAGGGCATTGCTAGTTTTGTTTAAGTATGTGTGACTAGGAAAAGAGCCTTGGAAATTAGAGAGCCTTTCTCTCTCTGGGACAGAGGAAGATTTGTATATAAAAATGGGTGATTTCAGGGAGGGGGAGGGGTAAATTAGGAGTTTGGGGTTAACATATACACACTGCTATGTATAAAATAAATACCCAGCAAGGACCTACTGTATAGTACTGGAAACTATACTCAATATTTTGTAATAACCTATAAGAGAAAAGAATATGAAAAAGAATATATATATGTGTATGTATTTTATATATATATATATATAGGAATGGCTGAATCACTTTGCTGTACACCTGAAACACAACATTATAAATCAACTATACTTCAATTTAAAAAATCATAATAAGGCCATGAAAACAGATGAGTGAGAGAATCTTGAGAGCAGAAATATAAAATATATAGAAATGCCAGGAGAGCTTCTATGGTCATGAACTCCAGTTTGAGGTGAAACACTCAAAAATAACTAAGGACATATATAAAGAGAAAAAAAATTTAATGGATGATTTGTCTCATATTTTGTCACTTTTTTTTTTTTTGGCCGGGATTTACAACTCAACTGATCTTATTTTCTGAGGGGAGACAAAATGGTGTATCCACCCAGAGGAGGATGTCAAGCGATCAATGAGACAAAAATAACTGGTTTGGGTCAGCTCTGTCCCTTTTGGAAAAGTCTTCTAACATGAGGAGACACCGTTTGATCTGCATTTTTTTTTTCACTTGTAAACCTCAGAGTCGTGGTAAGAATGAAAAGACATGATGCATAAAAAGTTCTTCCTATAGCACCAGGGGTGTATGTTCTCTATAATTATTTCCTCATCTTAGGACTCTGCCCAGTCTTTTGTGCAGGTCTGGTCAAAAGGATGTGACCTACATGGGGAAGGAATCTAAAAAAGAGGGGATATGTGTATATATTACTGAGTCACTTTGCTGTACAGCAGAAACTAACACAACTTTGTAAATCAACTCTACTCCAATAAAAAGAAAGTTTGCATAAATTTTTTTAAAAAGCATGGGCAGCAACCATAATGGAATTCCATCTCAGCAGTCCTGGTTGTGCAGACACTAAGTCCCGGGTCACCTCCTCGAATAGCATTGACTCAGCTCGGAACGGAAAAATGGAGAGCAGACACTTAGACGAACGATTTGCCTCAGGACGCTACGCATCCACAGTCCATCACTGGCCCATGAATGACCAGAGTTGGCTTGCAATTCTTCTACTATTTCCGAGCGTCCTACTGGCCTATACACATTCTCAACTGATGGAGGCATGGCCAGTAACACAATAACAATGTGACCTTCATTATTAGAAGCTCCCAGTAAACCAACCTTCCCCCAAGGGTCCCTGCGCTGCACCCCTCTCATGACACTTACGTCTGATCTCGTCCCGAGCCTTTGTCCAGAGATCTCCCCGCTGGATCAGTAGAAAGAGACTCAGGGTCACATCCCACGCCAGTTTTCCTGGGTAGTGCTCGCTCAACAGCTTTGATAGAGTTTCTCGTGAAGCCTTCTTTAGCTCGGTCCATGGGATTGGCTTGAGTTTGAATTTCAGAGGTTCTTGCTTGAGCAGCTCCTTAAATTTCCAGAACTCTTCCTTTTTGAGCTCCTCCAGGTACCACAACAAGCCAAAGTCAGAAAAAAAAGATTCAGCCATCTCGTCACAGGATTGTGGAGCTTGGACTTCTCCAGTGGGGTGGGGGGAGGATCCTCAAAAACAAGAAGTAAGTGATACCTGGGGAAGAATGATGTCATTATGGGGTTAAATCTCAGCAGTGCAAAGGGGTCTAAAATGATGGATAGCATGCATTTCTTGTTTAAAACCTATCTTCCCAGCTTCACTCGGGGAAGGCACCCCATCCTTTCTCAACATTCCAAAATCATGTATATGAATTCAGTGCTAGCAACTAAAAATGCGATTTATACTAAATCAAATGTCAGGGAGCCTTCTAACTACCTAAAATCATAATAAAGCTTTGAGGTTTATCAGTGTGGCCAGGCAAGGAAAAATTAGGGTGTTTCTGACCTTGTGTCCCTACTGTGTATTGCGGGCACTTCTGAGAAGAATTGACTATTGACCTTGTGTTCTCATGGGACAGTCTATCTAAAGTTCAAAAGCCCATGTTATACTGAACACTCCTTGAAGGAGAACAGTTTCTGGTCTAGCTTGACTAACTTTTGAAGACTTTAACAAAAAAGAAATCAAAAGCCTAAAGATATGTCTTTGGTACATGAAAGTTTTGATGAATCCCTGAAAGATGGAAAGCAGAGAGCTGTGCCTGGAAAAATAAATTCAAAATTTCAGGCACTCTCTGCGCTCGGGAGCGAGGTGCCGCCAGCGGCCCCGCCCCGCCGCCACCGCCCCGCCCAACCCCGCCCCGGCCCCGCCCTCGGGCACCGCCCCGGCCCCACCCCCCGCCGCCCCGCCCCGCCCTCGGCCGCCATTCGGCCTCCGAAACTTTCCAGCGCCCGCGCCTCTCGGGGACTCGGCCGCGGCACGGCCCGGGCTCGGCGACGGCCGGCCGGAGGGAGGTTTCGGGGCGGCGGCGCCGCCGCAAGTTGCGCTGCTCGCGGCGAGGTTGAACGGAGCGGCATCACCATTTCAGATCAAAAGTCATCAAGTACCGGCAGTGTCTAATGGTCTAACCCAACCGAATCTTCTCAAGGTAGAATGATATTGTTTAAGGCTGTTGCAACAGAGAAGCTCCGGCCCCTGGAAGCCTGAAGTGTTGACTCTCTCTGGCCCTTTCCAGAACCAGCGTGTGATCCCTGCCTGTTCTGAGGCCCATACCACCTCCCTGGTGTGACCCCCACTTCCTCCTCCCTCCTGATCTAGTCTTCATTTGCACCCTATTCTCATCTAACCTTGCTTGCTGGAGCCTGCTATTCCACAATTAGAGAGTCATTTGTTCGACATGAAACTTTGTCCCAATGAAAATCCTGGGAGTCCCAGGAGAGGTAGTACATTAAACTCTACCAGTCGTTTATACCATAAATAAATAAATAAATAAAATTTATTTCAAAATGAGGGCAGGAAAAGACAAACCCAAGGGCACACCAGCTTACATACTGTGCTCCTAGACAGAAAGAAGGAACTCTGGACATCGATCTCAACGCTGGGTCACGGAAGTACGTTTCAAAGAGCATGGGCCACTCAGCACTCAGTGCAAAGAGAAGCGATGAAAAATGTTAATAGTTCCAGAAATCCCAACATCCAACTCCTTGACGTTCCAAACAAACAAAAACAAAAAAAACCCAGAGGGACTAGAGGGAAGGAAATAATTCATGGAAGAAAGCTTTCCAGAGTTGAAGAAAAGACTTGCATCTTCAGAATAAAAGACCTTGCCTAGTGTTAAGGAAAATGAACGATAAAAGATCACGTGATATTTAACTTACATAATTTCAAAAATAAGCAAAGTCCTGAGTCTAGAGGAGTACTGTCCAATATAATGTGAGTCATGTTTGTAATTTGAAATGTTTGAGTAACCACATTAAAGAATTTAAGCAAACGGGAAATTCATTTTAATATTATATTATTTAAATTAGTCTATCTAAAATACCAATTCAACATGTAAACAATATTTTTTTAAAAAATCAATGAAATATTTTACTTTTTTAAATACTGTCTTCAGAATCCACTGTGTATTTTACACTTACAGAATATCTTATTTCAGAAGCTCAATTGTTGTTGGAAATACTTGATCTCTATTTAGGTTTTATAAAATACACATTGGGAAAAGTAAACTCTCATACTCGTTATTTATTACATACATAAACCTTCTAAAAACTGAATTGAGTATCAGTTTTAAAGTCAAAATCTGCATTAATGAAAATTAAAAATTCAGTTCCTCAGTCTCACTGGACACATTTGCGGTACTCAGCTACCACATGTGACTAGTGGCTATTATTTTAGACAGTGTAGGTCTAGACTCCTAGCAATGTAAGCAGTTTACAAGAAGGGGTGATAGTCACATTATGTAATGATTTAATACTGAATAATCACTCACGTTCCCAAAAATGCACTGAATATCGTTCTTTGTCTACAAGGGGATAAGAATCCATTTGCGAGAATCCTTTCTGACAACACTGTATATAAGTTAGCAGTACAAAGAAAGAATCTGCAAACAATTTAGAGTGGAGAGTTGTTGACCTCGACATCTCTGCTGGGTGATATCTTCCATTCAAACACAAGAGAAAAGTAAACCATTTCAGACATGAAGATATTCACAGTTTATCATGCAAAAATCTTCGCTGACTCAGCAGAGGATATAGTCAGAGAAAATAAAAAATTAATCAAAAAGGTGGTGACACACTAGGGACATATCTGCTAAGATGAGTTTTCACAGTATGTATATACATAATGATTAGGTTGTATACCTAAAACGAATACAATGTTATATTGTCAATTATATCTCAGTAAAAATGTTTTTAATTCACTAAGGTATCAGGACATGAAATTAAATACGGAAATTATTAGTCTTCATATAGACAAACAATACCCACTTAGAGGGTTTAATGTTAGAGGAAAAACCCTTTATAATATCAACAAATAAAATGCCTATGAGTAAATTCAACAGGAAATGTACAAATCCATATGTGAAAAACTTTAAAACACTCATAACTGAGGAAAACTGAAAAGCTGCGAAGTAGAAAGGGGTTACCCTGCCAGCTATTAAAACATACTCTCAATGTATCTATAATTAAAGCACAGTGGTCCTCACAAATGAATAGACAGACCGGTGGAAAAGAATACAGAGAAATAAACCAAGTCACATATGGACATTAGTAATTGATAAAGCAGGTATTTCAAGCCACGAATGCAGAGATGGACTTTTTGATACATAGTTCAGGAACTTATTAGCCAGTTAGAAAGACCTAAACGTAAATGTAAACCTCATCTACTATGCAAGAATACAGCACAAAAGGATCCAGGATCTAAATGTAAAACTGGAAAAATTGCAGGTATTAAGAGAATCACGTGTGAATTCTCTTGTAACCAGATGTAGGAAGAATTTCCTAATTATGACTTAAAATTCGGATACAATAAAATGATTTTTTAAAAGAAGGTTCATATGGATTACAACAAATAGTGGAGAACAAAGGAACAAAAATAATAGAGTAGCTTCTGTTTACCTTTGTAAGTTGTAAAACACCATACATAAAAAAGGGTATAAAACAAACTTATAGTATAAAACAAACTTATAGTTTATTAAACGTAAAGCAAATCCAATGTAACCACGACGAGGTCAAGAAGGAAATCATGTCCCATGTTCCTCTTGCCAATTGTCTACACCCTCCTCCTGAAAGATTACAGCTATTCTCACGTTAATTTGTTAAGTCTTGCTCTATGATTTTAAAACTTAGATATGCATTTTTAACAGCGTAGCTTGATGGCATATGCTTATTCTCGGTAAATGGAATGATAAAGTATTTTCTATCTGGCCTCTTTTGGTTGCCATTATATTTGTAACATTCATCTATGTTGTTACATGTAGCTATAAGTGGTTCATTTATCTTGGTGTATAGTATCACACTGATGATATTCCCACAGTTTAATAATGCTACAATTGGAATTCCCTGGCGGTCCAGTGGTTAGGACTCCATGCTTCCACTGCAGGGGGCATGGGTTCGATCCTTGGTCAGGGAACTGCTTTATAACCTAAGTGATGCTTCTATGAACAAACTTTCACATGCACCCTAGTGACAATAAGTACACATTTCTCTAGGTTTTATCATTTTGAACACGCTTTCATTCACGTGTAGCTTTGTGTAATCAAGCACGCACTTCTCTAGTTTTGTAATTACAGGTCATAACATATAGATCATCATGTTTACTACATAATGTTCAACGGATGAACGGATAAACAACATGTAGCATGGACATGCATTGGAATATTATTCACCCATAAAAGGAATGAAACTGACACACGCTACAAGAAGAAAGAGCTTTGAAAATGTTACGCTAAATGAAAGAAGACACAAAAGGACAAACATCGTATGAGTCCACTTATATGAGATACCTAAAATAGTCAAATTCATAGAGAGAGAAAGTAGAATAGAGAGTAGAGATGCTGGGGCAGGGAGGACAGGAGTTGTTTAGTGGGTATACGGTTTCATTTGGGGGATGAAAAAATCCTGGAGATGGATAGTGGTGATGGTGGCACAACGGTGTGAATACTTAATGCCATGAAACTGGCATGGAAGCAACCTAAGTGTCCATCGACAGAGGAATGGATAAAGAAGATGCGGTATGTGTATGCAATGGAATATTACTCAGCCATAAAAAGTAATGAAATTGGGTCATTTGTAGAGATATGGATGGACCTAGAGACTGTCCCACAGAGTGAAGTAAGTCAGAAAGAGAAAAACAAATATTGTAATATTAACACATATATGTGGAATCTAGAAAAATGGTAAGATGAACCGGTTTGCAAGGCAGAAATAGAGACACAGATGTAGAGAACAAAAGTATGGACACCAAGGGGAAAAAATTGGGGAGGGGGGTGAATTGGGAGATCGGGATTGACATATACACACTAATATGTATAAAATAGATAACTAATAAGAACGTGCTGTATAAAAAAAACAAACAAAATTAAATTTAAAAGAAACAAAAGGAATGAAATAATGCCATTTGCAGCAACATGGATGGACCCAGAGATTATCATGCTAAGTGAAGTAAGACAAAAGGAGAAAGACAAATATATGATATCACTCATAGGTAAAATCTAATTTTTTTTAATGATATAAATAAACTTATTTACAAAACAGAAACAGACTCACAGATTTCAAAAACAAACTTATGGCTACCAAAGGGGGAACGTGGCGCAGGAGGAGGGAGGGATATATTAGGAACTTGGGATTAAGATACACACACAACTATGTATAAATAGATCACCAACAGGACCTACTGTATAACACAGGGAACTCTACTCAATATTCTGTAATAACCTATATGAGAAAAGAAACTGAAAAGGGGGCTTCCCTGGTGACGCAGTGGTTAAGAATCCACCTGCCAATGCAGGGGACATGGGTTCGAGCCCTGGTCCGGGAAGATCCCACATGCCGTGGAGCAACTAAGCCCATGTGCCACAACTGCTGAGCCTGAGAACCCTAGAGCCCACGAGCCACACCACTGAGCCCGTGAGCCACAACTGCTGAAGCCCAGATGCCTAGAGCCCGTGCTCTGCAAGAAGAGAAGCCACCACAATGAGAAGCCTGTGCACCACAATGAAGAGTAGCCCCCGCTCGCCGCAACTAGAGGAAGCCTGCGCGCAGCAACAGACCCAACGCAGCCAAAAATAAAATAAATAAAAATTTTTTAAAAGAATCTGAAAAAGAATAAACATGTATAACTGAAAAAAGTTGCACTTCTTATTTAAAAAACGATCAGGCAAATTCTATAAAACAATAGAAAACAGTCCTCTATTCTTGCCAGTAAATCTGATCATTAAAATAAACTACTTTCAAATGTGTAAAAAACATGGTTAAAAGAGTAAACTTTGGGCTTCCCTGGCGGTCCAGTGGTTAGGACTCCGCACTTCCACCGCAGGGGGCACGGGTTCGATCCCTGGTCAGGGAACCAACATCCTGCATGCTGCACGGTGTGGCCAAAAAAAAAAGTAAATTTTGTTTTATGGATATTTTACAATTAAAGAAAACCCCTCATGTGTTCTAAACATTTTCTCTAAACATTCTTTCCTCATTCCCTCTCTAGCTGAAAGCTTCTCCTGAAGACAGTGATCCCTGAAGCCCTTTCAAATGTTGGCTGCTCAACCCCACTCCTGGGCATATACCCTGAGAAAAGCATCATTCAAAAAGAGTCACGTACCACACTGTTCACTGCAGCTCTATTTACAATAGCCAGGACATGGAAGCAGCCTAAGTGTCCATCGACAGACGAATGGATAAAGAAGATGTGGCACATATATACAATGGAATATTACTCAGCCATAAAAAGAAATGAAACTGAGTTATTTGTAATGAGGTGGATAGACCTGGAGTCTGTCATACAGAGTGAAGTCAGAAGGAGAAAAACAAATACCATATGCTAACACATATATATGGACTCTAAGGGAAAAAAATATCATGAAGAGATTAGTGATAGGACGGGAATAAAACACAGACCTACTAGAGCATGGACTTGAGGACACGGGGAGGGGGAAGGGTAAGCTGGGACGAAGTGAGAGAGTGGCAGGGACATATACACACTACCAAATGTAAAACAGATAGCTAGTGGGAAGCTGCCGCATAGCACAGGGAGATCAGCTCGGTGCTTTGCGACCACCTAGAGGGGTGGGATAGGGAGGGTGGGAGGGAGGGTGACACAAGAGGGAAGAGATATGGGAACATATGTATATGTATAACTGATTCACTTTGTTGTAAAGGAGAAACTAACACACCACTGTAAAACAGTTATACTCCAATAAAGATGTTTAAAAAAACTAAAAATAAATTTAAAAATTAAAAAACAAAAACAAAAACAACAAATGTTGGCTGCTTAATCATCCCTTCCCTCCTGCTACAGGATCCAGCTGCGGGGTTGGTTTCGTCACCAACACTCCCTAACGCCTCACGGACTTTCATCAGGCAGACTTGAGGCTCCATCACGCCATTAGGTTTTCACGTTGCATGTACCCATGGTCTGTGGCACAGCCTGCCTAATTCCTCACAAATTGTATCACCTGGCTCACTGCCACTCTAGTATGACTTCTATGGTCAAACAGAGCAAACGTTAAGGACAAAGTATTTACATACAAGTTAGCATAAAATTAGGACACCCTAGAAACTTCTGGATGGTAATCGATTTGCTCAAAGCCAATCAATCAAGTTACCGTAACAATAGGTCCCAAACTGAATTCTTCCATTTGCCTGTTGTTTGGCGTCTCCCTTTCAGAGTTTCCCATTGCCAAAACTTGTTTTTCATTTGTCTCCCCAGGTTACATGAATCTCGCAATCAGAGCCGATAGACCAGCCAAATCAGAAACAGCTCTTCGACTTTTGGTTTTTTCATTATTTCTCTTTAGTTCTCCAATATCCAGGGTCCTCGAATTTTCTATGTCTCTGATTCAATTTGTTTTTTGAGGTGGATCATTTTTAAAGTCTTTATTGAATTTGTTACAATATTGCTTCTGTTTTATGTTTTGCATTTTTGGCTGCAAGGCACGTGGGATCTTAGCTCCCTGACCAGGGACTGAACTCTCACCCCCTGCATTGGAAGGCAAAGTCTTAACCACTGGACCACCTGGGAAGTCCCCTCCGATTCAATTTTAGAAAAATAGGGAGCCCCAGTTCAGCTGGGAAGAGTCCCGTTCTCTTAAAAGTTGAGAAACATGGAGATTTAATGAGGGAAAGTGCTGGATACACAACCTCTCTGTGAATTTAGATGCTTTTCACTGTAGTACATCCTTGCCAAAACAAAGGGGAAGGCTTGACCATTATCAGATACTGCTCTCTCTTGTTCTTTAAGCACCCCAGACCTGTAGTAAGCTGTGAGAGGGGGAAAATGAAGAAAAAGAAAGATCAGTGGTAAGACTTCCTCACCCAGTCTGGTCCCTGGTCCTCCTGGCTGGTCCCCATCAAAGAACAGCTGTAGAAGCTGACACTTAAAGGCTGTGCCTGCCCCTTGATTGGCCATAGAATCTCTCCCTTCCCATTGGCTGGCGTGGCTCTTGATTGACGAGTCTCAGAAGGTGAGGTGAAACTGTCTGGGCTTGTTTTTCCACCTCAGGTGTGAATGATCTTCCTTGATGCATCAGTGAATAATTCCTTCAGGAGTTGCTGACTCCCGGATAGTTCCACAATGCTATTCATAGCTCCCTCTCTCTAATATCATCACCGGGCTTCTATGAACAATGTTCTCCCACTATACCATTGAGGGATAATTTGGAGACTGGTAACAGGAACCTTCTGCTTTTGGCATCTGACTTTTCTCCGATACTGTTCCCTTCCCCAGGGAGACTATCGCATGCATCTTCTCACCTTTCATAGCAGCACCTAAAATGAAGCGTTCATATATCAGGAAATCAATGGATATTCCCAAATAACTAGCTCTGGATGGAAAGGGCAGAAGTTAGAATCTGAAAATGCCTTTTTTTTTATTGTGATAAGAACACTTAACGTGAGACCTATACTCTTACGTGTTTGTGTTCGATACAGTAGTATTAACTATAGTCATGATTGTACAGCAGAACTCTAGAACTTAATCATCTTGCATAATCAAAAGTTTATACCCATTGAACAATAACCCCCATCTTCCCCTCCCTCCGGCCCTTGGAAACCACCATTCTATTCTGGTTCTATGAGTCTGGCTGTTTTAGATACTTCATATGAGTGGGATCATGCAGTATTTGTCCTTCGGTGGCTGGTTTATTTCACTGAGGATACTGTCTTCCAGGTCCATCGGTGCTGTTGCATAGGGCAGGATTTTCTTCAAAGGCTGCGTGATGTTCCACGGCAGGTGTCTCTTAATACCCCGTTACTGTCCTCCCTGAAACTTGTGTGAACTCTGCCCCATCATCACTCGAATCACCAGCACCCACCATTGACTCTCCTAATTGTCTCCACCACCCCAAACGTTCATTGGAGGCTAATGATGGAAGAGCCCTCCAGGTAAGGGCATTTCATGCCAGATCTGATTGCCTTCAGCCCTCTGAAGTAGGTGGTATCATCAGCCCCCTTCTCAAAGATACTGGAGGCCATCGGGTGGAGGCCAGAGTTGAGAACATCCCTACTTAGCCCAAATTCTAACCTTTCTGCTGAGCTGTCTCCTAGGCAACATCAGTCGCAGTGGGCTTTGGCGAGGGCTAGGTTGGATCAGTGGGCAGGTGGGGCTTAGTGTTGCTTAATGAGACTGAGCTAAGAGACTCATTGGTTCTTCTCTCTCCAAGGTCTTAATTATTGGTTAACTCAGACACCCTCCACCAAAATTCTGACCCGACTTCTTCATGCTGACTGTCTAAACCATCCTCGGCTGGACCACAGCTCACACATTAGAGAACTGTGTCTTCATTTCCTTTTGGGGGGACTTCCTGATAGCTGCCTCAGGATCTGAAGGTTAAAATGTGTCAAGTACTTGAGTTTCAACACTCATTCATCCGGGCTCTCTGTGCGGCCATGGGCAACTATCTTAGCTTCTCTGTTATTTCCCTCCTCTGTAAAATGGTGATGGTGATGGAGATGGAGATGGTGATGGTGATGGTAGTGAAGATGATTGTCGACAATGATTGTTGAGGATCTAAACATATATTTACGATCAGCTTCAACAATAGTCATGATTACACTGTTCAGTAGACATTCACTGGATACCAACTTGTCACGTGAAACTCACAATGAACTCTTTTTTTACATTTCTTATTGAAATATGATGTGCAAGTTTCAAGTGTACAGTGTTGTTGATTTGATACATTTATATATCACACAGTACGTTTATCGCTGTGGCATTAGCGGTATCACACCACATGTGTATCTTTTTATGTACAGTGGGAAGAATTAAGATCTACTCTTTAGAAAATTTGAAATTCGTAATACAGTATTGTTGAATATAATCACTATGCTGTGCATTAGCTCTCCAGAACTGATTTATCTACTCCTTCCCAGTTTACACCCTTAAAAAACATATCTCCAATTTCCTACCTACTAGCCTCCGGTAACCACCATTTTACTCTGTTTTTATGAGTTTGGCTTTTTTATATTCCACAGATAAGTGATATTATACTGTACTTGTCTTGATTCATCTGATTCATTTCCCTTAGCTGAATGTTCTACAGGTTTGTCTATTTTGTCCCAAATGGCAGGATTCCCTTCATTCTCATGGCTGAATAATATTCCATTGTGTATTCCACAACGTCTGTATCCATTTGTCTGTCGAGAGACACTTAGGTTGTTTCCATACTTTGACTATCGTTAATAACGCTGCAATAAACACGGGAGTGCAGATAGCCCTTCAAGCTCCTGCTTCCGTTTCCTTTAGATATATAACCAGATGCAGAAATTGCTGCATCATATGGCAGTTCTAGTCTTAATTTTGTGAAGAAAGTACCTCAATTCCTCAGGGAAGAGACATTTAGGGAGAGTTCATCACCATTAGTTGATTTGAAGAAACAGAGAACAGGCACAGTGGCTTACAACTCAAAACGTGGGTAAATGTGAAGATATGGAACCCAGTGATAATGTCAATAAAGGAAAGGTTTCCAATGTCCAAGTCAGAAAAATCCCAGAAATCTGCAGTATTCAAGAGCCCCCCAGGTGACTCTATTTCTGTGAATGTGGACAAGGAATATTTCCCAGAGCTCAAGCCCCCCAGGTAAAGGGTGGTAAAGGTGCATGTGGTTGTGTGTAGATTTTCTTTAATTTTTATTGGAGTCGAGTTGATTTACAATGTTGTGTTAGTTTCTGCTGTACAGCAAAGTGAATCAGCTATACATGTACATAAATCCACTCTTTCTTAGATTCTTTTCCCATATAGGTCATTACGGAGTATTGAGCAGAGTTCCCTGTGCTCTACAGTTATTAGTTATTTGTATTATATATAGTAGTGTGTATATGTCAGTCCCAGTCTCCCAATTTATCTCTCCCCTTACCTTTCCCCTTTGGTAACCATAAGTTTGATTGCTACGTCTGTGAGTCTATTTCTGTTTTGTAAATAAGTTCGTTTGTACCATTTTTTAGATATATAAGCGATAAGCATATAAACACATATAAACGATATCCTATGATATTTGTCTTTGTCTGACTTACTTCACTTAATATTATAATCTCTAGGTCCATCCATGTTGCGGCAAATGGCATTACTTTGTTCTTTTTTATGGCTGAGTAGTATTCCATTGCGTATATGTACCACATCTTCTTTATCCATTCCTCTGTTGATGGACATTTAGGTTGCTTCCATGTCCTGGCTAGTGTAAGGAGTGCCGCCATGAACGAAGGCCAGTGTGTGTAGATTTAAGTCCTGTGAAGACTCTGAGCCTGAAGGCCACAGCATGTACCTCCCTCCCTGACCTGAACTCAGGGAAATAAGGCCTGATGCAGACCCTAACCCTCAGACCTCAGCTCCATGTCTAACGTGCTGAAGTCTGGATGTTGGACCAGAACTCCCAAGCTCACCGGAGGCGGACCAATGCTTCCTCCGTAGGCATCTCTTCCTGGGAGCTCCTGCGATGGGCCATGTAATCAGTGGCGGATGCCTCGGGTGTGAATGGGGTGTGATGGGTGGGCTTCGGAGGGCGTTCTAGTCTGCAACTTCATTGTGAAAGAAAACGAGGCCTTCGTTTTCTAAGCGAGTTTACTTTTTGAGAGAGCAAGGTCCCATGATGAAGTAATTTGTTAATTCAGCAAGTGTCGTCTGCGGCCGACTCAAGGCCAGGCACAGTGCGCGCACTTAGGGACCCTGCACTGAATATCTGCCCCGAGAGCAGGAGGCTGACTTGGATTACCAGGACACGGCTGGAGGAGCGACTGTGTTCTCATTTCCTGTACCCATTACAGCGTCACAGGCTGCATAACGGTGAGTTCTCCCCCACCGACCCGTTGAACCTCTCAGGTTCTGCCAAGCTTTTACCACACGTGGGTCTGTTACCGAGTCCAAGCCCGCTCTGCTCGCCGCACGACGGGCCAATAAATAGGTGTTGAGGCGGGGAATACGACTTTATTTGGAAAGCCGGCAGACCGAGCAAACGGCGGACTGGTGACTCCGAATAACCATCTTATAGGGGTTTGGGTGCCAGTTTCCTTTACAGAACACAGAGAGGGAGGAGACGAGGAAGCAAAGTGAAAAGACCATTAGGTTTGCAAATATCTCCTGGAACGGCCCGCCTCGGGGAGCGGATGTGTTAATTTCTTCTTTCCTCGGGGAGCGGATGTGTTAATTTCTTCTTTCCCGGCCCGGGGCTCGAACCCGCGTCCCCTGCGTCTCCAGGCGGGCTCTCAACCACGGCACCACCGGGGAAGCCCTGTTTCTTCTTTCTTGCAGCCGTCCACAGGCGGACAGGGTCCGGATGGTTTCCTTGAACAAAGGCACTTTGGTTTAACCTTCAAGCAGAGGGCAGGGTTCCCCGAGGCAGGCCATTATGTATAGACAGTATCCTTTCAGTGAATAAAAAGCAACAGGAAGCAAAGGTTAAAGTAAAAGAAACAGACCCAACACGGTGTCAGGATTGGCTCTTCCCCGTTACAGGTCCAGCTGGGGCAGATGAAGAATTTCTGAGTTGAGAGCTGCAATGTCCAACGGAAATAGAACATGACCCCCAGATACGATGATAAATCTTCCTGCAGTCGCAGTAAAGAAAATGAAGGGGAAGCTTATTTTAATATCCTAAATTTTGTCATTTCAAGCTGTAATCGGCTCTGAAGAGTTCTTGACGAGATAGTTTACAACCTCTCTGTCTTACTACATTCTTGAAATCCAGTATGTATGTCATACCCACAACATCTCTCAGTTCAGATGAGCCCATTTCAGGAGCTCAGTAGCCACAAGGGACAGGAGGCTTCCACAATGGACAGCCCGCATCTACACCCTTTCACCAGCTCAGCTAAAAGTCTGGTGTCGGGGCTTCCCTGGTGGCGCAATGGTTGAGAGTCCTCCTGCTGATACAGGAGACGCGGGTTCGTGCCCCGGTCCGGGAAGATCCCACGTGCCGCGGAGCCGCTGGGCCCGTGAGCCGTGGCCGCTGCGCCTGCGTGTCCGGAGCCTGCGCTCCGCAACGGGAGAGGCCGCAACAGTGAGAGGCCCGCATACCGCAAAAAAAGTCTGGTGATGAATCTTGTTCTTCATAGAACCAGTATTTCAAATATCAGAACCAAGGACGTGAGTATTTCTGTTGGGACCTTTGTTACCTACCTTATGGCACATAGTAGGTCCACAGTCTCTCTCTCTGTTTAAATGTGTGGGGACAGATCTACATGATTAATAATCATTCAACACATTAAAATCATTATCATGCACATTTGTCCCAAGCAGGGGCCGTGGTTATAAAATTTAAATAAGCAGTAGCTGTTCTATCTGCCTGGCTTATCTTGAAAAACCCATGTACCTGAAATATGGACTTGTCTGGTGCCCTCAGTGCATCAGTTTGCTGCAAAAGGAACCTGATGGGAAGATTTACGTGCCCTTTCTTCTCTATAGTCTAAGAGAAAAATTGCATCAGGCCCATTTGCCAGCTGATGGAGTTTGTTTCAAATATTCAATTATCAATTGAAATTTCTAAATATAAATTGATTAATTCAATGTCAAATTTAAAGAATTCTAGTATCTCTCTATATTTCTCAATCAATGCTTCTTCCTAATCCCTGTCTGTATGTCCAGGAACGCTTCTTTCCAGCATTAATGGCCCAGAACACAGGGGGAGGCTGGTGGTCCAATGAGAGACACAAGGAGAGAGATCCACGTGTGTCTTAGAGACCTGAGGATTCTGAGGAGGGAAACACCGGCTTCAAGTGAGGTATTTTCCAGATTAAACAGACCCGAGGCCATAAATAGAGAGGATTACAGAACTTAAATTCAAGGAAAAGGCCAGCCTCCAGATCATATGCTGATGACCACTGTGAAAAAACTTTGGAACATTCTGGAAAAGTGAGATCATGAAGGAAAATGCCCAACGGGAAACATAGTGAAGGGGGCCCCTGGTGCACTTTGAGTGTCCCCTCCCCCCAATCATGACTTTCCATTTAAACTTGGATTCTTCCAGAGGGAACACAGAAAACGTCCTCCGCTCTCTGCTCAGCTGCTCATGTAGATCTTCTTGGTAATTACCAGGAGTTGTCACTAGTCCCCAGATGTAGATGAGGGCAATGAGCCCTGGGGATAAGATTTGCTCCTCACTGGAGACGCCCCAGACTCTCCATGCAGACAGTGTCACCTCTACTACAGATGACATGACGATGGCACCTCTGTGGGGAGATCGGGTCCAGGCACCCTGTCCCTATAACTATGGCCCATCCTGAAGGACAGTTCCCTGCACAGAGCTCTGGAGCCAAGGCAAGGCAGATAAATGCTTCCTTGTGTCTAATCTCAGGGCAGAAAACAGGACAGAAGGGCTCTCCAACAGGAGAGGGACTCAGGGCTGTGTTGTTAGCACAACTGGGCAGGACAGATGCTCACCCTGCCTTGTCCTGAGCTGCCCCATTCATGCCCTGGCTGGGCAGGTAGAAGTTGAAAATATATTGTATATGTTTCAGAGTGGTACCAGAGTCATGAGGTTCCCTGGAACCCCTAATGATGAGGGAAAGAGGCATGGGGTCACTTTGGAATTTGTGCCAAGCCATTCAAAGCCACCGAGATCCTCAACCAAGTATAAAAGGGTCCACTGATTTCCTCAGACCTAACAGATTCGCTTTGGGTGTGAATATAAGAGGACACATGGATGTGCAGAGTTTGGGTTGGGACTTAAAAGTCCTGAAACATGAATTAAGATCCAGTGATAGACATATACCATACACATAGAAACAGAAATACACAGGGAGAAATACACCGCCCTAAAATGACATACATCTTTACTTTCTGATAATCTACTTCAGTAGCTTTCAGTTGTAATTTCTGTCCAGATCTTCTGTGTCATTCTTCTGTGTGTTTGCTGTGTTTGTATATGAAAGTGTTCCTACTATTTTTATCTCTTTATGGAAGATGCCCCTCTGTCCTTCCTTAACCTTAGTCAACAGGGGGAAGAAAAAAATAACGTGTAGTGAGTTGAAACACAGTTAATTTTTCAGGTCTGCGAAATCCTGTTAGTCTTGACAAAGTTAAAACTGCATGATTTTTAAAAATTGGAGTTAGGAATTAAAACAATACTCTCTGTGGTCTACACCTTTGCATTTGATACTTGGAGATACAGTGGAGTGTACCTTGCTGCATGCTATGATCTAAAGGTCTGTGTCCCTCTATTGAAATCATAAGTCCTAAAGATGATGGTAAAGGAGGTGAGGCTGCAGTCTTCTATTCAGTGAAGATGGTTTAAACACGTTACTCTCTCGAGGCTGTGCCCTTGAAAACAGCTCCAGCGATGGGAAATGTGGGTAGAATGTATATTCCAAGGGCGGGGGACTGGGTGAGGAGCCTCTGCTTGCCCAGGTCAAGATCTCGTGTCAACCAGTGGTCACATTCTCTCCATGACCTCTGCCAACAACAGGGACTAGGTTCTGGCCACGAAGGAGGAAGAAGCCTCTCACCAAAAGTGGACCTTGCTGCAGCCTTGAACTTGCAACCCCCAGAACTGTCAGCAATAAGTTTCTGTTGTTTATAAGCCTCCCAGTGGGTGATATTTTGTTATAGCAGCCTGAACACTAAGGACAATACTGAAAAGAACTCCAGGCGGTACTGATGGCTAAGACCAAGACACCATCAGAGGAAAGTTTCCGTGATTCTACACTGGAAACAAAGGACTTGCGTCCTCCCCCAACTTTCCCTGTGTCCCTCTATCCAGGGCCTTGTTCCCGACACCTTTGCCCATTGCTCTAGGTACATGATGAGCTCTCTTAGCAGGACTTTCTCATCCTCTCTTTTTTTAAAATTCAATTTTTAAACTTAATTTTTGTTGGAGTATAGTTGCTTTGCAGTGTTGTGTTAGTTTCTGCTGTACAGCAAAGCGAATCAGTTATACATACATCCAATCTTTTTTAGATTCCCTTCCCACTTAGGTCACCACAGAGCACCACAGAGTAGAGTTCCCTGTGCTCTACGGTAGGTTCTTATTCGTTACCTATTTTATACATAGTGGTGTGTATATGTCAGTCCCCACCTCCCAGTTCTCCCCAACTCCCCTTCCCCCCTTGGTAACCATAAGTTTGTTTTCTACATCTGTGTCTCTATTTCTGCCTTGCAAACAAGTTCATTTGTACCACTGTTCTAGATTCCACATATAAGCAATATTATACAGTATTTGTCTTTCTCTCTCTGACTTACTTCACTCTGTATGACAATCTCAAGGTCTCGCGACTTCTCTTGAAAGGTCTACACACCAGCCCTGATTTCTGTGCTCATCTATGGTGAGGTACACACCCTGCTGCTTCCACTGCATTGTGTGGAATACAGCTATAAAATCCCGGCAGGTATGAGGAAGATAGTGGAGCAACCACCTTCCTTAAGTTTTGCTGGTTCTCATCCGCCATCGCATCAGGTGGTTGCAATCCACAATGAGTGCGGCAGCCGCTACATGCACGATTTACTCCAGTGCCCACGCCCCCAGGCAAGGGCTGGGCAGAGTGCATTGGTGGCTATTGCTGTGAGCTTAGGTCCAGTAACGGACTCCGGACCTGACCACTGCCGCATATGCTCCCCTCACTGGCTGACCTTTACAGCAGGAAATAATTCCTAATTCAAAGCGCATGTTAACTCTGTATTAAGTTTGTGATGGGGCTTTAAGAGAGGGCCACAGTTCACGTGCATTATGTGAGCACAGCTGCATATGGGATGCACTAAAATCAAGATTCCAGACCAGAGCCTACCAGATTCCCAGGCCAGGCTCCCTGGAAGCACCCAGCCCCCCTTGTTCTCTCTTTCTTCTCTGTGCCTCTTCTAATAGGTAATAGAATCAGTGGTGGCCCTGCTGGGGTCAATACAATGCATGTTTTGGCACATAGTCCAATCCACAATATCTCTTGTGATGTGAGAATTTCCTCCATGCCAGCTTGGGCTTGGGACTGTGAAATGTGATCTAGATGTTTTTGTAATTGGCAACCCTTCTTAGATTGTCAGACACAACCCGGCCTCTTCCATTGAGCTGAGTCATGAGGGAGGTTTGGTGAATTCATCGGTTCTTGTATCAGAGGGTTCCCTTCTGAGGCTCCTATTGGCTCCACCCTCAAGGTTACTTTAGGACAAGCAGACTGTCCCCAGACCTGATAGTCAAGAGTAGCTGGAGGTGGTGTCATCCAGAAAACCTTTCGTATTCAAGTCTCACCCTTCCTTTGAGGACTACCTCCATTCAAGTCCTGGGTCCGCGTTGCCACCGACGGCCAATCATGGCTGGTTCCATATCCAACTCCCTGTGACGGAGCCAAAGGTAAATGAAGGGAAGCCAAGGGCACACAATTCAAAGCTGAACCTCTCATCATGCTTTTTCTGAATCTGCTTTTTATGTTCACATCACGAGCTCCTCGGGTCATCGGAAATGATGAGGTGGGCACTGGCCATGACGCATCCAAGGTCACATCCATGGTGGAGAGAAAGTTAAGTCCTTTCACAAATGGACAGACCACGTGGCCCAAATAGCCCTTTTTCATTTTAGTTGGTTCATCACAGCTCTTTCTGCAGACGTCAAAACTTTCACACACAAATCTTCCTAAAACTTCCCAACTAGGATTAAATGAATGACTCACATGAACACAGATCCTGCTTCATCATAGTTAATTAATTAGTAAACATTTTGACAGAAGACAGGAAGCAATACAAAGTATGGGACAGAATTCGTTTTGAAATATCGAACTTGTTTTTCCCCTCTGTACTGCCCAGTCGCCATTTCCCAAATCAACCACGTAGCCTTCAATTAGAAGTACAAGGACTTTTGCTTTATACTTATGAATCTAAGAAAAAATGGAGATTGTGTTAGGTCCCTTGTGAGCAAATCAAGAAGAGACACGGAGGTTCATCCTCCTGTCTGCAAAAATGAACCTTCAGGCTTGGGCACGGGGAAGGGAGGATGGTGACGGGGCAGCAATTGAGAACCCAGAGGGGCTGGGACGGCACTCGATGGGAAGCCCTGGATAGGGAGGGCGCCTCCGCTTTGGACGTGAAATAATGAGAGGATCCAGAAGATGCCATCAAATGACTGGTGTGCAAATGAAATGAAACGAAAGCCATGGCTTCTCATTGCAGTGGCTTCTCGTATTGTGGAGCACGGGCTCTAGGGGCGTGGGCTTCGGTAGTTGTGGAACGCGGGCTCGGTAGTTGTGGCTCACGAGCTCTAGAGCGCAGGCTCAGTAGTTGTGGTGCACAGACTCAGTTGCTCCACGGCATGTGGGATCTTCCCAGACCAGGGCTTGAACCCGTGTCCCCTGCACTGGCAGGCAGATTATTAACCACTGCGCCACCAGGGAAGCCCTGAATTTTTTTTTTTTTTTTTTTTTTTTTTTTTGCCGAGCCACACAGCATGCAGGATCTTAGTTCCCCGACCAGGGATCAAACCCGTGCCCCCTGAAGTGGAAGCACAGAGTCCTAACCACTGGACCAACGGTGAAGTCCCCTGAATATTTTTTAAAAGAAATTTATCTCAGTTCATATATATTGTGAAGTAACAAAAATAGTAACATTATATAGTAACTTGCAACTATTCTTTTTTTATTTTGTAACTAACAGAGCCAGCCATGAAGGTGCTATTCTAATTGTCAGGGAACAGTTTTGAGGTTTGTTTACCAAACTTCTAAGCAAGCATCTTCACACTAAGGGAGAAAACACTCTTTCGAAGAAATGACTGTGGTCTAGGGAGTTCGATTTTAGAGACGATTCCTAAATAGTTTAATTAATTCTTTTAATCAAAATGGGAGATTTTACTTCAAAGATCAAGGAGGGGAATACATGTATACGTAAAGCTGATTCACTTTGCAGGTATAACAGAAGCTAACGCACCATTGTAAAGCAGCTCTACTCCAATAAAAAAATTTTTAAAATAAAAAATAAATTAAAACTAGTCCATTTGTTTTAGGATTAATCATGATGGCAATGTTCTATTAATCTCGACCCTAATTCCAATTCTTATCAACAGACAGAATACTCGAGATCTAAACTAGAATGATAATATGGCAAAATTTGGTTCATATTAGTTTTAAAATAACACTTTCAAGATACAATTATCTCTTGTGTATGTATTAATCTCTTTACGACTGGCAGGGGGGGGGCGGGGCGGCGGCGCGGTGGCGAATCTCACTAACGCCAGAATTAAATCACCACCTGATTGGATTAATGAAGAGAGGCAGGATGGGAGTGAGATGGGAGGGGCCGCCTCTAAGAAAAAGCCCCTTTCAGTGGATCTCACTCCAGAGCTGAGCTGTCAGGGGAAGCAGCTGGACCTAGTGGAGCAGAGGTGAGCCTGTCTTATGGGATTTTGTTTTTCCTTCTCCATTTTCTGCAAAAGGCAAATATAAGAAAGCAAGGTATCAGGACTGGAGTGATTTATTAATTCAGCAAGTGTTATCTGAGGCCAACTCAACCCAAGCACTGCATGTGCACCTGGAGGCACAAGGACCTCAGATGGGAGAATAGACAGAACTTAGGTGTTCAATACTCGGGCTGGAGAAATAATAACATCTGCATTATCCCGAGTCTAATCAGGGCTTGGCAGACTCTGTGAGAGATGAATGAAGTTTCAGCCACAGACTTATTCCCTCTCAAGTTCTGCTGTGAGTTTTTGCCACGTGCAGGTTGGACAGGTGGGGAGTTGGAGGGTGTGTGGGTCTAGACCAGCGCCGTCCGGGAGAAGTACAAGGTGACCCCCAAATGTGATTATAAATTCGTTTCCTAGTATCCACATGAACAAAGGAGAATCAAACGAATCAATTTTAAAAGGCAAAATGTAATCATTGCAACATCAGCTTTCTTATTTTAAAAGACAAACTAATCTTTATTTACTTGCATTGACACTAACGTCCTTGTTAGTTATTTTTATCGAAGAATGGTTGATTTTCAATATTGTGTTACTTTGAGGTAGAGCATAGTGATTCAGTATTTTTGCAGATTATTCTCCATTATAGGTTATTACAAGGTAATGGGTGTATATCCCTGTGCTATACAATATAACCTTGTTGTTTTATAAATTTTACGTATAGTAATTTCTCTCTGTTAATCGCATAGCACTGCCCTCCACCCTGCCCTCTCCCCTTTGGTTACCACACAATTGTTTCTATATCTGCAAGCCTGTTTCTATTTTGCATAAACATTCATTTGTATTATTTTTTGCATTCCACATATAAGTGCTATACGGTATATGTCTTTCTCTGTCTGACGTATTTCACTATGCATAATAATCTCTAGGTCCATTGACATTAATACAAATGGCAGTATTTTACTCTTTTTTATGGTTGAGTGGATTCCAATTATACTAGATATATTCACATCTTCTTAATCCAGTCATCTGCTGATGGGCACTTAGGTTGCACCCATGTCTTGGCTATTTTAAATAATGCTGCTGTTAACATTGGTGTGCATGTGTCTTTTCAAATTAGAGTTTTCTTTTTTTTCTGGATATATGCCCAGAAGGGGGGTTGCTGCATCATATGGTAGCTCTATTTTTAGTTTTTTAAGGAACCTCCATACTGTTCTCCACAGTGGCTGCACCAATTTACATTCCCACTAACAGTGTACAAGTATTGTCTTTTCTCCACATCCCCTCCAACATTTGTTATTTGTAGACTTTTTGGTTATGGCCATTCTGACTGGTGTAAGGTGATACCTTGTTGCAGGTTTGATTTTCATTTCTCTGATTAGCAATGTTGAGCATCTTTTCATGTTCTGGATGGCCATCTGTATGTCTTCTTTGGAAAGTATCTATTCAGATCATCTGCCCATTTTTGACTGGGTTTTTTTGGGTTTTGATATTGAGTTATATAACCTGTTGTATATTTTGGATATTAACCCCTTGTCAGTTGCATCAGTTACAAACAGTTTCTCCCATTCCTTATGTTGTCTTTTCATTTTGTTGATGGTTTCCTTTGCTGTACAAAAGCTTTTAAGTTTAATTAGGTCCCATTTCTTTATTTTTGCTTTTATTTCTTTTGCCTTGGGAAACTGATCCAAGAAAATGTTGCTACAATTTATATCAAAGAATGTTCTGCCTGTGTTCAATTCTAGGAGTTTTATGGTTTCAGGTCTTATATTCAAGTCTTTAAAGTGTTTTGAGTTTATTTTTGTGTATGGTATGAGGGAATGTTCTAATCTCATTGTTTTACATGCAGCTGTCTAGTTTTCCCAGCACCACTTGTTGAAGAGACTGTCTTTTCTCTATTGTATATTCCTTCCTCCTTTGTAGTAGATTAACTGGCCTGGGGTGTGTAGGTCTTTTTCTGGGCTCTCTATTTTGCTCCATTGATCTCTGTATCTGTTTTTGTGCAAGTACCATGGTGTTTTGATTACTGTAGCTTTGTAGTAGAGTCTGAAGTCTGTGAGGGTTATGCCCCCAGCTTTATCTCTTTTCTCAAGATTGCTTTTGCAATTTCAGGTCTTTTATGGTTCCATAAAATTTTAGAATTATATATTCTAGTTCTGTGAAAAGTATCAAGGGTATTTTATAAAGATTTCATTAAATCTGTAGGTTGCATTTAGTAATATGGCCATTTTAATAATATTAATTCTTGCAGTCCAAGAGCTTTGGATATCTTGCCATTCTTTTGAATCGCCTTCAATTTCCTTCATCAGTGTTTTATAGTTTTCAGAGTATAGGTCTGTCACCTCCTTGGTTAAGATTATTCCCAGGTGTTTTGTTTTGTTTTGCTGTTAATAACTCTGTTTTTCTTTCTTTTTTTTAAATTGAAGTATAGTTGATTTACAGTGTTGTGTTAGTTTCAGGTGTGCAGCAAAGTGATTCAGTTATACATACGTATATATATATTTTTTTCAGATTCTTTTCCCTTATAGGTTATTAAAGAATATTGAGTATAGTTCCCTGTGCTATGCAGTAGGTCATTGTTGGTTATCTATTTTATATATAATAGTGTGTATATGTTAATCCCAAATTCCTAATTTATCCCTTCCCCCCTTTCCCCTTTGATAACCATAAGTTTGTTTTCTACGTCTGTGGGTCTATTTCTATTTTTTTTATGTTGGGGGTAGGAGTTTATTAATTAATTTATTTATTTTTGCTGTGTTGGGTCTTCGTTTCTGTGTGCGGGCTTTCTCTAGTTGTGGCAAGTGGGGGCCACGCTTCATCACGGTGCGCAGGCCTCTCACTGTCACGGCCTCTCTTGTTGCGGAGCACAGGCTCCAGATGCACTGTAGTTGTGGCTCACGAGCCTAGTTGTTCCGCGGCACGTGGGATACTCCCAGACCAGGGCTCGAACCCATGTCCCCTGCATTAGCAGGCAGATTCTCAACCACTGTGCCACCAGGGAAGCCCCTATTTCTATTTTGTATATAAGTTCATTTATACTATTTTTCTCCCAGGTATTTTTTTGATGGATTTTAAATGGGATTGTTTTTTTACTTCCTCTTCCTGATAGTTCATTACTAGTGTATAAACACACAACAGATTCCTGTATATTAATCTTGTATCCTACAACCTTGCTGAATTCATATTAGTTTCGAGGTGGAGACTTTGTTTCTTTATACAGAGTATCATGTCATCTGCAAATGGTGACAGTTTAACTACTCTCCTGCCAATTTGGATACCTTTATTTCTTTTTCCTGTCTAATTGCTATGGCTAGGACTACCAATACTATGATAAATAGAGTGGTAAGAGCGGGCGTCCTTGTCTTGTTCCTGAATTTAGAGGAAAGGCTTTCAGCTTTTCATCTCTGAGTATTATGTTGGGTGTAGATTGGTTGTAAATGAGCTTTATTATGTGAGATATGTTCCCTCTATAGCCTCTTGATGAGGGTTTTTATCAGGAACGGATTTTAAATTTTGTGAAATGCTTTCTCTGCATCTATTGAGATGATCGTGTGATTTTTATCTTGCTCATAATCAACTTTTGAAAGTTCTCAAGGAGATCGTTTATGTTGTCTTTTTCTAATCATGTCTTCCAAACTGAGTGTGCATCTGACACTTACAACACCTTTCAATATGGATGAGCCCCACCTCAGGTGCTCAGTAGCCATACATGGCTGGTGGACACCATATCTGACAGCTCAGGTGTAGTATAAACCCTCTCACCACGTAAATTATACCCCAAGGATGAATCATGTCCTTCATTCCAAACAGCATTTCAAAAATCAGAACTTTGGGGCTATGAGTCATTTATATTTGTACTTATGTCTTCTTTACGTAGTAATAATTATTTCAAATCGCTATGCATGTAAAGATAAAAGGGACCCAGGGAATAGTATCGATCCAACTCATGGAAATTCCAATCTCATGTGCATTTTTCCCATAGAGGACCCATGGCTGAACACTTTAAGGAAGCAAGTAAATGTATGGTTTGCCTGAATTATCTTGAAAACCCCATGTACCTGAAATGTGGATATGTCTGCTGCTTCCAGTGCCTCGATTCACTGCAGAAGGAGGATGATGGGGAGGGTTTATTGTGCCCCAACTGCTCTGTGGTCTCACAGAAGAATGACCTCAGGCGCGCTCTCAAGCTCGGAGCTCTGGTTTCAAAGGTTAAGGAGTTAGAGCCCCAGCTGAGAGCTGTTCTCCAGATGAACCCAAGGATGCGGAAGTTCCAAGGTAAGACATCTATACAAACTGCCGTCAACCCATAAAGGGCCCTGGAAAAAGCACCTTTTCAAAAGCTCTACACTAAATAAGGGCACTAGCTGAATTCTGGCACCTGAAATTTCTATTCTTTCCAAGAAACCGTTGTTCTCACCTGTAAGTATAGATAAGAACTATCTGTTGACTTTTAAAAAATTTTTATTGGAGTAGAGTTGATTTACAATGTTGTGTTAGTTTCAGGTGTACAGCAAAGTGAATCAGTTATACATATACATATATCCACTCTTTTTTAGATTCTTTTCTCATATAGGTCATTACAGAGTATTGAGTAGAGTTCCCTGTGCTATACAGTAGGTCCTTATTAGTTATCTGTTTTATATATAGTAGTGTGTATGTGTCAATCCCAATCTCCCAATTTATCCCTCCCCCGCTTCCCCCTATCTGTAGATTTTTAAGAAAAGATAATATTTAGGCCATGCCCTAGTCCCGTGCTATCCAATATTAGATACATTGGAATAGTTCCAGTGGCCACTGGCAGCTCCTGATCACTTGAAATGTGGCGATTTCCACAAGCAGAAATCAGATTTGGATATATTGGAGGATATGGAATGTATTATTAAAATCAATTACACCTGACTGTCATGTTTTAACATGTAAGAAAATTTAAAATCCACACAGGGCTCTCATTGCGTTTCTTTGGGTGGCACTGCAACACCATATGGTTTTCCAAATTTGAGGTTGTATAAATTCCCTGACCATCCAGTTTAAATGTAGGTTCTTCTTCTTAAACTCTGGGCTGACCTGTGAATCTGGATTTCTGACTTGAGCTCCGGTGGTGCTGATGGTGCAGGTTCATGGCCCCCACTTTGAGTAACAGGCCCCTGCATCTAGTGAATCTGAACTCTTCAGGCAGCGAGACCCAGAGATACGCACAGTTTACAAGCCTCAGGTGATTCTATGCACAGTGAGTGTGGACAAGGAATACTTAGAGCACCAGCCCCCAGGGAAAAGGATGGTAAAAGTGCACGTGGTCGTGACTGTAGGTTTCAGTCCTGTTGCCGAGTCTGGACCTGAGCACCGCAGCATGTGCTTTACTCCCTGACCTGGACCTAAGATGCCTGATTGAGGCTCAGAATTCTGAGCAAAGGGGAATTATCACAGGACAGACCTCCCCGGCTCATTGGAGAGCGCCACAGTCTTATTCTGTCACCCATTCCCTGCCTCCTGTGATGGGTCCTTGGGTGGGATGGTTGTGCGATGACACACACTCCAGCCAGCGGTGTCAGCGGTGTCATCATTGTTCTACATCTTGAGTGAGTTTCCGTTTTGCTCCATGCAAACCTGTATTTATGACGGTGAAACCTGTCACAGAAACTTGACAAGCCTTCACAAGTTCTCTCCAATGGCCAGCAAGTCTGAGCACCTCCCAAAGAACCATGTTATAAGGGAGCCAAGTGAAGTCACTGGCCTTTGGTCCAGAGGGTTTATTTCTGAGGCGCCTGGGGCTCTATGCACATGGTCACATTGGGACAGGCAGGTCTATGCACCCATCCTCATCACAGGGTCAGTTGGAGATGTTGCCAAAACACACAGTACTTCTCCAGTTTGCCTGGCCCGCGAGCACTGCCCCATCCAGTTCTGGGTCTCAGTTGCTACAAGATCCCAGCACATCCTTACCCATGTCTGTGGGAATCCCTTCCTCTACCTTGACTTCCAGAGTTAACCCATCTCATCCAAAGACTCCTAGCATGTTTGCTTTATATTTTCCTATAGCTCCAGAGAATGAACAAGGACTGGAATGCAATTACCTATTCGACAACTCTAAACAAAGAAAGTAGATGCAAAAAGAAGAAAAAAGAAAAACATACCTTCCTATTTCAAAATTATTCTGCAATATGTAAAATCACCATCATTCAAATGTATATTCGATGTCTATATTTTGACAGAGTCTGTGTCAACTGGAAGTGTTTGAGAAAAATCAACACCCATGGACTCTTTTTTTCATGTATATCATATACCGAAGAGAAGAAATAATATTTTAATCAAATAATCCAATTAATGTAAAGAAAACACCAGTATGAATCAGAAAGACTTGTATACATGGAATTGGATCTAATCCAGGTCAGGGAATCTTCCTCAGGAACCTTCTGCTTAGGAAAGAAGTGTAGACTTAAAGAAGTGAAAGAGAATGAAACATTTGGGACCTTTCAGAAGCCATGGATTGTAGTGTCTGGTGTATGTACTTGCTTATTTTTCTTTCCACAGTGGATGTGACCTTGGATGTTGACACAGCCAACAAGTACCTCATCATTTCTGAGGACCTGAAAACTGTCCGTTGTGGGTTTTTCAAGCAGAAGAAGAGGTCCCGACCTGAGAGATTCAGCCGTACAACTTGTGTCCTGGGATTACCTCTGTTCACCTCTGGCCGCCATTACTGGGAGGTAGACTTGGGATCCAGCCGAGAATGGGATGTGGGCGTTTGCAAAGAATCTGTGCGTCGACGAGGGAAGACTCAACTGGCTCCAGATCTTGGCTTCTGGACTGTGAGTTTGCGAGATGGAGATGTCTTCTCTGCCCACACTGTGCCTTCCACTTTTCTCAACGTGAGCCCCAGGTTACGTCGAGTGGGGATTTTCCTGGATATGAATATTGGGATTGTTTCCTTTTACCACGTTGGTGATGGATCCCATATTTTTACATTCACTAAAGTTTCTGCCGGGGAGCCACTGCGTCCATTTTTTTCTCCTGCGTATCCGACTG
This sequence comes from Kogia breviceps, assembly GCF_026419965.1. Taxonomy (NCBI): domain Eukaryota; kingdom Metazoa; phylum Chordata; class Mammalia; order Artiodactyla; family Physeteridae; genus Kogia; species Kogia breviceps. The sequence goes on from NC_081327.1 coordinate 2,768,325, forward strand.
CGGATGAGCAAAGCTTCCTGAGAATCTGTCCTTTGCTGAGTCTAGGCACTGACATTGCTCTGTGGAATCCGGGGCAAAGCAAATGAAACTCTGAATATGGAAACATGGATAGGAAATTCTTGTGTACACGTAGCTGTGGATGGGAATGTTCCTGTTTGCTACACATACGGCACAAAAGTGTAGCAGAAAATTATGGAACAATTCATGAATCATTAACGCAAATTGTATTAGGGAAAATTACATTTCCAGAATTAGTGTTATGGTTTCAGGACTTGTTTATTTCTGTTCCAATTATTATGTTCTTTCAGATCAATTTGCAACTGCTTTCTTTTCATTTCCTGTAAGCTTAACTTAGTGCATGGTGGAGATTATAAACTAAATAAAGTTCATTTGCGACTCTACAGATGCATTTTTCTACATATTATGGAAATAAGACACGTTTCAACGGTAAAAAAAAAAAAAAGTGTGCACGTATTCAGTTTCTCTCAACAACTGAAAAACACACATTCATTTCAAGTGCACCTTGAACTCTACGGGCCGTATTCCATTTCTGTCGGACATTGTCGGTCATGCTTCAACCCTTCTACCCCCAGCTGGACCCACCTGGCTGTGGCAGGAGGCCTTGCAGAACCCGAGAAGTTGATTTAGTCAACGGGGGACATTCACCATCTTATGCAACATGTGAAGCCATGACGATAAAGAAAATGAAACCCTGTCATTTCTCCAGCTTTAGTGTAAAAATCAAAGCCGGTTTACTTCTGTCAGGACAGAATATTCAGTCCATTGCCCCTAAATGCACACACACTGCCTGGCGCAGAGATGGCCTCGGACAACACTTGCTGAATTAGTAAACGTCTCCATTCTGCAGACCTTGTCTCTCAAATATGCCTTTTGGAGAAATCTGAGCCGTGAAGAAGAAGTCCCATCAGAGTGGACTCACCTCAGGTCCACTAGGCTCTCCTGTGGCCTCCACCCGTTTCCACTGACTGCTCGGCTCTGGAGTGAGATTCCTCTGCAGGGGCTGTCATTGGAGATGGTTCCCATTTCCTCCTTATTCGCATTCCACCTCCCCTCCTTTTATCCAGTCAAATTTCGATTGATTTCTGGAATACGTGAGATTTTATTGAAGACAGGGAGGTGACCACAAACAAAGGAAAACAATTTATCCTGAGAATCATTTTATTTGTGTTAATGGTGTTGAAATAACTTTCTAAGTCTTAGATGGAGCTGCTCCTACTTAGCGGTACCAGGTCAGCAAACTGAATCTAATGTAATTCTTGTTTCCCCGTAAGTAAGCGCTCCACTGGATCATAAACAGAATATACCCAGGCAGCCAATCTCTAATAGCCAAGCCACCTCTGGATGCTGTACTTATCTCCTTGCTTCTTTCCGCCCAAACGACCTTTGGTATGTGGCCCCAGCCAATCAAATATTTTCTGTTTTTTACTTCCTTGTTTTTTATTATTATTATTTTTATTTTGCGCTATGCGGGCCTCTCACTGTTGCGGCCTCTCCCGTTGCGGAGCACAGGCTCCGGACGCGCAGGCTCAGTAGTTGTGGCTCACGGGCCCAGCCGCTCCACGGCACGTGGGATCTTCCCGGACCGGGGCACGAACCCGTGTCTCCTGCATCGGCAGGCGGACTCTCAACCACTGCGCCACCAGGGAAGCCCAGCTCACCAATATTTTGCATGTTACATTTCTTTTTCTTTTTTAAAAAATAAATTATTTATTTATTTTTGGCTGTCTCGGGTCTTCGTTGCTGCGCGCGGGCTTTTCTCTAGTTGTGGTGCGAGCAGGGGCTACTCTTCATTGAGGTGCGCGGGCTTCTCATTGCAGTGGCTTCTCTTGTTGCAGAGCATGGGCTCTAGGTGTGCAGCCTTCAGTAGTTGTGGCACGTGGGCTTCAGTAGTTGTGGCGCACGGGCTTAGTTGCTCCGTGGCATGTAGGATCTTCCGACCAGGGCTTGAACCCGTGTCCCCTGCACTGGCAGGCGGATTCTTAACCGCTGTGCCAGCAGGGAAGTCCCAAAATTTCTTTTTCTTAACACGTTCTTACAACAGGCAGGGACGTCATGACTCTAAGGGATTTAGTGTATGTGCTACTCTGTCCTCTGTCACATAGTCATACACTCAATACATATTTTGTAACATCTATTATGTATCAACTATGTCGCTGAACAAGATAGATGTAGTTCTTCATGGACCTTACATGCTGGTGGAGAATAAGGATATGCCAAAATAATAGAAAGAAATATAAAATTACAAAGGTGAAAAGTGTAAGTGGTGTCACGCATATGTCCTCCAGGTTGAGCCCCTCCTGTGGAGTATGAAAGTGTCTCCCTTCTCAGGAGACGAATAGAGCAAGAATCCTTGTCCACTGTTGGTTATGTAAGAAGACTGCCGATTTCATCACCAGCACAGCCTCCTTTCTGCTTCAGGACGCTCTGAAATCCTCTCCATGGCTTTTCAGAAAGATGTCCTAAGAACTGCAAACCAGGCAGCTCTGAAAGACCATGTATCTTATACAGATAGCAGTTGGGTCTCTGGCCAATGAAATCCTTTTCTTCCACAGCATCTCCCCAGTGTTGCTTGGCCACGAGCAGAGGCCCCACCCACATGGCTGTGGCCAGCTTCCTGGTTCTTCTCTCCTCTGGGACTCCCCACACAGTGGCAGCTTCTGTTTCAAGGAACCCCCTGTCCAGTCTTGGGTGTAAGCTTGTGTATTATACCCAGAGGGTGGCTCGCAGCGCCACCTGTGCGCCACCTGTGTCCTGAGCACCTATCAGTCCTTCACCCTCATCCCCAGGGCGGGGGAGGGGAGGGGGTGATGCTCAGAGAAAGAGCCCCCGAGGTCACTGGTCCTTCCTGTGGCACCTGCTGGACGCTTAGGGTCTTGATGAATATCCCTGTTTCTGTGACAGTCACTGGTCCACGGCACATGGGAAATGAAACTGACAGCCAGGGGAAGTGGTTCTGTTCATCCTCGAGTCCCTTTGCAGACATTGTCGTCCTGTGGTCCATCTCTGAGGCCATGTTTATTGGCCTCATGACCTGATCCAGCGGTTCCATGGTGCTTCTCCGGCACAGGCACCACCAGAGAGTGCAGTATATTCACAGCCCCACCGGCTACCACACGTGGCCCCGGAGACCAGAGCTACCCACAACATCCTGATGCTCGCGGGCACCTTTGTCATCTTCTATGTGTTGCATTCTGTTATTACTTTTTACATCACTGTCTTTTTATGCATCTATGGTTGCTGCAAACCTCTAATGCTTTGGCTTCATGTTTTCCCACTGTTTCCCCCTTCCTGCTGCTCCTTAGCGATCCTAGAACACCTAGGATCTGTTCTTGAGTTGTTAGAAACTATGGTTAAAATACTAAATATGTAGTAGACAGCTTCAATAATAACCACAATTCCTCTCCTCTGTAACTATTTACATTGAAGTATTTAGTACTATACTAATTACTGCAGTAATTAGTACTATACTGTTTACATTGAAGTAATTAGTAATTATACCTCATTTTTTATTGAAGTATAATTAATGTCACATTATATTACTTCTGCTCTTACAATATTACGATTGGATATTTGTATACATGACCGTGACTTATATTAACTAATAAGTCTAGTTAACATCTATTCGCCTCCATACGTAGTTACAAAAATGTCTTCTTGTGATGAGAACTTTGAAGTTTGACGCTCTTACCACTTTTCATTATGCAGTACAGTATCATTAAGTATCGTCACCATGCTGTACATTATATACCCGTGACTTATTTGTTTTATAACTAGAAGTTGGTACCACTGAAGTTTGTACTCAATACCAAATTTTTACACAAAACCCAATGAACTCTTTTTGAATTATGGTTTTCTCAGGGTCAGGACATGGAAGCAACCTAAGCGTCCATCGATAGATGAATGGATAAAGAAGATGTGGCACATATATACGATGGAATATTACTCAGCCATAAAAAGAAACAAAATTGAGTTATTTGTAGTGAGGTAGATGGACCTAGTCTGTCATGAAGTAAGAATGAAGTAAGTCAGAAAGAGAAAAACAAATACCGTATGCTAACACATATATATGGAATCTAAAAAAAAGAAAGGTTCTAATGAACCTAGGGGCAGGACGGGAATAAAGACGCAGACATAGAGAATGGACTTGAGGACATGGGGAGGGGGACGGTTAAGCTGGGATGAAGTGAGAGAGTGGCACTGACATATCTACACTACAAAATGTAAAACAGATAGCTAGTGGGAAGCAGCCGCATAGCACAGGGAGATCAGCTCGGTGTTTTGTGACCACCTAGAGGGGTGGGATAGGGAGGGTGGGAGGGAGACGGAAGAGGGAGGAGATACGGGGATATATGTATACATATAGCTGATTCACTTTGTTATACAGCAGAAACTAACACACCATTGTAAAGCAATTATACTCCAATAAAGATGTTAAAAAAAAATCCAATGAATTTAGAGGGTCATTTGAATGCTGGTGCTGCCTTGGGAAGTCTGAAAGTCAATCCAAGAGATTATAGCTTGAAAAAGATTCAGACTATTATTGAGGAAACCAGTTTTCCCCTTGACCAGTGCAACAGTCTGAAAGAAACCCCTTTCTTCAGGAATATCTGAAGTATTTTCACAACGTTTATCTCCCTGTGGGTGTAGCTAATACGTGGTATACTTTTGCACATAATGCAGTATTGCTCCAGATAAATGTTACTCCAGAGTGGGTGGAGATTTTATTTCATAGATGAGGATAAGAATCCTGGCAAATGAAGGAGGTGGTTTTCTATTTTAGTATGTATCTCTTTTTCACTCATATTCCTCCAACGTGCTGTGATGTTACACAGGAAATCGTGTTGTCCAGTGTGCTGATTCACCTTTAAACCTGAATCTTCTTTACATGGTTGACCCTAGTAAGTATGATTCATTAGATGGATGAAGTGATGTGAGGGAGACAGAAGAAGCTGCCTGTTTCATATTTCTCACTTGAATGTCTGGTTCTCATCACTGAAGACCAGAGACTTGGGTGTTATTTTTCTATGTGTCCTATCTGCTCCTTTCTCTCTTTGTTTTTTCTTTTGCCTTCTTTTGGGACAGTCTGGTGTTTATAATATTCCATTTTTTAGATTGTTGGAGTTAAGGTATAACGATTTTTATTGATGGTTTTAGCTATCATATACAGGTTCCAATAGTATTATATTGTAGTTAGAAGTATTGTTGATGGGCTTCCCTGGTGGCACAGTGGTTAAGAATCTGCCTGCCAATGCAGGGGACACGGGTTCGAGCCCTGGTCCGGGAAGATCCCACATGCCACGGAGCAACTAAGCCCGTGCGCCACAACTACTGAGCCTGTGCGCTGGAGCCCACAAGCCACAACTACTGAGCCCACTGCCACAACTACTGAAGCCCACGCGCCTAGAGCCCGTGCTCCGCAGCAAGAGAAGCCACCGCAATGAGAAGCCCGCGCACCGCAATGAAGAGTAGCCTCTGCTCGCGCAACTAGAGAAAAGAAAGCCACGCACAGCAACGAAGACCCAATGCAGCCATAAATAAATACGTTTATTTTTTTTAATGCTGAAAATAAGACATGGAACAACATAAATGACCATCAAAAGATGAATGGGGAGGGAATTCCCTGGTGATCCAGTGGTGAGTACTCTACGCTTCCACTGCAGGGGGCGCTGGTTCCACCCGTGTCGGGGAACTGAGATCCTGCAAGCCGTGCAGCGTGGCCAATTAAAAAAAAAAAAAGTGAATGGATAAAGAAAAGGGTGTGTGTATATATATATAAATATTTCATTGTATATATGTATGTATATACAATGAAATGTTAATCTGCCATAAATAAGAGAAAGGTCCTAGCTTCTAACAACATGGACGGACTTTGAGAGTATTATGCCAAGTGAGATAAGTTACACAAAGAAAGAAAAATACTGTGTGATGTCTCTTATCTGTGGAGTATGAAAGAGGCAAGCTCATGAAACAGAGAGTGGACTAGTGGTTTCCAAGGACTGGGGTCAGGGAAATGGGAGCTCTTGGCCAAAGGGTAGTAAATTTCAACTAAAAAATAAATAAGTTTTAAGGATCTAATGTACAGCATGGTGACTATAATTAACAACACTGTATTATATACTAGAAAGTTCTTAAGAAAGTAGATCTTCAGTATTCTCACCAGCAAGTGGAAAAAAGTTCATTATGTCAGGGGATGGAGGTATAAAGCTTATTGTATTTCACAGTATATATATGTGTATCAAAATATCATGTCGCACACCTTAAAACTACCTATGTTATACGTCAATAATCTCTCAGTAAACATTTTCTAAAGAGTAAAGATGCTGTGATATTCTCAGTGCTTCACACCAGGGGACACAGCGTGTCTACCTCCCCCAATAGTGGTGACGGGCGCCTGCCAGCTCTCTCCATGTGACATTGACCATGTGGTCTTTGCAGTTGATTCGTTCTCTCCTAGAAGGTATCCTGAGACTGTCCCAGTATCTTCCTCATCACCTCTACTCTCACACACATTAGCTCCCAATCACAACTTTTTTTTGTCCGAATCAAAATATGATGATTGTCTTATTTCAGTCTTCAACATTTATTGGTAGCAGTCTCTTGAAGGAAGAGGTTTCCCTTCACCCGCGTGTTTATTTAATCATTCATTTTTTCCTTTATTCGCTTTTATTCATACCAGATATACTCCTAAATTCCTATATGTTTGGAAGGGATGCATTCTGATACAACATTGTCTATTTTAATGTTCATTTTGCTCCAGATTTGAGCAGTGTAAGATCAATAGAGCTAAAACAGCCAAAAAAACATTGTTGTAGGCTCATCTTGTACTGGTCCTGATGCAGTCCTGTAATCAGTTATTTTACTAGAAAATACTGATTCCTTCAAATCAAGATGAATGTTTAGGAAGCAAGATCTGCTCATAGCCCTATTAGTATGTTGCTACCAGTAGGTCATTTCTTCTGGTTCCTTACAGGAACAAGAGCTCATAGTTGTTTCATTTTCATGAACACACACGCACACACGTTTATAATGAGCTATGAGTTATTCGAGATCCCTCCAATTCAGACCCGGTCCTTAGGACTCATCCTACCCTTTCCCTCTTCTATGCTTGTAAGTATCCCAACCAATAGAAAAAAAAATAATAAAATAAAAGGAGCTTTTAGAAGCATAAAAAATAAAAATAAATAAATATCCCAACCAACAGTGAGAACCTGGACCATATTCACCCCAATATATGTATTATCTGCTCAAAGATGGCTTCCATGCTTCATATCCCAATCCATAACCACTTTGCTTGTCTTTTTCATGTATATTACATACTGAAGAGAAAAATATTTAATCAAATAATCTAATACCTTCATGTAAGGAGAGTAGCTACTGGGAATAGGAGGCTTTTGTTCCAGTCATAGCCATTCCTTCCGTATCTAAAACGTCACCTAATTAGGGACCAGGTAAGTGTCCCCAAGAAAATTCTGATTTAGGGAAGAAGTGGAATCGCAGAGGTAAAAGTGAATGAGCTAGTTGTGCCTTTGAAATAAAAGTGAAGAGGATGCCTGTAGTGTGGGTTTTTGCTGCTCGACCTATTTTTCTTTGCACAGTGCGTATGACCTTGGATGTTGACAGAGCCGATGATGTCCTCATCATCAATGATGACTTGAGACGCCTTTGAACGAGCCCTAAAAGAAGAATAAAAACATGAAGACACACTCAGAAACAAGACAGGAAAAGTAATTTCTCGGCGAAAACCCTTTTGGAAACCCATGGGGATGTGGGGCTGTCCCAGGTGTGGGAAGCAGTACGGACCTTCAGATGCGGTGGGTAGGGGGCAGTAGAAGTCCTACAAAGTACAAGGAGTTGCATGAGGGACATTTTTATCGTGGCATCAGATAATATTTCAGGTTCATGGGCCCTGTGGTCTCTGGCACACCTGCTTAATGCTGCCTCTGTAGGTGGAAGCTGCCATAGGTAATATAAAGATGGGTGCGACTAGGTTCCAATAAAGCACCTCCTGTAATTGTCCCGATAAACAGCATCATCTTCCCATGGAAACACGTGGGCAGGAGGGATACACAGTGTTTTGAGGTGGGAAAGCTGACTTCAAAATGGGGTATTTTCCAGATTAAAAAAAAAAGACCTCAGGCCCTAACTAGGAAGAACCATGGAACGTAAACTCATTGGAACCAGACTCCTGACCAAGATGGTACTCAGTATTGTGGGGAGATGAAAAGCTCTGAAGAACACACCCAACTGAAAATATAGTCCAAGTCACTGAGGTACCTTTGCATGTCCCTTTAGCGCCTGAGGACAGCTGCGTTTCTGAGCCTTTGATTTTCCTCAGGGAATGCAGAGAACTTTTTTCACCTGCTCTCTGGCTGCTCATTAGGACCTGCTTTAACTGCTTAATCAGCTGAGGAGGAGGAGGAGGAGGAGGATTAGCGCTGGGGATAAAACTGGCTCCTCACGGGAGACGCCCCACACCCTCCATGCGGACGGCATGGCTGAGACAGCAGATGATGGGATGGTGGCGTCTCCGTGGGGAGGGCAGGTCTGTGGACCGTGTCCCTATAACTAGAAACTCAAGAGCCTCTGACCCATCCTGATCGACACTTCTCTGCACAGAGCTTTGCAGCAGAGACCAGGCAGGTGAGTGCTTCCTTATGTTCAGTCTCAGGGAGAAAAGAGACGGGAGAGAGCAAGTCTCCAGCGGGAGAGGACCTTGGAGCTGTGTCTGTGTGCTAACATGGCGCAGGACACGTGCTGACCCCGCCTCACTCTGGGCACCCACACCCATGATCTGGTTGGCTGGAGCTGTGATCTAGGGGGCATAGGGTGGGGTTTCTAGTGGGGTCGTATGAGGATTCACTTGGATGGGAGCTTCAAGTCAGGACTTTTGCTAAGAAAAGTTTTAAAATGAGATCCATGGGGACTACAGTAAAACCTAGTAGCATCCTGGAGTGCCAGAGAATTTGCTGGGAATTCTCATTCAGAGGAGAGCTCAGAATAAAGAAATTTCTGTATTTCCTCCCTCCGTCGTTGGAGATGACTTGGAATGGAGGTAGGTAATCATCACAGGAAGCTCCCTGTGTCCAGACACTGTGGGCTGAGGATCTATTCGTCAATAAGGAAAATACTACTCGTCTTCACCTAGCTCTCAGTGTATCAGGAAGACAGGTGGGAAAAGGAGTATAAAATAGACAACAAAAGTATGAGTTTTGTTTGGAGACTAAAACAGTGACTTGGTCACAGCGATTGAGGCTGGCTCAGGTCTCTCTGAGCGGGTGAACTCAGCTGGGCTGCAGCGCAAGGAGCCGTGAGGCAATTGAAGTGATCGGAGAGGGGAATTGCAGTGAGGAAAGTAAAACGGGATGCTTGCTTTTTAAGGGAAAGAAATTCAGCTGCACTTAGTGAGAAAAAGGAGGAGAGGACCGTGGAAATGCAATTAGTTTCCTGAGGGTGCATGCTATTATCGTCGCTCACGTTCCTGCCAGCGGTAAGTAACGAAATGCATGTTTTCTTTTCAGAAAACCAGCTCTCGGTTGATCTTTTCTATTGTTCTCTGGTTTCTGTTTTCATTTACTTCTGCTCTGGTCTTTGTTATTTACTTCCTTCTGCTAACTTTGGGCTTAGTTTGTTTTGTGTAGTTTTGTGATGTATAACAGTTCGAGAACTTTTTTTTTTTTTTTTTGAAGAAAATGTTACTTTTAAGTTTTAGGAAAATTCTTCTCATCAGTAGTTAGAAATTACTTATTTCAGTACTTAGAGACAATGCATGTAATATAACATTATGACTGCTACCCACAGAACCTTAATCTTATTTAGAAAAATTAGCATTACTGTGACTTTTTTCCTTCTGGAATCCTTTTCCGAAAACTGATTCATCCCCTTGAAGACTGTTTTGGATTATACTGACTAATTCGTGTTATGCTGAAAAGCTACATTTCAAAAAATATTCGCAGTTGAAAATAATCCCAGATATTACTGTACTCTGCTCAGTTGTGTCCAGTGTATCCTTGTTAAGCTGTAGGTCTCCAGACCTTTTCCATCTTTACAAAGCTGATCTCTATACCCTTTAAAAAACAAGTTGTTGTTGTTTTCTCTCTCCCCGGCCACAGGCATCCACCATTGTACGCTGATATTCTGTATATAGTTGGTTAACTTAGGCAGCGCACGTGTGGGGAATTCTGAAACATTTGTGTGGGCGATGGGCTTATTTCACTGGCACGTTGTCCTCAAGTTTCAACCGTGTTGTTTCAGGTGATAGGAGTTCCCTTTAAAGGCTGAATAAATATGTAATTGAGGGTTTACACCATATTTTATTTACCCGTTCATGTGAAGATCAACATTTGGGTTGTTTCTGCCTCTTCACTATTGGAAACAGTGCTGCTGTGAACGTGCGTTTGCAAATGTCTCTTCAAGTATTTGCCTTCTATGCTTTTGGACATGTACCTGGTATTGGAGGACTTGGGCGTACGGTTGTTCTAGTTTCGACTTTTTGAGGGTCTGCCCTATGTTTCCTGTAGTGGTTGCTGCATTTTACAAACTTAGCAACAGTGCACAAGGCTTTGAATTTCTCCTCATCCTCAAAAACGGTTGTTGTCTTCTGGGGTTTTCCAAGAGTAATGGTGTTAACTTGGGTAAGATGGTCTCTTATTTTGTTCCCTTTTGCATTTCTCAAGATTAGTGCTGGGGCTTCCCTGGTGGCGCAGTGGTTGAGAGTCCGCCTGCCGATGTAGGGGACACGGGTTCGTGCCCTGGTCCGGGAGGATCCCACGTGCCGCGGAGCAACTAAGCCCGTGAGCCATGGCGGCTGAGCCTGCGCGTCCGGAGCCTGTGCTCCGCAACGGGAGAGGCCACAGCAGTGAGAGGCCCGCGTACCGCAAAAAAATAAAATAAAAAAAAAAGATTAGTGCTGTGAAGCACCTTCTCATATTCTGCTAAGCCATTTCGATATCACCTTCAGAGAAGTGTCTGTTTAAAGCCGTTTGCTCATTTGTTAATCAGATTATTTGGTTTTAGTTAAGTTGCAGGAGTTCTTTACATACTTGAGATGTTAACACCTTATCAGATAGGTGATAAGTTATATTTCACGCTGTTGATTGTAGCCTTTGATTCGTAGCAGTTTTGAGTTTGATGTAGTCTCATTTGTCTATTTTTGCTTTTGCTGCCTGTGCTTTTCATGTCGTATCCAAGAAATCGATTCTAAATCCAACATCAAGGATTTTTTCAGCTATTATTTTCTTATAGGGGTTTGATAGTTTGGCACTGTGTGTTTAGACTTTTAATATATTTTGAATTAATTTTGTATACGGTGTAAGTGTCCAGCTTCTTCAGTTTGTGTGTGGATATCCGACTGGCCCAGCATTATTTGTTGAAGAGACTCTATTTCACCACTGAGAAATACGAGCACGCTTGTCGGAAATCATTTGCTCGTATAAATGCAGTGGGGTATCCCTGCGGTCCCTGCTCTTCTCCATTGGCCTGCGTATCTGTCTTGCTATCAGTATCACATTGTTTTCATTAATTTTTTTTTCAGTACCAGTAAGTCTTTATTCACTGTATTTTCCCAAGGAAAAGAAAGGGAAGGGAAAAGGGTCGGCGTGTGTGTTACAAAATGATCGCAAATGGGAAAGGAAGTACCTGGCACAGCAAAATCAACCAGCAAATAAACGCTGCCCGGATGGGGTCACCGAAGCCCAAGGGGGCTCAGTCTCCTGCAGTTCAGTAATGAGGGGAAGGGATGAACGGGTACATGCTTTTCTACCCTCCTCCCCTCCCCCCCTCCCCATAAATTCAAGATTGCATACAAAGCTTTGGTTCCTAGCAATAAACATGGAGTCACATTTGTCCGTCTCCTATTAAACAATTTTGTGGCCACTTTGACATAAGTTTCTTGCACCTGCATTAGAGTTCCTGAGTGACTTGCCTATACGTTCATCTTTCCTTTCGTGGTCTCCCAACCCCACTTTCTACATGGAAGACCCCTCGTTACTCCTCTCTACCCTCGGATTAGAGATTAAAGTAGGTTTTAACCCATCCAAAGACAGCAGTCTGTTTGACATGAGTCAAATCAAGGAATGGTCATGACTCAGGAGATTGAGAACAAGGGGTGGTGAGTCCTTAGCTTCTGCAGGATTTTTGCACAAATCATTTAATCACAGACAACCCACAAAGTGAATGTATAGGTGTATAGACTATTTGGGGGGGGCACGAAGGGGGAAAGAAGAGGGGGTAGGAATACAGTTTTTAGGACAGGAGGTCTCGTTCAAATAGGAAACGGGAAGGGGAACACAAAAGAAAGTGTAGCTCAAGACCTCCCACTTCAAGAAGAGGGGCCCCCAAGTTTATGTTTCAGATCTTTTTGGCTGGTGCAGACCTTTTGTCAAAGATGCTTTGGCTATTTTTCTCAATATAAAAAGAAGTATGTAAACAATAAAGCCCCAAAAGAACATGGAGAAGACCAACACATATTTACACAAACTAGGCCACCTAGCGATCACCAAATCAGCTACCCGTGAAGTCCTACGAAGCCCAGACAAATCCAGTAACGCGAGGGGGGCAGCAACTCGGAGACAAGAACCCAGGATCAGACACACACCAGCCAATGCGTTCTATTGCATTTGCCCCGTTACAACACAGTGAGGTAGGTTTGCAGTGATCTCACGGCATGTAAACAAAACCCCCTTTTCTCCTTTAGCTACCATGACACTAATTACTGCTGCAGCAGGGCAGGACACTGGCTCTGGGAACCGCAAAGAAGCCATCACTGATGGCCTCTCTGGAAAGCAAGGAGGAAAAGTCCAGAACTGTTAAAGATTAAGGATCTTGTCCTTGCTTCGTATATCCATCCCTGGGCAGCTCAAGATGGGTACAGAGGCGTCATTCATAAAACCTGTCCTTACCGACTCACAGTTTTTACAAAACCACATACGATACACCCTGTTGTGTATGTTAGGCGTGGCCCAATCCAGTGAAGGACGGACCTGGTGTGTAAAGCGAGTCCTATGCCCTGGGATTAGAGGTCTGGAACAGGAATCCTTTATCACACATACAGATGACCTCTGTGTCATCTTGGCTTCCCCTCTCTGCACCTTTTACCGGGCCCAGCCTCTCCTAACCTCTCTGTACCACCTTTTCCTGTTCAGACCAATTTCCAATCTTTCAGTAGAAGGAGACCAAGGCATGGGGCAACCCAGTTAAAACCTGGTCTCCCCTGAAACATCGGAGACGGAGGGCTTTCAAGAGGACGCTGTGGCAGAAAAGGCAGCTCTCATCGGCAAAAAATGAGGTAGTTCAATAGGCTATACGCTCCAAATGGTTGTTCGCTCTGGTGATAGAGCAACAAAAAGTATTCCTGCTCTGCAGACCCGGAGCTGCTGCCGACTTATCCCTGAGATTGCTCATGTACCTGAGAACACGGCGCAGGAATGAGGGCCTTAGATTAAAATACACAAAAATACAAAGGCAGAATATTTATATTATGAAAAAAAAAAGGTAAAACGCACAAGATACGTCATTCGCACACGGCTAGTGCGGTTGGCATCTGGAAGAAAGTGGGACCCAAGGTACGGTCATCCAAGGGAGCAAATCAATAAAATTGTATTGGCCCAGAATGGGGTGGGAGTGAGCGTAGAAGCAGCAGGTCTGCAGCTCTTCCCTCGACCCCCACCCCCCGTTTTGCTTATCATCACAACCCACTGCTTGGGACAGTTCTCTCAGCACTCTGTCCCAGGAGGAGGCTGTGAGCAGACAAGATGTGGGAAAGCCTGCCTTACCCCTGAGATAGTTCCTCCCACGGAATGTAGTGGCTTGTGGGTTGGGTCCATCAATCTGGTCTCATACTTAATCTTTTCACTCTGGCACGGGAAATATTATTCCAGAGCCTTCTTGAAGAGTAAAACAACTTTCCTATCCAGCCCACTTTCAAAAGCTAGAGATTCTGGGGGTGGAGACTCAGATAAAGCATGCAGGAAGGGTTACCCACCAAAGCCCTCGTGTGCATTTGGATAGAGAGCATGATTGGAGTTTCTTCGCCTCACCCCTTCCCCCCACCAGGAGGGAAGAGGGGGTGAGGCTTCGGTCCCCGGCCTGAGATACATGGCAGTGCCAGCTGCCCCCTTCCCACCCGGTCCCCACTTTCTCCACTCTGCCAATTGATGCCTGTTCCTCAAAACTTTCTGATCACAAACAGGTAGCCCCCACCCACTGCGGCTCAATTCTGGGCCTCTGGGAGCCTGGCAGGGCTATGGATCTCTTCTTCCTCCTCCCGAAAGTAGGCTGGCTTTCCCCGGGAGCTGGGAGCTTGCTGGGCCCTCAGTGGACACGAGGCCACCGTATCGTCGATGCTCTGGCAGAAGTGGCACTTCTTGAGCTGGGGTGGCAGTTGGCATTCCTTGGCTTGACGGTCTAGACCTCCACGGTTGCAGCACCTGGCTCCCTTTGATCTGCGTCTCTGCCTGTTCTTCCCGTCGGGCCGCCTCTCACTTCCAATACAGAACACCCCACCAGGGCCAGTGGCTCGGATAGATTCCAGGCCCTTGGCCGACTTCTTTTTTTTTTTTTTGCGGTACGCGGGCCTCTCACTGTTGTGGCCCCTCCCGCCGCGGAGCACAGGCTCCGGACGCGCAGGCGCAGCGGCCACGGCTCACGGGCCCAGCCGCTCCGCGGCACGTGGGATCCTCCCGGACCGGGGCACGAACCCGCGTCCCCTGCATCGGCAGGCGGACTCCCAACCGCTGCGCCACCAGGGAAGCCCTGGCCGACTTCTTAAAGGTGAACTCTACGGCCTCACCCTCCTGCCGGCTCCGGAAGCCCTCCACGCGCAGCTTACTCTGGTGCGACAAAGACATGCACCGGGGGGTCGAGTGCGACCCCGGCGCGGGCAGTCATGGACAGGAAGCCGAATCCCATGCGCACGTTGGACCACTTACAGATGCCGGCTCCGTGCAGCAGCTGCGGCTCCTCGGCCGCCCGGGCCGCCGCCTCCTGCGCCTCCTCCGGCACCTTGGGGCCGCCGCCTGTCCCGGCTGCCTCCCGCGCTCCCCGAGCTCAAACTCCATTAATAATTTTTTGAGGTAAGTTTTGAAATCAGGAATTGTGAGACCACAGACTTTGTTCTTTTGTAAGACTGCTTTGAACGTTCAAGGGTCCCTTGAAATTCCTTATGAATTTTAAGGTAGATTTTTCTATTTCTGAAAAGAAAAAAAACCTGTTGGGATTTTAATAAGATTTGCACAGAATCTGTAAATAGCTTTAGACACTATTGACATCTTAACAATTCTAAGGGCTTCCCTGGTGGCACAGTTGTTAAGAATCCGCGTTTGGGCTTCCCTGGTGGCGCCGTGGTTGAGAGCCCGCCTGCCGATGCAGGGGACGCGGGTTCGTGCCCCGGTCCGGGAGGATCCCACGTGCCGCGGAGCAGCTGGGCCCGTGAGCCGTGGCCGCTGCGCCTGCGCGTCCGGAGCCTGTGCTCCGCAACGGGAGAGGCCACAGCAGCGAGAGGCCCGCGTACCGCAAAAAAAAAAAAAAAAGAATCCGCCTGCCAGTTCAGAAGGCACAAGTTCAAGTCCTGGTCTGGGAAGATCCCACATGCCACGGAGCAACTAAGCCCATATGCTACAACTACTGAACCTGCACTCTAGAGCCCGCGTGCCACAACTACTGAAGCCCTCACACCTAGAGCCCGTGCTCCGCAACAAAGAGTAGGCCCCGCTCTCCGCAACTAGAGAAAGCCTGCACACAGCAGAGAAGACCCAAAGCAAACAAAAATAAAAATAAATAAATTTTTTAATTAAAAAAAAAGAGTAAGTCCTCCAATCCATGAATACAGGATGTCTTTCCATGTATTTGTGTTCTCTTTAGTGTTTTCCATCAGTGTTTTTAGATTTTCAGTGTACAAATCTTTCTCTTCCTTGGTTAGGTTTATTCCTCAGGATTTAATCTTTTGATGGTATTGTAAATGGAATTCTTAGTTTCCTTTACATATTGTTCGTTTAACCTAAAGTTTTATATTTTTATAAAACTTCCTTGTTTCATTAATTTATAAAAGGCAGCCTCCTATTTCAGATTCTCCTATTTCCTAAATCCACAACATCGCCACCTAGAGGTGCCTGGCGTCCTCATTTTCGTTTCTCTTCCTTTCCTTCCACTCATTGATGTGGGTATTTTCTAAGTCATCTCACGTGTTTCTGCATTTCTCTCAGAAGGAATTAATCTGTATCTCGGTGTTTTCAGTGTGTCCATGGGAGGACGCAGCCTCCTCTGTTGCCATCATGGTGACATCACCCAATACTTTTTTTTTTTAACAACTTTATTGGAGTGTAATTGCTTTATGTTGTTGTGTTAGTTGCTGCTGTATAACAAAATGAATGAGCTATACGTATACATATATCCCCATATCTCCTCCCTCTTGCGTCTCCCTCCCACCCTCCCTATCCCACCCCTCTAGGTGGTCACAGAGCACCGAGCTGATCTCCCTGTGCTATGCGGCTGCTTCCCACTAGCTAGCTATTTTACATTTGGTCGTGTGTATATGTCCGTGCCACTCTCTCACTTCGTCCCAGCTTACCCTTCCCCCTCCCCATGTCCTCAAGTCCATTCTCTACATCTATGTCTTTATTCCTGTCCTGCCCCTAGGTTCATCAGAACCATTTTTTTTTTAAGATTCCACATATATGTGTTAGCATACAGTATTTGTTTTTCTCTTTCTGACTTACTTCACTCTGTATGACAGACTCTTGGTCCATCCACCTCACTACAAATAACTCAATTTCATTGCTTTTTATAGCTGAGTAATATTCCATTGTATATATGTGCCACATCTTCTTTATCCATTCACCTGTCGATGGACACTTAGGTTGCCTCCATGTCCTGGCTATTGTAAACAGCACTGCAATGAACATTGTGGTACATGACTCTTTTTTTAAAAATTTATTTTTGGCTGCGTTGGGTCTTCGTTGCTTTTTGCAGGCTTTCTCTAGTTGCGGTGAGCGGGGGCTACTCTTTGTTGTGGTGAACAGGCTTCTCATTGCAATGGCTTCTCTTCTTGCAGAGCACGGGCTCTAGGCACTCGGGCTTCAGTAGTTGTGGCTAGCAGGCTCTAGAGCGCAGGCTCAGTAGTTGTGGCGCACGGGCTTAGTTGCTCCACGGCGTGTGGGATCTTCCCAGACCAGGGCTCGAACCCATATCCCCTGCATTGGCAGGCAGATTCTTAACCACTGAACCACCAGAGAAGTCCCCCTCTTTTTTTTTTTTTTTTTGCGGTACACGGGCCTCTCACTGTTGTGGCCTCCCCCATTGTGAAGCACAGGCTCTGGACGCACAGGCTCAGCGGCCATGGCTCACGGGCCCAGCCGCTCCGCGGCACGTGGGATCCTCCCGGACCGGGGCACGAACCCGCATCCCCTGCATTGGCAGGCGGACTCTCAACCACTGCGCCACCAGGGAAGCCCGCCCTGACTCTTTTTGAATTATGGTTTTCGCAGGGTATACGCCCAGTAGTGGGATTGCTGGGTCATATGGTAGTTCTATTTTTAGTTTTTTGAGGAACCACCATACTGTTCTCCATAATGCTGTGTCAATTTACATTCCCACCAACAGTGCAAGAGGGTTCCCTTTTCTCCACACCCTCTCCAGCATTTGTTGTTTCTAGAGTTTTTGATGATGGCCATTCTGACTGGTGTGAGATGATATCTCATTGTAGTTTTGATTTGCATTTCTCTAATGATTAGTGATGTTGAGCATCCTTTCATGTGTTTGTTGGCAATCTATATATCTTCTTTGGAGAAACGTCTATTTAGGTTCTCCTCCCATTTTTGGATTGGGTCGTTTGTTTTTTTGATACTGAGCTGCATGTGCTGCTTGTATATTTTGGATATTAATCCTTTGTCAGTTGCTTCGTTTGCAAATATTTTCTCCCATTCTGAGGGTTGTCTTTTGGTCTTGTTTATGGTTTCCTTTGCTGTGCAAAAGCTTTAAAGTTTCATTAAGTCCCATTTGTTTATTTTTGTTTTTATTTCCATTTCTCTAGGAGGTGGGTCCAAAAGGATCTTGCTGTGATTTATGTCATAGAGTGTTCTGCCTGTGTTTTCCTCTAAGAGTTTTATACTGTCTGGCCTTACATTTAGATCTTTTAACCGTTTTGAGTTTATTTTTGTGTGTGGTGTTAGGGACTGTTCTAATTTCATTCTTTTGCATGTAGCTGTCCAGTTTTCCCAGCACCACTTATTGAAGAGGCTGTCTTTTCTCCACTGTATATTCTTGCCTCCTTTATCAAAGAAAAGTTGATCATAGGTGCGTGGGTTTATCTCTGGGCTTTCTATCCTGTTCCATTGATCTATATTTCTGTTCTTGTGCCAGCAGCATACTTTCTTCTCTTCCGTTTTTCTTTCTCAAGATTGCTTTGGCTATTTGGGGTCTTTTGTGTTTTCATACAAATTGTGAAATTTTTTTGTCCTAGTTCTGCGAAAAATGCCATCAGTAGTTTGATAGGGATTGCATTGAATCTGTAGATTGCTTTGGGTAGTAGAGTCGTTTTCACAATGTTGATTCTTCCAATCCAAGAACATGGTATATCTCTCCATCTGTTTGTATCATCTTTAATTTCTTTCATCAGTGTCTTATAGTTTTCTGCATACAGATCTTCTGTCTCCTTAGCTGGGTTTATTCCTAGGGTATTTTATTCTTTTTGTTGCAATGGTAAATGGGAGTGTTTCCTTAATTTCTCTTTCAGATTTTTCATCATTAGTGTATAGGAATGAAAGAAATTTCTGTGCATTAATTTTGTATCCTGCTACTTTACCAAATTTATCGATTAGCTCTCGTACGTTTCTGGTAGCATCTTTAGGATTCTCTATGTATAGTGTCATGTCATCTGCAAACAGTGACAGCTTTACTTCTTCTTTTCCGCTTTGGATTCCTTTTATTTCCTGTTCTTCTCTGATTGCTGTGGCTAGAACTTCCAAAACTATGTTGAATAAGAGTGGTGAGAGTGGGCAACCTTGTCTTGTTCCTGATCTTAGTGGAAATGGTTTCAGTTTTTCACCATTGAGAACGATGTTGGCTGTGGGTTTGTCGTATATGGCCTTTATTATATTGAGGAAAGTTCCCTCTATGCCTACTTTTTGGAGGGTTTTTTATCATAAATTGGGGTTGAATTTTGTCGAAAGCTTTCTCTGCATCTATTGAGATGATCATATATTTTTTCTCCTTCAATTTGTTAATATGGTGTATCACATTGGTTGATTTGCATATATTGCATTCCTGGAATAAACCCCACTTGATCATGGTGTATGATCCTTTTAATGTGCTGTTGGATTCTGTTTGCTAGTATTTTGTTGAGGATTTTTGCATCTGTGGTCATCACTGATATTGGCCTGTAGTTTTCTTTCTTTGTGACGTCTTTGTCTGGTTTTGGTATCAGGGTGATGGTGGCCTCATAGAATGAGTTTGGGTGTGTTCCTCCCTCTGCTATGTTTTGGAAGAGTTTGAGAAGGGTAGGTGTTAGCTCTTCTCTAAATGTTTGATAGAATTCGCCTGTGAAGCCATCTGGTCCTGGGCTTTCGTTTGTTGGAAGATTTTTGATAACAGTTTCAATTTCAGTGCTTGTGATTTGTCTGTTTATATTTTCTGTTCCTGCTTCAGTCTCGGAAGGTTGTGCTTTTCTAAGAATTTGTCCGTTTCTTCCAGATTGTCTATTTTATTGGCATATAGTTGCTTGTTGTAATCTCTCATGATCCTTTGTATTTCTGCAGTGTCAGTTGTTACTTCTCCTTTTTCATTTCTAATTCTATTGACTTGAGTCTTCTCCCTTTTTTTCTTTTTCAGTCTGGCAAATGGTTTATCAATTTTGTTTATCTTCTCAAAGAACCAGCTTTTAGTTTTATTGATCTTTGCTATTGTTTCTTTCGTTTCTTTTTCATTTATTTCTGATCTGATCTTTGTGATTTCTTTCCTTCTGTTATCTTTGGGGGTTTTTTGTTCTTCTTTCTCTAATTGCTTTAGGTGTAAGGTTAGGTTGTTTATTTGAGATGTTTCCTGTTTCTTGAGGTAGTATTGTATTGCTATAACTTCCCTCTTAGAACTGCTCTTGCTGCATCCCATAGGTTTTGGGTTGTCGTGTTTTCATTGTCATTTTTTTCTAGGTATTTTTTAATTTCCTCTTTGACTTCTTCAGTGATCTCTTGGTTATTTAGTAGTGTATTGTTTAGCCTCCATGTGTTTGTATTTTTTACAGAATTTTTCCTGGAATTGATATCTAGTCTCATAGCATTGTGGTCAGATTTCAATTTTCTTAAATTGACCAAGGCTTGATTTGTGACCCAAGTTATGATGTATCCTGGAGAATGTTCCATGAGCACTTGAGAAGAAAGTGTAATCTGCTGTTTTTGGATGGAATGTCCTATAAATGTCAATTAAGTCCATGTTGTTTAATGTATCATTTAAAGCTTGTGTTTCCTTATTTATTTTCATTTTGGATGATCTGTGCATTGTTGAAAGTGGGGTGTTAAAGACCCTACTATGATTGTGTTACTGTCGATTTCCCCTTTTATGGCTGTTAGCATCTGCCTTATGTACTGAGGTGCTCCTATGTTGGGTGCATAAATATTTACAATTGTTATATCTTCTTCTTGGATTGATCCCTTGATCATTATGTAGTGTCCTTCTTTGTCTCTTGTAATAGTCTTTGTTTTAAAGTCTATTTTGTCTGATATGAGAATTGCTACTCCAGCTTTCTTTTGATTTCCATTTGCATGGAATATCTTTTTCCATCCCCTCACTTTCAGTCTGCATGTGTCCCTAGGTCTGAAGTGGATCTCTTGTAGACAGCATATATATGGGTCTTGTTTTTGTATCCATTCAGCCGGTCTGTCTTTTGGTTGGAGCATATAATCCATTTACATTTAAGGTGGTAATCGATATGTATGTTCCTATTACCATTTTCTTAATTGTTTTGGGTTTGTTATTGTAAGTCTTTTCCTTCTCTTGTGTTTCCTGCCTAGAGAAGTCCCTTTAGCATTTGTTATAGAGCTGGTTTGGTGGTGCTGAATTCTCTTCGCTTTTGCTTGTCTGTAAGGTTTTTAATTTCTCTGTCGAATCTGAATGAGATCCTTGCTGGCTAGAGTAATCTTGGTTGTAGGTTTTTCCCTTTCATCACTTTAAATATGTCCTGCCACTCCCTTCTGGCTTGCAGAGTTTCTGCTGAAAGATCAGCTCTTAACCTTGTGGGGATTCCCTTGTATGTCATTTGTTGCTTTTCCCTTGATGTTTTTAATATTTTTTCTTTGTATTTAATTTTTGGTAGGTTGATTAATATGTGTCTTGGCATGTTTCTCCTTGGATTTATCCTGTATGGGACTCTCTGTGCTTCCTGGACTGGATTGACTATTTCCTTTCCCATATTAGGGAAGTTTTCAACTATAATCTCTTCACATATTTTCTCAGTCCCTTTTTTTCTTCTCTCCTTCTTCTGGGACCTCTATAATTCGAATATTGGTGCATTTAATGTTGTCCCAGAGGTCTCTGAGACTGTCCTCAATTCTTTTCATTCTTTTTTCTTTATTCTGCTCTGTGGTAGTTACTTCCACTATTTTATCTTCCAGGTCACTTAACCATTCTTCGGCCCCAGTTTTTCTGCCATTGATCCCTTCTGGAGAATTTTTCATTTCATTTATTGTGTTGTTCATCTTTGTTTGTTTGCTCTTTAGTTCTTCTAGGTCCTTGTTAAACATTTCTTGTATTTTCTCCATTCTAGTTCTAAGATTTTGGATCATCTTTAGTATCATTACTCTGAATTCTTTTTCAGGTAGACTGCCTATTTCCTCTTCATTTGTTTGGTCTGGTGGGTTTTTACCTTGCTCCTTCATCTGCCGTGTACTTCTCTGTCTTCTCATTTTGTTTAACTTACTGTGTTTGGGGTCTCCTTTTCGCAGGCTGCATGTTCGTATTTCCCGTTGTTTTTGGTGTCTGCCCCCAGTGGGTAAGCTTGGTTTAGTGGGTTGTGTAGGCTTCCTGATAGAGGGGACTGGTGCCTGTGTTCTGGTGGATGAGGCTGGATCTTGTCTTTCTGGTGGGCAGGACCATGTCTGGTGGTGTGTTTGGGGGTGTCTGTGAGCTCAGTATGATTTTAGGCAGCCTCTCTGCTAATGGGTGGGGTTGTGTACCTGTCTTGCCAGTTGTGTGTCATGGGGTGTCCAGCCCTGTAGCTTGCTGGTCGTTGAGTGGAGCTGGGTCTTAGTGTTGAGATGGAGATCTCTGGGAGAGCTCTTGTCGTTTGATATTACATGGGGCTGGGAGGTCTCCGGTGGACCAGTGTCTGGAATTCGGCCCTCCCACCTCAGAGGCTCAGGCCTGACACCCGGCCAGAGCACCCAAGACCCTGTTCTTTAGGAATTCTGGGGTATTTTGTTCTTTGTTTTCTTTCTTTCAGGTATGTTTTTTTCTCATTTAGTTGAAGTGAAATTTCCGGGAATGAAGCAATAGGCAGGTGAATGGTCTCCAACTCAAAGCCAGGCCTTTGTCAAGCTCTTGCTAGTTCTTGTTTTCCTGGTTTCCCTGGAGGGAGAACCAGGAGGTGGTGCTGGGCTCTGTCCCTACTGCTTCCCCATGCGGACCGGTACACACACGGCCTCTCGCTGCCTCTGCTCTTGGAGGGGCAGCCTGTGAGCACACGTCCCAGTCCGGGGGCATGTAGGGCCGTGGTACGAACTGTCTGTGTAGTTCTCTGTCCCGTCTGCCATAGATCGGCTGCTTCACCCTCTCTGCCAGCCTCAAATGCTTCCCTTCTAGTTATGAAGGGATCCTTATAGTCCTTTCTGGAGTCCAGGGTCTTCTGCTCGTTTTCAGCCCGCGTTCTGTGAGAACTGTTGCATCTATAGATGTATTCCTGCCGCATGTGTAGAGAGAGATGAAGTCCATGTCCACCTACTCCTCTTCCATCTTGAATCCTGTTACATTCTTGAAATATTCCGGGTGCTCATGAATTCTAAAAGGGGTAGAGGACGTTCTTTGTCTCCTGTCAATTATTCATGTGCTCAGTACATGTTATTTAACACCTATTATGTGTCAACAGTGTTGTTGAACAAGACAGACATGGTTTCTAAGTTCACGGACCTTACGTGCAGGTGGAGAACAGGACATATTGATGCAGGTGAAGAGAAGTAAATACAAAATGATAATGGGGAAAGTTATAACTGATGTCAGGTGTATGTTCTCCAGGTAAAGCCATTTCTCTGGAGTATGACGGTGTCTTTTTTCCTCAGGAGAAGTAAAGAGTGAGAATCCCTTCCCACTGCTGGTTATGTAAGAAGGCTGCCAATGTCAACACCAGCACAGCCTCCTTTCTGCTTCAGGACGCTCTGAAATCCTCTCCATGGCTTTTCAGAAAGATGTCCTAAGAACTGCAAACCAGGCAGCTCTGAAAGACCATGTATCTTATACAGATAGCAGTTGGGTCTCTGGCCAATGAAATCCTTTTCTTCCACAGCATCTCCCCAGTCTTGCTTGGCCACGGGCAGAGGCCCCACCCACATGGCTGTGGCCAGCTTCCTGGTTCTTCTCTCCTCTGGGACTCCCCACACAGTGGCAGCTTCTGTTTCAAGGAACCCCCTGTCCAGTCTTGGGTGTAAGCTTGTGTATTATACCCAGAGGGTGGCTCGCAGCGCCACCTGTGCGCCACCTGTGTCCTGAGCACCTATCAGTCCTTCACCCTCATCCCCAGGGCGGGGGAGGGGAGGGGGTGATGCTCAGAGAAAGAGCCCCCAAGGTCACTGGTCCTTCCTGTGGCACCTGCTGGGTGCTTAGGGTCTTGATGAATATCCCTGTTTCTGTGACAGTCACTGGTCCACGGTACATGGGAAATGAAACTGACAGCCAGGGGAAGTGGTTCTGTTCATCCTCGAGTCCCTTTGCAGACATTGTCGTCCTGTGGTCCATCTCTGAGGCCATGTTTATTGGCCTCATGACCTGGTCCAGCGGCTCCATGGTGCTTCTCCGGCACAGGCACCACCAGAGAGTGCAGTATATTCACAGCCCCACCGGCTACCACACGTGGCCCCGGAGACCAGAGCTACCCACAACATCCTGATGCTGGCGGGCACCTTTGCCCACTTGTACATACTAAATTCCATGTTTGCCTTTTATACCGCTGCTTTTTTAGATTCTCCTCTGTGGTTAATGCTGGCCACTCATATTTTGGCTTTCTGTTTCCCCACTTTCACCCCCTACCTGTTTATCCTTAGGGATCCTAGAACTCCTAGGGTCTGCTTGGGAGTTGTTGAAATCACGGTTGAAATGTTAAATGTATATGTCAGCTTCTGTACCATCCACGATTACTACACTTAGTCATCATTGACCACTTACCCATTTCTATCAACTTTGTTATAAAACACGCATAACTTCATACTTACGATTTTAACCATCCTTAAGTGTATAACAAACACACTCACAATCCGTACAGCCATCACCACTTCCTATACCCAAGACTTGGCATAATTAAAAGAATCCCTCGCCCTTCTCTCAGCCCAAAGGGCCCTCGATTCTACTCACTGTCTCTATAGATTGCCTGTTCCAGGTACTTCATTTAAGTGAAGTCATACAGTATTTGTCCTTCTGCATCTGCCTTGTCTCTCTAACTGAAATGTTTTCAAAGTTGTCCCCCCTTGTGGCAGATATCACACTTTCGCTTTTATGGCTTAAATCTAGTCCATTCTGTGTACAGACAAGATTTCATTTATGCCTCCGGTCGCTGATGGACACTGGCATTGTCTTCATCTTTTGGCTGTTGTGAATAGTGCTGGTATGAACATGGGTGTACAAGCGTCTGTCAGGTCCCTGCTTTCAGTTTTGTTGGATATATACCTAGGAGAAATTGCCATGTCATATGGTATCTCTATGTTTAACCTTTTGAGAACTCGCCAAACTTTTCCACCGCTGCCGCAATATTTTATATTCCCACCGGCAATGCACAAGCATTCCAGTTTCTCCACACCTTCTGCAATACTTGTTATTTTCCATTTCTTGACTATATCCATCCTAGCAGGTGTGAGGTGGTGTCTCACTGTTGTTTTTTTAACATCTTTACTGGAGTATAATTGCTTTACATTGTTGTCTTAGTTTCTGCTGTATAACAAAGCGAATCAGCTATATGTATATATATACCACCATATCTCCTCCCTCTTGCGTCTCCCTCCCACCCTCCCTATCCCACCCCTCTAGGTGGTCACAGAGCACTGAGCTGATCTCCCTGTGCTATGCGGCAGCTTCCCACTAGCTATCTGTTTTACATTTGGTAGTGTGTATCTGTCCGTGCTACTATCTCACTTCGTCCCAGCTTACCCTTCCCCCTCCCCACGTCCTCAAGTCCATTCTCTACGTCTGTGTCTTTATTCCTGTCCTGCCTCTAGGTTCTTCAGAACCTTTTTTTTTTTAGATTCCATATATACGTGTTAGCATATGGTATTTTGTTTTTCTCTGACTTATTTCACTCTATGACAGACTCTTGGTCCATCCACGTCACTACAGATAACTCAGTTTCGTTTCTTTTTATGGCTGAGTAATATTCCATCGTATACGTGTGACACATCTTCTTTATCCATTCGTCTGTCAGTGGACACCTGGATTGCTTCCATGTCCTGGCTATTGTCAATAGTGGTGCAATGAACATTGTCTGTCTTTTGATTTGCATTTCCACAATGGCTAATGATGATGAGCATCTTTTCAAGTATTTACCGGCAGTTTGTTTATCTTTGGAGAAATGTCTATTCAAGTCCTTGCACGTTTTTGTATGGGGTTGGTTTTTTTAATTTATATTTTATTTTTGGTTGCGGTGGGTCTTTGCTACTGCGCGTGGGCTTTCTCTAGTTGCGGCGAGCGGGGGCTACTCTTCGTTGCGGTGCGCGGGCTTCTCATCGCAGTGGCTTCGCTTGTTGCGGAGCACGGGCTCTAGGCGCGCGGGCTTCAGGAGTTGTGGCATGTGGGCTCAGTAGTTGTGGCTCATGGGCTCAGTAGTTGTGGCTCAGTCTTAGTTGCTCCACCGTGCATGCGATCTTCCCAGACCAGGGCTCAAACCCGTGTGCCCTACGCTGGCAGGTGGATTCTTAACCACTGCACCACCAGGGAAGTCCCAACCCTGAGGTTGGTTTTGTTAGTTTTTCAGAGTATTTTATATATTTTGGATATTGAATTCTTTTCAGTGTAAGATTCACAAATATCTTCTACCAGTCTGTAGTTTGCTGCTATGGGCGGGGGGGGGGGCAGTTCTTTATAGAGACTGGTGAGTCTGTCGCTGCAGGTGTGCCATCCAGGGAAAGGGGATGTGAGTGGAGATTAAACTACATCCATCATGGTACCATTTTTAGTGTTTGTCTTGCTTTTTTCACATTCTCAAATAATCGTTACTTGCCTTTATAATGATTGAAGTTAATGAGGCTTAATCAGGTTTGCCTGCGTGATTGAAGTGAGGTGATTTGAAGTCATCAGTTGGAACATTCCGAAAGGCAACACGGAAGCAATTCTGCCATAGTCCTATCGTGAACCTCTCCCCCATTGTTTATTCCCCTTTGAATGTGTCGGGGTAACTGCTACAGGGTCCCCTCCCCCCCATATATGCACTAACAAACACCAAACTGCTCCTAGCCAGGGTACAATTATCATTTTAAAATTCTCCGGGGGAAGAGGCTGCGAGTGGGTGTGTAGTTGAAACTAGATCTCCTGGATGTAAACGATGGTTGAGGGCAGACAGAAGTTCCCCAGCTGTGGGTGGGCAAGTGATGACCCTGTTATCTACAATTTCATGTGCTTGAAAACGTCCATTAAAATCGTTTTGTGTGGTTTTTTTTTTTTTTTTTTGCGGTACGCGGGCCTCTCACCGCCGTGGCCTCTCCCGTCGCGGAGCACGGGCTCCGGACGCGCAGGCGCAGCGGCCACGGCTCACGGGCCCAGCCGCTCCGCGGCACGTGGGATCCTCGCGGACCGGGGCACGAACCCGCGTCCCCCGCATCGGCAGGCGGACTCCCAACCACTGCGCCACCGGGGAAGGCCCCTAAAACCGTATTTTAAGGAGCAAACGTTAAATAGTACTCTTGGAAATTATAAGTGTTCAAACAGAAGTAAACTGATGTGGATGAAACAAAGAACTCGCCCTAGAAGTAGAATAAGAGCAGGAAGACACACTCAATAGGAAACGTAAGACAGCAAAAAGAACTTGCTGAAAAGCTCTTGGGAAACCTATGGTTGCCCCGGGGGTTGGGGACCCTGTGGGCTTTCAGCTGGTGTGGGTGGCGGGCACTAGAATTCCTGCAAAGTACAAGGAGTTGCTGGGAGCAAGCTTTTTCTCAGTCAGGTAGTAAATACTTTAGGCCGGAGTCTCAATGACGCCTATTTTAACGCTGCCTTTGTAGGTAGAAGCTACCCTAGACGACGGGTGCGGCTGCATGCCAGTAAAACTTTATTTACACAGTGAGCGTCCCTCCCCACCCGCCGACCACAGGGCGCTGACCCCTGAGTTGGGGCGTCAGTTGACGGGTGTGGGTTTCACTTCCGCACAGTAAAGGGCCGGTTACACCGACTGAAAGCAGGAATGAGCGCGTTGCTTCCAGTGTGGCAGGAGACGGACGGGTGTTCTGCAGAGAGCAGACCGTTCTGAAGAAAACCATTTCTGCTTTAAAGGAAACGTGGGGCAAAGGCAGAGTCCGGCTGAGGCTGAGTCTGGGCCTGAATTGGAGTTTCCGTGTGAGACAAATTTCGACGGGGTGAGACTGAAACCCTGTGAGCTTGTGCAGCGCAGGGCAGTCAGTACGGACGTGCTCACGCGTGAGCAGGGGGCATCTGCAGGGGCAGGTGAGGGGGGGTGCAGGTGAGTGTGGGGACGTGCTGAGGACGTGCGTGCAGGCAGGCCAGGGGACCAGGGGGCCGGGAGAGAAAGCGCGTCCAGCCGTGGCGCCCGCCGCCCTCGGTCTCTGGCGCCACCTGCTGGCCACAGGCCCACAAGCCGCTCCCCGACCCTAAACCAGAACAGCCCTGGGCGGGGGCTTGTCCCTTCGACCCCCTGGACACAGATGCCCGGTCGGAGGCACACGCACAACGGCCCGGGGAGCGGGCGTGAACCACCAGAAAGGGACGGGTCACTACAGACCAAGCGCTCGGGCCTACGGGGCAGGCGCCCTCAGGCGGCAGCTCCCACTGAGATGGTGGCCGAACACCCTGGAAAGCGTGATACACGAGGAGACCCAAGGTTCTGTATCTCCTGTGTACTCCACGCTGTAAGGAGTGAAAAGGAGGACGCCCGGGAGGTGATGCTGCCTCGTGGGCACGTGGCTGCCGGGGTTGCGGTGGTTTCTCCTCTTCCGTTCTGACAGATAAGGAAACCGCCAGAAAGATTGTAGTCTCTAACCTTGAACCCTTCTACTAGCGTAAACTGAAGTGATGTCCCACATTCCCGTCACCGCCTTCCTCTGCCTTTTTTAGGAGGTGGCGGGCAGGATCTGCGGCATCACGTCCAGTGAAACAGAGGGTCTGGCTCGTGTCTGGAGGGGGAGGGTGCTCGGGGACCGCAGGGGAGGGAACAGCAGGGCTCAGGAGCCCGAGAGTCGGGAGCAGGGATCAGGAGGGCCCCAAGGATGGTAGCCCTGCCCTTGGCAACTGCCCCACCGCCCACCCGGGCCACCTCCCCACTCTCGCAGTCCAGGTGGCCAGGAGCCCGCCCCCCATCCCCCGTAAGCCCAAGAGACACGCCCAGCACCTTGAGTCCTGAACCAACCGACTGGACCGAGTTCCCTGGGCCCCGTCCTCCTTGGGGAAGGGTGGTGGCCCCCTCTTCCATCTATCCGGACGCCGCAAAGCTGTGTGCGCAGGAGGGAGCCTGGCCTGACCAGTGCAGGGCCAGTGATTCTAAGCCCCACCTCTGACCTGTACACTCGCTCCTGTTCTAGGACCCCTCGGGGCCACCGTGCCACAGACGCGTCTGAGGCTTCCCCAGTCACGCCCCCCACACACGGCGGGAAGTGGGCACCACTGGAGGCAGGTCAGTGCAGGCCGGCCTGGGCGCGCCCTCTGGCCCCTGGTGGTCCGCATGTACCTGTGCCCTGGCTCGCCCCATGCCAGGGCACCTCCTGGGAAAGAACAAAGGCCAGTTGATCTCGGGGTGCCCGGCCCATGGGACGGAGTCCCCCCGTGCCACCTGTTAAAAGGAATCACTTCAGGAACAAGCACGGAGTCCACGTGGAGCCCCCATCACCCGGCCGGGGGTGCGGGGCTACGGGGCCTGGACCAGGTGACGCTCGCTGTTCCCGGGGGAGACGGTGGCTTCACCTTGCCGGCGGGCCTGCAGACCCCCTGGGGCCCAGCCTAGAGAACCACCAGCAGGCAGGAGGCACCCGTGGTCTCCGAGTTCGGCCAGCAGCAGCGGACATGGGCCTCCAGCGGTGCCACGCCGGGCACAGGAGCACAGCTGGGGCGTATCTGAAGTGTGTTAAATGCGTGCCACCTCAGTAAGAACTCCCGTCCTCACCGACAGCTCACGAGCCCTGGACCCCAACCCCAACGTGCTGTCCACTGGCACAGCCCAGGCCCCGTCAGCTCTCCAGAGGGCCTCCTGACCCTCGTGAGGGTGGCCGTCTGGGCCACAGCTCCACCAGGACCCAGCGCCCCCTCCTGCCCCCGGCACAGAACCCAACGGCACCCAGAGGGTCCGGGAAATCAAGGCTCCCACGAGGTGCCGGCTCCCAACTGCCCCCAGGAGCCCAGTGGGTTGGGAGCCTCGGGTGGCCCAGGTGCAGGGGTCACAGGAGCCGTGAATGGGAACTTGGGGGCACCGTGCCCGTAAGAATCGCCATTTATTCCCGAAGTTGCCAAAATCATCACCAAGGATTCACCGAGGGGTGCGTGAGGGGACGAGGCTCAAACACTGACTGAGGGGCCATTCAGGAGCTGGGAAGGAGGGAGATGGGTGGGGGACCCCCCCCCGCCGACCCTCCCCCTTCTAATGCCGTGGGCAGGGGTCCCCCTCCGGCCGCAACCCTCCCCATCCCCAGGTCCAGTTTCTCTCCGGGGAGGGAGGGTCGGGGATGTGGGGAGACGGTGTAGTGTGAGTGGCCCCAGGAGGGGGAAGGACGCGGGGGTGGGGGCAGGGGTGCCCCCGCTTCACATGCACTCACAACACTGGTCGCCCAGGGAGCAGGAGTGGGGGGAGCCCCCTCCCGCCCTGGATTATAGGAGGAAGGGATTAGTGTTGGGGGCCGGGGGTCCCTGGGGCATCATGGGGGGCAGGCCAGGGCCCCCGCCAAGGGGAGAGATGTACGTTGGCGGCGCTCCGGCCACCGGGGGCACGGGGCTGAGCCGGAGCTGGTTCAGGGTGAGTGTCGCGGGGGGCGCGGGCTGGAAGGGGTTGGTGATGGAGGGGCCGGTGGCTGGGCCTCCTGCGGGGAGAGAGGACAGGGAACTGAGTAGAGTCAGGGGTCTGCCAGGCGGGCCAGCACCCCTGCTCCCGGGCCACACTCACCGCTCGGTAGGAAGGGGTTGGAGGCCTTGGCTCCTGGCGGCGTGGGGCCTGGCCGGCTCACCAGCGAGTCCAGGTCCACCAGGGCAGCATTGGGTCCCAGGAACGACTCAGGGGTCTTCCGCGTGGGTGGCGTGGGCGCCGGGGCGGCTGCAGGCGGGGGGCTGCCCACAGCCTCGGCCAGAGAGCCCCCGACCCCGCTCATGTCGAAGGCACCGGGACTGCGAGCGGGCACCTCTCCGGCGAGCAGCTCCAGCTCCCCTGGAGGGGCGCAGAGGGGGCTCAGGAGGGAGGCGGCCCCAGAGCCAAGCCACGCGGGCGTGAGGCCGAGAGGACCACCCTCTGACAGCCTCCAGGTCAGGGACCGACCCCAGCGGGTGACAGCAGAACAGTACCGCTTTCGGGAAGCTCACAAGACGGGTCATGACTGCCGGGGGGGGCAGTGGCAGGCGCCCACCGTCCCAGGAGACCGGGTGATGTGCCGTTAGCATGAGGCCTGATTCTTTGTTTAAGATTTAAGAACCCCGTGTGATATTGAAAGACATGCGTGCATGTAGCCGAAGAGAAGCCTGGAAGAGTGAGATGTGCAGACTGGACGGTAAGCTACCGTCAGCCCGGGGTGGGGGAGGCACTGGTGCCGGGCCTGCTCCCTCTGCTGCACTCGAAGATGCAGAAAAACCCAGGGACCAGAAGGAACGTTACCCAGGGCGGGGAGGCAGGACCATGAAGAGAGCCCCCACCACCACAAAGACTCAGGGTCTCACCTCGAGGACAAGCCCACCTGCAGACACAAGGGCCAGGCCGGACTCTGGCCGCAAGACAGGCGCTCGGAGCTCCAGGAAGAGGGGCGCACAAACGCCCCCGCCCCGGGCCCCAGGACGCCAGTGGGCGGGTGAGGAAAGGGGTGCGGCCCCCGGAGGCCAGTCCAGGCGCCACACGGCCCGGAAGCCCCCCGAGTCTGCACTGCACTCCAAGAAACACTTCGGGGTGCCAGAGGGCAGCATTTGGGGAAACTGAAGCAAGGAATTCTCTGTACGAGTTTTGCACCTCTTCTCCAAGTCTGAAGTTATTTGAAAACAAAGAAGTTCCTCTTTACGACGGTTGGACGACCAGCTCCCGCTCAGGGGCCCGAGCCCACCTGGCGGCTGCAGCCACCCTGCTGCATCTCAAGCCTCAAGCGGCAGCGCAGCCTGGAGGACAGGCCTCCCGGGCCTGCGGGGGACACTCACCCGTGCTGCTCCCGGAGGCCGGCAGCGCTGTGCGCAGTCGCTCGAAGTCGGAGAACTCGCCGGGCTCTGCGTCAAACCCCCCGGCCGCTGCGGGGTCAGGGTGTGTGCCCTCAGCTTCCCCAGGGGCCCAGGCGACGCGACCCCTCCCACACTTGAGGCCGGGCCACCCCGGGCCACCCCCCGGTACCTGCGGTGCCGTTGGCGCTGGGCTTGGTACGGGACCCCCCCCAGGGGTCTGAGAAGGCCGGGGCCGGGGCCCAGGGATCGGAGGCTGGGGGTCCGCCGACCGGGGCCCCGCCTGCGTGAGGAAGAAGGCAGGTGAGGGGCTGGCAGCCCACCCCGCCCCCCAAGGCCAGGCAGCCCCGAGGCCTCAGGCCCCTCCCCAGCTGGCCCCTCCCACTGCATCCCCACCCTCCAGCCCTGCGGCCCCTTCCGGCAAAGCCCTCCTCAGCCTTGAGGCCTCCAGAAAGCCCCGGAGAGGGCCCCGGCCGCGGTGGGGTGAGGGGCCTCGTGCGTGCCTCACCCAGCCCCCGCCCCCGCGTCCTGCAGCCCCCACAGCCGCCGGGCACCCACTCCCAGGGCACCCCAGGAGTGCACGCCACACGCAGGGCCGGGGAAGCAGTGGGCACTCACCATCTGAGCTCCCCCACGGGTCGGGGGTAGGTCCTTCTGCAGCCGCAGGGGCCGCGGTCCCACCCCAAGGGTCGACCGGGGGCCCCGCCGGGGCAGCAGGCCTCCAGGGGTCCCCGGAGGCGGGTGTAGGAGCCGGCCCACCCCAGGGATCAGCAGCAGGTGGTGCGGGGGGTCCCCCCCAAGGGTCCGAGGTGGGGGCCGCCGTGGGGAGCGCAGGAGCCGCGGGCACTGGGCCCCCCCAGGGATCCGCGGCCTGCGGAGCAGCCGGGGCCGTGAAGACGTCGGCAAGATCCATGAGGGACGACTGCAGGGGAGAGAGAGGAGAAAGAAGGGGGAGTGGGGCGGACCCCAGCCCAGGAGAGGACGCCGGGGGAGACAGGACAGCCACGCAGCCGGAGGGGCGGGGGGCGCCAGGCGTCCCCGTGAGGCAGACCTACCGCCAGGGCCCCTCCGAGCGCCCAGAGCGCCCCGAGGACGGAGCCGGAGCACACGCCCAGCTGCCGGTCCCTCTGACACGCTCCTCCCCCTCCCCCTCCCTAGCCCCTCCGTCCACTCTCCGCACAGCAGTCGGCTGGCCCTGCAACACCGCACACCCGCCTCCCACCCAGCCGGGCCGCTGACCAGTCCCCGACGGAGGAAGGACAAGGGCTGCGGCCGCCGCCCTCGGCCCTGCACCCGCGGCTCCCCACGCGTGTCCCGGGGGTGGCCCAGCTCGCTCTGGATGGGAGGTGCCCCCGCAGACCCTGCACACCCCCCTCCCAGGGGCAGGGGAGCAGGCGCAGCAGGGCCGAGACCCTCGTGGGCTGCGTCGGACACTGACGAGGCCTCTGGCCAAGGCCGGCCTGGACACGCTCTCCCGCCGGTCGGCCCGGCGCCCACACTCACCTCCTCCTGGCCCGCCGTCTCCCTCTTGCTCTCCTCTATGGCCATCTGCAGCCGCAGGTCGTCCCCACGGCGGATCCGCTCCTCCTGTTCCCGCCCGACGCGGCAGGCAGGGGAGGGGTCAGGCTGAGCGACGGGGCTGACGCTGCACTCCCCCCCCCGCCACCCCCCACGGACAGCCCCGAACCCTCGCACCCAGACAATGGCGACTGAAAATTAAAATGGGATGCGGACGATGTGTGGGATGGGGTGGGACACGGGGTCTCAGGCCGGGGTGGGGGGGACGATGACGGGAGGGTGCCGTACAAGGGCCGGGCCGGGCTGCTCTAACGGGCTGGGGAAGCACGGGGCGCCTGACTCCGGGTGTTTTCTGCACGGGGTGAAGGCGGTGGAGCCCTGGGCTGTGACGGAGACAAAGAAGGGCAGCCTCGCCACCCCGAGCATCTGCTTCACGTGCCGGGTTTCCTTCCGGGGACCCATCAGGCACAAGGTCCCCCACTGAAAACGCTGCAGCCCAAATGCGTGTGGGAGGCCCTGGGAGGGTCTCAGGGGAGCCTCGGGGTGGGGACGCTGCTCTGACCTTATCGTGCTCCTCACGGCTCAAACTAAGGGCCAGCTGGAGCTGGACG
The DNA here is from genome assembly GCF_026419965.1 of Kogia breviceps. Taxonomy (NCBI): domain Eukaryota; kingdom Metazoa; phylum Chordata; class Mammalia; order Artiodactyla; family Physeteridae; genus Kogia; species Kogia breviceps. The sequence continues at coordinate 2,802,203 of NC_081327.1, forward strand.
TCATCCTCGGGGCCGCAGGACGGGGGCTGGGGGAGAGAGAGTGCGAGGGGCTGGGGGAGACAGGTGGGGCCCAGAGGTGGCGAGAGAGAGACGTGCACACACAAGGATGAAGACAGAGAGCCAGGCTCGGACAGAGCAAGAGACACACAGAGTCCCCGAACTGGTGAAGAACAGCAAAGAGACGAGCTTGGGGTGGGGGTGGGAGCCGGGCTGGGCAGGCCCAGGATGGCCAAGCACCCAGAGAGGAAAGGGAGCAGGGAAAGGCGGGGCAGAGGGCAGAGGGCGAGCCAAGGAGACAGACCAGGAGAGGAAGGGCGGGCAGGGGCTGCGGGCGAGCATGGAGATGGATGGCAGAACGGAAGTCGGCCCCTGCATGCCCCGCGCGCCCGCGGCCCGGCCGTACCTGGTCGGCCTCCTCCTTGCTCATGGCCAGGGCCAGCTGGAGCTGCAGCTCCTCCTCCCCGCTGCTCTGCGGCCAGGCCTGCTCGGCCTCGGGCGGGGGCCCAGCGCCCACAGCTGCGGAGGAGGCTGAGGGGACACAGACGCTGAGACCCAGACCGAAGAGGGGACCCCACAGCCCAGGCAGCCAGGCCGGCAGAGTCTGAAACCCAACCCCCCTCGGGCCTGGCCTCCCCCCCCCCAGGATCCCCAGTGGCACCCGGACCCCAGGCTCCATGGTCAGGGAGGGGCGTGGCGTGCACGCAGCCCCCCCTGCGGGAAGGAGAAGGTCAAAGAAGGCCAACCTGGTGGCCCAGGACAAAAGTCGGCTGATAAAGAGGGAGGGCCCCGCGGAACCTCTGAACCCGTGAGCTAAGTTCCTGCCCCGGGTCTGACGTGCCTTGTGGCCTGTCTCGGGGCCCCACCTCAGGCCCCAGGGGGACGGAGGGCCTTCGGGCCTTCGTCCCTGGTCCCCAGGCAGGAAAGCTCCCAACAGCCCCCAGTGGGGAGCCTGGAGCCTCGGGCTCCAGGGCTGGGGCCGGCGGCTGGATGCTGGGGGAGGATGGGGGAGGAGCGGCCTGCACACCTGGCCCCGGCCCCAAGGGGCGAATGAGGAAAGGATGGAGAGAAGACACGGGCCCCGACAGGAGGGAGCGCCCAGCCTTCCCTCAACGGGCCAGGCTCGCTCCTGCCCGCCAGGGCGCGCCCACCGTCGCACGTCGCCTCTCCATCCTGACCACCTATCGCAACACCACCTGGCAACTGCTCGGACCTCCTACACAGTCCCGCCTCCCCAGCCCCCACGCCCCATCCGAGAGCCGCCAGGCCCACCTCTCGGCATTACTCCCATCGCTACCCTTCCCTCTTCAAACGCGCAGACGGCTTCCACCTGCACTCACGACACCACGTGGGGAATGTGTTTCTACCTTCAACACCCACCCGGTCCCAGCAGAAAACGCCTTTCCCTGGAGCGCTCAGGATCTGCACACCCATGTGTAAAGCCGAAAGCTTCCCGACACAGCCGGACCTCCCAAAGTGGGGGACGTCCTTTCTATCTCCCCTACGTCACCTCGTTCTCCTAATCGCGGGCTGCCACCCAGCACCCGCACTTCCCCCAACGCCAGCCGAGGCCCCTCACCACCGCTCTGGCCCTGCCCCGTCCCGTGCAGCCACCTAGGGCCTCAGCCCCCTGCCCTCTGCCTGAGCACAGCTCCCGCGGTGGCAGCAACCTCCTCCGGACCGCGCGCTGCCTCTCGGGCCCAGGCCGCCCCCAGACACCCTGGCTCACCCGTGGCGGTCTGCGCCAGCTTCTCCTTGGTCTTGAGCGCGTGGGCACGCTCCTCCCGCAGCCGGTCCTCGTCGCGCAGCAGCGCCACCAGCTGCTTGGCCTTCTCGCGCACGTTCACACCCTGGTCCTTGCCGTCACGGTCCACGTACTGGAAGTCCTTCAGCGTCTGCACGGCGTACATGTTCTCCTTGCACTGCTGTGACACGCGCTCCGAGCCCGTCTTGATGAGGTACTCCATCAGCGTCATGGCCTGCGGGGGCAGGCGCGCCGTCACCCGAGGCGCAGCCCACCCACGCCCTCCGCGGCACGAGCCGCCACCGGGACGGACCTTGAAAACACCACGCGGGGTGGCCGAAGCCGGGCCCCAGAGAGCAGATGTGCGAGAGTCCACTCACAGGAGATGTCCGGGCGGGCACACCCACAAAGTGGGCCCGGGGACCTGGGGGTGAGTCTCAGTGGGATCGGGAGACACCCCTTCTGTCTAGGGGGACAAAGATATTCTGGAACTAGGTGATGGCTGCACAACGCCGCGCGTGTGCTTAACGCCAGCAAGCTGTGCACGTGAAAGGGGTGTTGTCACGTGACCTGCGCGTAGCTCAACGAACACCGACCGGGAAGGGGGAGACGGCCGGTGTGTCACCGCAGCCCGCGTGGGGATCGCCAAGCGAGCGGTGCAGACCCTGCTCCGTTCATTAAAACGAACATCTAAGGTGGCACGGCCGGAAGGCAGCTTGTGAGGTCCCGCTCGGGGTGCCCGGCGCACGACACCTCCGGCCACCTTCTCTAGCACCCCGTGAGCCTGCCCAGTGTCATCCCAAGCAGAAAGTTTCACACCGCCCCAGCGCAATCTGAAGACAATGGCGCAGGAGGGAGACGCCTTGCCGGCAGGGCCCATCCAGACCTGGGCCCTCGGAGGGGGGACCCTGCGGGCAGGGAGGAGGGAACACCCTTTGGGATCTGCATTTTATAACATGGGACCAAATTCCCTTTTCAGCAAGGTTTAATGGGAAATACCCCCCCCCCCCACTGCCCACCCCAGGCAAGGCCTTCGTGGTCTGCAGAGCCTGGACTCCGGGCGGTCTGGGGAGAGAGGCGAGGGATTCTGGCCCCTTCCAGGCTCTGTGGGAGGCCGTGGCCGCTGTCCTCAGGAAAAGGGCACACCTTAGATTTTGCAAGTGACGCCAGGGGCCTCCCAGAGTTCCCAGACCCACCTCCTAGGTCTAGAGCAGAACCAAACAGAGAGGGAGGGGCAGGCCACCCCGGGGAAGCTGTCTGAGCCCCGGTGGAATCCGCCAGCGTCACATCTCCCCGGCCTCCCCAGGGAGCCTAACCTGGATCTGGCAGGGGTCCTGAAGGTGTGTTGACACTATCCACCTCTGTAATTAGAGATTAGTCTTTAACTGACCTGGAGACGTTTACGCCTTAGAGGAGAAGGAAAGAAGTAAAACCACATCCGCGTGTGGAAGGCAGGCTCCAGAGCTCCTGGGCCAGCCGCATTCTGGAATTCAGAATTTTCCCGAGTTCGCGCCATAAAGGCTGCACACGCCACGCGTCGCAGAAGTTCGCCAGAGGAGGGTGACACCAACGGTCGCACTCTGTGGGACCCTCAAATCCCAGATAAACAACCTCACCCCAGTCCAGATGGGGCCTTGGTGCCAAATGACTTTTGAAAACTTTCATTTTCAGAGCTCTGGGGACTTTGGAACTGCAGTTTAAAGACTGTGAACATGGAAATAACCCAAACACCCCACGGGGGTAGATACACACGTACGAGCCGTGGCGTGTTCATATGACAGGAGCCCCCCCCCACAGCCACGTACATGAACGAGCGGCTGTTCCACACGTCAACCCCCCAGATGTGACGGCGAACAAAGACAAAAGACAGCAGGTACCAAGGATCACAGGCCACAGGACTCCACGCCTGGAACGATCTCGGCAGACGGAAGGCCAGGCACGGCGCCTCCTGGGGACACGTACTCTATCTCCACCTGGGCAGTGGCTACAAAGGGGTGCACACACCTAAGAGCCAGCTGGGCTGCGCACTCAGAACATGCGCCTCGATGGAAAACCACAGGGTTTCAAAACAGCCTGGTCCAGGAGGTCCCGGGCCCTCAGAATGCGAGCATCAGCTTAAACAGGGGTGAGCAAGCTTTCTCTGTAAAGGGCCGGGTGATAAACCCGCCAGCATTTCAGGCCGTGCACTCCCGGTCCTGAGAGCTCAGCCCTTCACCAGGCCACGTGTGATAAAGCTTTGCTTACAGACATAGGCGGGGGGCCAGGTGTGACACACGGGCTGTAGTTTGCTGACCCTTATTTTCGAAAATAAAGACTGAGATCCAGCACTCCTCAGCGAAGTCAGGTGACACAGCCCGGAGTCGAGAGGGTGGGCTCGGGGACACCCCTCTCAGCCCCACCACAGCGAGGGCGGCCCCGAACCTCTGCGCCTCAGTTCCCTCCGCTGGAAGGGAGGGAACTGGAAGAAGTACCTCCGCTGCTCTCCGCCCACAGGCACCGGTCACAAGGAAGCTGCCACCTGTGGCCTCTCAGGACCCACCTCCCCTCACACACCCAGCTTCCGCCCCTCCCCCTGACCTCACACAAAGGCTCCCCAGCTCCCCCGCCCTTTCCCTTCACAAGAAATGACTCGATCGAACCCGAGACCCAAGCGGGGCTGCAGCTCGTAGGGAGGGGCATGGAAAGAAGCCAGAGCAATCGGGCCTCAGACCCCAGCTGGAACGTAAGCGGCGCCACCTCTCCAGGCCTCAGGCTCCTCATCCTGGGACCCCCCAGGGACCCACCCCAGCCTCCAGGGGACAGACAGCCTGGCCGGCACGTGCTCCAGTCTGCGCCCGCGAGACCAGGGGCCTCACCCATCTCGCCCACGGCCACATACAGAGCAGGCCCTGGACTGCCATTTTACCGAAGGAACAGCGACAAAAGGACTCACCAACACCCCTGAGGCCGCATGGCTGGGGGTGGGGCCTCGCCACCTGCCCCAGTCCGGGCGCTTTACCACTTCTTGACCCACCTTGGGACGCCAGGCCCCAGGCCCCCACAACAGCAGTCAAGCGAGAAACCCACCCACTGAGCGCCGCCTGCAACCGAGTTCCCTTTGCGCAAAGCCTGTGGCCTGTCCTGTCTGTCCGCTGGATCGGGGCGTGTGCGCGTGTCACTGGGGGCACCTGAGCCACATTTCTCAAAATGGCACAGGCACATACCCAGAAATTCCAGTTCCGGAAAACGGCAAACATACACGGACATTCGTGGCTGTCTTGTTTGTAAAAGCAGAACACTGCAAACAACTTAAAAACCCAGCACCAGGTAGCTGGCTACGTCAATCATGATCAACCCAGACAGCAGACAGGAAACTGTTTTAAAAAAAAGAGTGACAAGTCTCTGTCGTCCTGATGAGAAACGGCCCCTAACATGTATGCTTGTTTTCCTTTTTGAAAGTAGCCTATGACTTACACACGGCAAAATTCACTCTTCCTTACAGGTTGCCTTGCGTTCTGGAAACCGCATACGGCCACAGGACCACCGCTGCAACGAGGATACAGAACCAGCCCGTGGCCCCCAAAACTCCCCGAAGCTGCCCACCTGCCTGGACCTCCGCGCACAGGTCACCATAGAGAACCGAAGCTGGGGCCACGGCCGCCTCTGAGGGAGGGGTGGACACTGGCCTCCCCCTTCGGCCTTCTAAGTGGATCAGTCTTGAGAACGCGCCACTTCTTCAAAAACCACAAGGCCCAAAACTCTCTGCTGTCTTCACTGAACGACAGAGATTTACATAAGTTACGTCAAGACACAGAACTCCAGCTCCTCTGGGAAACCGGAAAGGCGGCCCGCCTCTGGGCGCCCCTCGGCGGGCACGCGCCCACCCGGCTCTGCGCCCGGCACTGACCTTGTAGACGTGCCGCCAGTTCTTGCCGTGGTCGTTGAGCCGCTTCCAGATCATGCTCATGATCTCCGAGAAGGCGACGACGTTGTAGGTGAGGTCGGCGATCTCCGACATGAGGGAGCTGGACGGGCCCCAAGGGTCGTTGCTCGTGGCCTCCCGGACCTTGATCTCGGCCTCCGAGTAGTTGTGGACGATGTTCTTCATCTGGCGCCGCAGCGAGGAGGTCGACATGGTGGCTGGCGGCGGGGAGGGGGCGGGCCCCCCGGGGCGTGCAGAGACTGGGCGGCGAGGAGGGAGGCCGCGGCAGGGACGGGCAGGTCACCGCATCTGGGGAAAGGAGAGGACCCTTGGGAACACGAGCGGGATCTGCGGCCACCCGGCTCCCCGCTGCGTGCGGGGCGGGGGACCAGATCCCCACCGTGGCCTACGAGGCTCTGGCCCTGGTTAACCTCTGCCTTAGTCACCCCAGCCACCTTTCAGTTCCTCAGTCGTGCCCGGCTCCTTCCTGCCTGGGCCCGGTTCAGCGAGGCCGAGTTCAGCGAGGCCCAGCGTGCGGTGGCAGGCCACAGGCCACAGGCCTGAAGGAGGCGCGCCCCAGTCGACACTTCCTAGCCTGCGCTTCCCGCACCGCCCCGCACCGCCCCGCACCGCAGTTTCCTCCTCTGTGAGACGGGGCTTCATCGGAGTCCAGAAAACTGGAGGGAGCCTGCTGCGCAGGAAGCGCGCTGCCCACGTGGGCGGTCTCGTGAGACAGTCACCCTGCCCTTCCTGCCCTCGCGCGGCCCTCGCACTCACCCCACCCTGACACCGACAGACACCGCAGCCGCCATTCCCCAGGGGGCCTCGTCGGTAGGCTCACTCGCCCTGGTGATTTTCTACTCGTTTGGCTGACTCTGTGGCTGAGGCCGCCCTGAGAGCCCCATGGGGGCAGAGACCACGTTTGTCTGGACGTGGCTTTTCCCATCAGAGGAGCTGACCCGGAAGAGCCATTCGAGCCATTCAATCAACCGTGCAGGAAGGAAGGGAAGGAGGGAGGGCAGGAAAGACCTCTGGAGCAGGGGTGAGGGGGCCAGAATCCCCTGCAGAAACAAGGACACCCAGGGAGGAACACAGGGAGGAGGCCGACAAGGGAGCAGAGACAGACAGGAGGGGGTATGCCAGGGGGACGAGGTGTCCCAACGGGGAGGCTCGGGGAGGACAGATAAGGAACAAGCCCGCTGGCTAGGCCCCAGCTTCGTGCCAGGCACTCCTGGAGCACGAGACATCCGTTATCTCATTGAGCACCGCGGGCGGGGTGCTAACAGCTGAGGAAGCAGGGGCTCACGCAGGTGAAATAACCCAGCCAAGGTCACACACTAGGCCTGGCGGCGCGTACTCCACCCCAGGCCACCTTGGGCTCCAGAACATACACTTTTAAGTTAACCTGTGCCGAGAGGAGAGTGCTGGCAAAGAAAGAGAAAAGAGGAGAAGGGGATCAGGCCAGCGAGGCCGTCACAGCGAGCACTCGCGCCGCCCTTGCCCGAGGCCAGCCGTGCTCCCGAGCGCCTTCCAGCGCCTTCCACACGGCGACTCCGTTCAGCCCCATGGCGGGCGCCGTGATTCACAAACACCTCACAGCGGAGGAACCCACGGCACAGGCCTCACCTCCGGAGCAGCAGCCCGGTTGCGGAGCAGGCTCTGCCCACACCGTGCACAACCTTTGCAGCATGCTAGCCAACAGGCAGAGACCTCCAGAGGCCTCCTACGACCTGAGTCCCAGGGGAGGCGGCTGGCCCCCGCCTTGAACACAGGAGAGCAGCCGCTTGGAGACAGATGTGAACAGCTGAAAAGACATGGCCAGGGTGCCAAGACAGACCCAGCCAGACACACTAAGACCCAGAGTTGATCTGACAACTGACAGGAGGAGACAGAAAGGGAAGGGAAAGAGAGAGAAGGAGGAAAAGAGGCACAGAGAAAGCTGCGCACGCAAAGACACGAGAAACAGAGAAACATGGGAAGAGAGCGAGGCAGGCGGGCAACGAGAAAAGACGGGAGACCCTGAAATGAAAAGAGGCAGTAACCTGGGACAGGGAAATAAGAGACAAGAAAAATGGAGAAGAACACGAAATCTGGGTCCAAATTCTGGCCTCCTTGAGATTCAGTTTGCTCAACTCTGAAAGGAAGGAAAAGATTCCACCCGGCAGAACTGTTGATTAAATACAATGGATACGTAAAGTTCTTGGCGCTGCGCCCCGTGGGTAGTAGTTCAATAACGTTGGCTACTATCATTGTCAGAAAAAAAAAAAAAAAAAAAAACCGAACTATTTCCAAAAGGGTGGCCTTCAGAAGATGTGCTATCTTAACACCGTGCGTTTATAGTAACGGGCATTAGAAGATATATTCAACCTTCAGAGCAAAACTAAAACTTCACAGATACTGCTTAAAACAAGACTACGTCTTTCAAAATTGCTTAGTCCAAAGAGAATTACTAGATCGAATCAAAGACAAATCATACAGCGAAATTCTCCAAGGGGTAGTCTGATATCAAACGTCATCCGTGTGGAACAAAAAAATCTACAAATAATAACGGAAACCAGAGCTCCCAGCAGTTAACTACACACTTACTACGAGCCACGGTTAGGCACTTAAAAGCATCACCTCCGTTATTAGGCAAAGTTGCCCTATTACGCAGGAAACATAAACACACTAATTTTAAAGACTAAGAAACTAAGCTTTGGTAATAAATCACCTGACAAATCTTACAGGCTCGCAAAAAGTGGGCCTCTGATTCCAGAGCCGGGTTCTTCACCAAAACTAACTCAAGAACCTGGGGGAAGGGGCAGACCCTAGACCAAGCGACAGACCCGCGGAGAGGGACTCGGGGTTGGAGGACACGGGTACCATGACAAAAATGAGATGGGAAGACGGCGGGGAGAGATGCACAGAGGCTAGAGACACCTGGCGAACGGAGACACCAACATTAATCCTGACCCTCGGACGCCGAAACGTGACAGAAAAGCAGAACGAGACCGAGACAGACAGAGAGACAAATGCTTTGCAAAAACGCCGAAACAGACACGGACACGACCACAAGCGAGGCCCGCGGGAGACAGAGGCGCTGACACACAGACACAGGCAGACGCGGGAGAGACGGAGAGCCGCGGGCGGCCCAGGCCGGCCGGGAGCAGACACACAAAAGGCCGCGGAGACGCCCGAGCGCGCCCGCCCGCCGCGCCCCGGCCCGCGCTCACCTCGGCCCCCTCACGCCGCGCTCCAGGGGGTCATGGCGGGCAGCCCCCTGCCCCCGCTCGGCCTCGGTGTCGCGGAGCGCGCGCCGAAACGCGAGCGGCGGACGCGGAGCCGCGCACGCGCGGACGCACGGAGGGCCGCACGCCGACGGCCCCGCCGCCCCGGCGCCCGGGAGGGGCGCGGAGAGCCGGGCGGGGGAGGGGAGCCGCCGAGCGGACGGGAAGCAACCAAAGGAGGCGACAGACCGGAAGCGGAAGTGGCCGCGCGACCCGCCCGTACGCCCCGTCTGCGGCGAGCCTGCGCAGTGGCTACTTCCGAGGACACGCTCTCCCGCGTGCCGTCACCTCCGGCGCGCGGGAGCCGTCGCCGGGAGCCACTTGCCTCATTTCCGCCCGCCTCCGCGAAAACCCGGGGACGCGCACGGAGAGGCGGGGCGTAGCGAGGGGTCGGCCAGCGAGCTCGGCCGAAAGCGAAGAGACCGCGTCGTCGTCCCCAGACTGCTCCCCGCGCGGTAGCCCCAGGCCCGCCAGGCCACGCCCCCCCGCGGTGCCTTGGGGCGATCTGAATCCCTGCGCCCACAAGGCCAGCCGGATGCCCCCCTCCCCACTTCATGCGGGGGCCCGTCCACTGCACCCTCCTCCCCGGGGCCACGCCCTACGCCCGTCCTAGAGCAGCAAGCCACGCAGGCGGGGTGTGCCATCTCGGGTGTGCCAAGGGCACGGGTGCCTGTGCCAGGTCGACAGTGCGGACAGCTGGGCCTCCCAGGGCCGAGCCTCAGCCTGGGGCCAAGCGAACCCCTGAGAACCGGAGGGGAGGGGGTTACACACACCGGACACAGAGCAGCTCCATAAAGTAAAATACAACAAAATGTTTAATGAGCAAATTCGTCTTAGCAAATATGAAACTGCCACAGAGAGTAGGAGAGGGACAGGGGCCACGGGGTGGGGGTCAGTTCTGGGGAGACTAAAGAGGAGAGAATCAACTATGTAAGAAACCAGGGAGGAACACCGTGGAGAGGACCAGAGGCCAAAAGGACAGGAGCTGTGGTCCTGAAAGGGGAGAGGGCAGGGTATCGGGGCCGGACAACAAAATTCAAAATAGTTTGGCCATAAAATATAAACACGCTATGTTTCTACGGTGGGGAAGGGGAGAGAAAGGGGGCATAAGGGAGGAGAGACTTCCGGGGAGGGGCCATGGGGGTCCGACCCCGCCCTGCTGTGCACCCCCTCCCCACCCCTTCCCTCTGTGTCTGTGGGTGCATGTGTCTGTATGGGTCTGTGTGCGCACTTCCCCCGCCCCCTCCCCGCCCCGAACCCCCACCCCCAGCCCCGCCCCCAATCGCTGCCATTCCAGTTGCTGCCGGCTGTCATTCGGCTGTCACTCCTCTGCCCATCGTCTTCAGAGGGGGAAAAGAGGGGGAGCTGGAGGGGGAGAAGCCCCAGCCAGCCCTGCCCCTGCCCTCCCCCGCCGCCTCTACCAGAAGTCCCGGCGGTGGTAAGAGTCGGGGTCACAGTATTTTGTGACCACCACTCTGTTGGCGAACTTGCGACCCGTCAGGCCCTGCATGGCTTTCTGGCAGTCAAACACGGAGGTGAACTCCACGAATATCTGCGGGAACAAGACGCAGGTTGTGAAGACCGAGGCCTCCCGGCCCCCAAGGATGCGCCGCTTCACTCACAGCAAGCAGCCAGCATCTACCCAAACCCAGAACTCCGTGGGAGGGAGAGGGAAGGAGGGAGCTTAGCGAGATAGGCGGGAGAGAGGTGTACCCAACAGCCTCCAGCACCCCAGGATCGCAGAATGGCAGGAGACAGAGGCGCGCAGAGGCACGTGGAGAATGAGAGCAGAGGAAGCTCCAGTCAAGAGCCCCAGAGGGCAGGGGACACGGGCGAGCTCAAGGAGACCGCTCACTTACACCGAGTGTCTCCCCTGCGCCAGGCACCGCGCTGGCTGCTCCCCCAGCCTCCCCAAGGGCCACGGGTGCCTCCCCCAAGCAAGGGATCAAGTGAGGAAAGCTGACAAATTCGTATCCGAACCCAGGTTGATTAACAACAACAACAACACCCCTAAACCTTGATCTGCTCAAGCGTCTCATCTTGCTTGAACCACCAGTTACAGAAGTGGGAGGAGGGGTGGATATAACCGGCCTAATTCAGAACACGGGCAGTTCTACAAGACATGCCCCCTAATGCCTCAACAAGCAAAACGGCTTGCAAAACAGAACAAGAAGTGAAAACATTGATAAATTTTATGGAAGTTTGAAACCAAACTGCAGGGTTCCTTATTTTGATCAAAGCAAATGTAAAAAGACATTTTTGAGACAGTAAGGGAAATCGGAACGTGGCTTGGGTAGACAGATACTAATGGTAATTTTGTTAACGTACTAATGGTACTGTATGGTTTTGTTAAAATAATTCTTTAAAGTCATCTGTTTATAGCAGTAGTTCTCAACCAAGATGAATGTGTCCCCGGGGGACACCTGGCCATGTCTCGAGATGATTTTCACTGTCACAAAGGCATGAGTAACACTACTGGCCCCTAGCGGGTGAAGGCTGGGGTGGGGCTGAACATCCTACAGCACACAGCACAGGGTCCCGAAGCGAGAGTGACCAGGCCCGAGACACCAGGAGTTCAGATAGAGAACTGTACGCAAGTGACATATGAGATATACCTTGTTTCAGGGTGAAAAAAAAAAGGGGGGGGGATGGGAAGCTGAATATAGAAATCAAGAATGGGAAGATACGCCCTGAAGCTGGGCGACGGGCCACTAAGACACTGCCACACATACTAGAATACGACTTAAAAAACATTATACTATAACCTTACTCTATCGCTATGACGGTTTCTCTCTACTCTCATGTTTGAAAAGAACGATGATAAAGTTTAAAAACAAATCACATAGACTGATCCCTGAGACCAGGCCGGGTCTTTGAATTAGTCCCCCACAAACCCGTCCTCAGCCCCCAGGCAGCCTCCACGCTCTCCTCTCTCATGCCACGAGCGCACTAAGGAGACTGACCTGTCACGGACGGGGTGTCTCCAGTGCAGCAGTTAGGGGCAGGGAGGAGCGCAGGCCAAACCCAGTGCGGCCCACCCTCCTGCCCCCACCCCACCCTCCTCTGCCCCCACTCACGATGCTTTCCCACTGCTCCCTGGCAAGTCTGTCCAGCCTGACACCTGAACAGGGATCAGGGTGCCTACCAGACCTCACACTTGGAAGCAGCTCTGTCCAGCCCACTGCTCCCCGCAACATCTCTGCTGGGGTCTCGGGACCTCCAAGCCAGCCCCCCAGACCTGCTCATGTCCCCTGCTTCTCACCTGCCATCTCTGCCAGGTCACCAAAGCCAGAAGGCTGAGCATCTCACTGGCTCCTCCCCCTCCCCGGGCACACCCAGATCAGCCACCAGGGTCCCGGCATTCACAGGGGCATTGACAGGCGGCTGACTTCTCTCCATCCTCCTGCCTGCTCTAAATCAGCTCACCTTCTTTCACCCAGATGACCACAAGCTGTTAGTTCCCAAAGCTCCAAACATCACACGGCTGTCACCCCCCACCCCTCCAAATTCCCAGCTCTGCTTTGCACTCCATGCCCACCGCCCCCCACTATAAGGGGCCACCTCTATGTGCCAGCTGTTTCCCACATTTAAGACCTTGCATGGGCTTCCCTGGTGGCGCAGTGGTTGAGAGTCCGCCTGCCGATGCAGGAGACACGGGTTCGTGCCCCGGTCCGGGAAGATCCCACATGCCGCGGAGCAACTAAGCCCGTGAGCCATGGCCGCTGGGCCTGTGCGTCCGGAGCCTGTGCTCCGCAACGGGAGAGGCCACAACGGTGAGAGGCCCGCATACCGCAAAAAAAAAAAAGACCTTGCAAAGGCCCCCCCCAGCCTCACTTGGAAGAAAAGCCAGCATGCTTCCTAGCACCCACGTGGCCCCACTGCTCTCCGCTTCACCCCCTCCAGCTTCACCAGCCACCTCGCTGCCTCTTACCAGGACCCCACCTGCCTGCCGCAAGAACTGGGGGTCGCTCGGGTTTCACCAGCTCCTAACTTTCCTACCCGAACACAGGGCCCAGGGAGACGCTGCTCCCCTCCCAGCCACCACCGGAGGCAGCACACGCGCTGTCTCTCAACGTGGGCATCCCGCTGACCCACGAGGGGAGTAGCCACACACGCTCCGGGCATCCCGGGGTGGGGGGTGCCGAGATGCTGACACACACCTGGCACAGTGCCAGAGACAACGTGACTCGGTGAACTCAGAATCAGACCCTGGAAATCAGAAACCGAACTATGGGGAAGGGCTCGGAGCTGGTGTGAGAACTCAGGATTGACACAGGTGAGCTCAGCAGAGTACTTGGCAACTGGAAGACACAGGTGAGTTTGCTGCTTTGGGGGCTATTTTTAGCGCTTTTCTCCCCGCTTCATAGACAAGGCCAAACCACTCGCCCAAGATCACATGAACCCCAGGTCCTGAACCAAAGCTGCTCCGATACAGAGGCAAGAGGCAAGGCCTCAGCCACAGCGGCACAGCACGCCCGCTGCCTCTCGCCGCAGGCCTGGGCCCCCGAGGCCCCGCTCTCTCTGGGTCAGAGTAGGGTGTGGGTGTGCGTGTGTGCCCACACACCGGTGTGGGGACAGGGGACGCTCACGAGAGCGCCCTCACGCACACGCGCGCTCCCACGCACCTTCCCACAGCCGGGCACCTCCACGCCATCCACGGGCCGGGGGATCTCGATGGACTTGACGAGCCCGTACTTGCTGCACTCGTCGCGCACGTCCTCCACGATCTCCTCGTACTCCTCGTCGTCCAGCAGCTCCTCGGGCAGGACCATGTTCATCAGGCACAGGACCTCGGTCGGGTGGCCCCCCATCTGCACCTGGGAGCTCATGAGGCCAGGCACTTGCAAGGTCACGGGGGTCTGGTTGATGGTACTCTGTGGGGCGGCAGGCGCAGGGGCGTCACAGGGCAGCTCCGCCCTCGCCCCCTCCGTGCCCACTTCCCCTGAGCCCTCCCCCCGGACGCCATCCCAGGGAAAGACCCTGCTCTGCCCTTGAAGACCCAGGCACCCACTCCCAGCACTGGCCAGGAAAGCCAGGGGCAGAGCTTAGGACGGCCCAGCCAGCACGCCCCCCGGCCCCTTCCCACCCCCCACCCCCAGATGTCCCCTAGCCAATGGAAGATGACGTGCCGGGGGGCTCACCAGCGTGGCATTCTTGGCTCCCACGCTCGCCCTCTGGACAAGCAGCTTCTTATCCCCCAACTGCATCCCATTCAGCCCCGCGATGGCCTGCGTTTGGAGAACGCGGGATGGGGGAACGCAGGCGAGAGGTACAGGTCAGAGGCCAGGAGCCTGACACCTCCCCGCAAGCCCCGCTACCCCAGAGCCGGACACTGGTAGGGGAGAGGGCGAGGCAAAGGGGTGAGAGCTCGGCAAGAGCTAGAACCAAGGGAAAGGGGCCCCCACGGCCGGCCCTGCTTCGGGCTGACCTCCTCCCGCCCATCCTGATGAGGGAGGGCTCAGCGTGGACGCGGAGCAGGGCGAGGGCGAGGACGGAGGCGCCACGGCAGGCTCCCACGGCTCACCTGATCTGTGACGTTGATGTCCACGTACTCACAGAAGGCGTAGCCCTTGGAGAGCCCTGTGGCACTGTCCTTGACCAGGTTGAAGGCCTTGAGGGGCCCAAACGACGTCAGCAGCTCTTTCACCTGCGGCAGGCCAAGGCGCCGTGAGAGCCTGGACGGAGGCTGTGGCCGGGGAGGGCCGGGGAGGGCCGGGGGGGTGCGAAGGGCCTACCTGGTCGTCATTCAGGTAGTTAGGCAAGCCCCCGATGAACAGCTTGTGGGCAGAGTCCGGGACCACGGTGGACACGACCCCTAAGGGGGAAGGGAGCAGGCGCACCGTGAGTCCCAGCACCGGGTCGTCTCACAGACCCTGGCGGACGTCTGCGGGGAGAGGCCCCACAGCCCCGGTCAGGCCGTATCCCTCCCACCCACGCGCCCGCCCCAGCCCCGCCTCGGAGACACACCCCGGCGGCACTCTGCGGGACAGCGGCGCGTCGGGGCCCTGGGGTCAGAGACACGAGCTCACACCCCAACCTGCCACCTGCTGCCGCATCACCTGGGCAGGTTCCCTCGGCTCTCGGCTGCTGGAGAGGCATCGTGGGGATACACCACCTCTCCTTCATCCTCAAGCCTCTACTCAGAGCCCTCCCCCGACCTGCCTCTGCTGAGACCAGGTCTCCCCAGGAAGCCTCCACGACCTTTCCCCGTGGGCCTGCGCTATGCACAGCCACAGGTGTCCCTAGCCGCTCTCTGGCCTCAGTCACAGGTGACCTCGGAGGAGTCTCTGCTGGTCGGTGTCTGCGAGGGCTGGGACGTGCCCGGCTCACTCAGCACCCTGGCAAGGTGGGGGCCACATCAGCCAAGAGGGTTTAACGACCACCGTGCGTCCACCCCAATCCTGCCCTCTCCGCTGAGCTTTTGACTCGGGTGCCTGCCAGGACTCAGCCCAACGTCTCGCAGGCTTCCAAAACGTTGTCCTCCAATTCCTGGAGCCTCCCACAGGGCGTAAGCTACACAGCTCCAAAACGCCGGCTGGACACAAAGCGGATAGAAACGTGGACCACCACCCACCCGGCCGGACCTGCTCCTGACTTTGAGTTCAAGGCCCACTACTGCCAGACGCACCACCGTGCGCTCCTCTGCAATCCACCACCCAGGGGCCCCGCCCCGCCGCCTCCTGACCTGGGGAGGAGCGGGTGACACGGCGGATGGGAAAGAGCCTCAGACATCGCCACTGTGCCCGCAGGAGGGCTCCCTCTCCCGCCATCATCCCACCGGTCGGGCCCCACCAGCCCTGCTGCTCCAGCCACCAGAGCCCAGCCCCTTCGGGGTGGGCCGTGCAATCCTGAGACCTGGCCTGGGCAAGGAGGGACGCGCAGAAGCGTCTGGGAGCCAGGGCCACGGACCGAGCACCCCACACTGGGCACCCCCGGCCGAACTCCTTCCAGCTATCCGCTTCTCGTCCTCCCACCCCCACCCACAGCACGACAGGAGGAGACTGAGGCACAGGAAGCAGGTACCAGCTGAGGTCACGCACTCCGGCCCCCAACCTCACAGGCAGCTCTCAGGGAGCGCAGGGCTCTGCAAGGGTGCCGTCACGGGACACGGGCTGCGGATACAAGACTGCAGGGTGGCAGAGCCGGGGCTGGAACCTGCCCTACCACACACCTCAGGGAAGCACAGGCACCGAGGGCACCAGAGTTGGACTCCCTGGGGTCCGATCTGGGGTTCGGCACCGAGTGAGGCTCCTCTGGGCCTCAGTGACCTCATGTGTGGAACGGGGAGAAGCTCGCACCCCCCCACCCCCCGAGCGTGTGGGTGAGCACGACGGAGCCACACGAGCACTGGACGCGGGCTGGCGGCCGGGCTCGCCATCCCACGAAGGCCAGGCCAGGCCAGCACGAGGGAGCAGCAGGTCGGCGCCTCAGCAACCACAGCCCCTCCGTGCTCACTCGGTTCTGCCAAGGGAGAAGGGCCTGTTCAAGGTCGCACGACCAGGAAGGCACGATATAAATGGGGAACCCAGGCCAGTGCTGATGCCCAAAGTCAAAGCCCCGAGCAGCTCATCTCCTACGGGCACGCTCCGGGCGCGGCCCTGCTTCACACACCTGTTCTCTTCCAGAAGGGCCACCTCTAACCTTCAGCTCTAAAACCTCACCACCCCCCACAGGGCTGGCCTGGACCCCCAAAGGCCAAGCAATCCCTTCTCATAGCTGCAGCGTCACCTGCCCCTCGGCAGGAGGACCGTGACCACCTCACGCACTGCTGTGCCCCTGGCACCCCCGGCACTGCTTCGTAGGATCCTCCTGGGGGAGTGGAGGGAGCCCCACAGGTAGGGGCCTCCTGAGGCAGAATCAGATTCGCCCCTGAGCCGAGGGGTGAGCCTGATCCAGGGCGGCGCTCAGGGTGAAGCTAAATTCACAAATTCAAAGACGCTGTGCCTTCCTGCTCCCAGTTTCCATCTCGGCTTTAGGGCCCCGCTGCACAGTCAGGCCTGAGGTCAGCGAGCGCAGTAAGGTCTCACCGCTGCAGGTGGCGGACGTTTACAGTTTCAGGCCAGTCCCCTTTTACCAAGATAAGAAAGTTACCTTCCAGGTTCCTACGTGCTCCTTTTCCAACCAAACACGTCTGTCAAATTTTATCAAACGCTTCTCCCCTTTAATCATAAAGCTGAGCGTTTTGTTACAGTAGAACGGGAGATCGAAACACGACCCCTATTGCAGAGAACGTTTAACCTGCAGCCACCATCACTTTTCCTGCCACCCCCGGCACCCAAGGAAGGAACAGACTCGCCCAGTCACTGGCGGCTGGGCCCCCGGCCTCCCTGGGGAGGTAAGTCCCAGAGAGGAGGTCAGCCGTAGTAACAGAGCCTGCGACCGAGCACCGTTCCTGCCTCTGTGATGCCTCCGGTTCCACAGGAGAGAGGTGACGGGTGGGGCAGCACGGAGACGGCGAGGCAGACTCGGCGGTCAAGCCGTGCCACCCGGGCTCCCAGCAGTCACGCCTGCGAGCACGCCGCTGCCCGCTCCTGCCTCACTCGCCTCCTCGGGGACAGGGCGCCCCGGCACCTACCGCAGGAGTCAAGGGCCACTGCAGCACGAAAGCAACTCAAACCACGCGCCAGGGCGAGTGGCTACGTGCCGACAGATCTTAAACATCTGGCCCCTAGTTGTCACCTGCCGACCCTGTACTACAGGACAGTCCCGAAGACGAACACCTGATCCACGGGGCACACTTGGGACTGTGCTGGCCCAGGAAGCACGGGAAGCAGTGGGCTCCTGTGTAAATAGGAATGAGTCAAAACGCAGGGAATTCACCGGAAAGAGACACAAAGGAAAGTCCCGTGGCTCAATCTGGGAGCTGGCCCCACAGACATACGTGCACGTAAAGCATCAGAAAATCAGCAACTCCTCCAGTTTTTTTTATAAGCTCAAGAGATGTGCTAAATTCACCCCAACTGGTACGGCGGAAAACAGCAGGGATGAGCCAGGGACCCAGCCCCGAGCCCCAGGGTGCCGCCCTCTCTGGGCTCCACGTCCCCCATCCCACAAGGTGAAGAGCCAACGCAGTTTCCAAAAGGTGTCCTCCGGCGTGAAGCCTCGGCCGGCAGAACCCCACGTTCTCAGCCCCCAAGGGAGCGGCTCACGGCGCCCACACCCAGAGCTCCCAGCGCTCGACCCGCCTTTGCCTGAGAGCCAGGCCGCAGCTCGGCTACCGCAACACTGGCCCCTCCAACCCCACGGCGTTCCCGGCCCCCAACAGGGCCCCTCACAGGCCCAAATCCTCACTTCCACCCGGCAGTCAACCACAGGGCTCAGCAAACAGCCTGCAGGTCGAGTCCAGCCCGCTTCCTGGTTCTGTGCAGCCTGCAGGCTTTCCGAAAGGTGGTTTTACAACACGTGAACGTTACACGGCACCCAAACATCAGGGTCCACGGAAGTTAAGGCGTACAGGACACAACCACACCCACTCGCTTAGGGAGCACGCGTGGCTGATTTCCTGCTACAACTGCAGGGTGGTTTCAACAGAGACCACGTGGCCTGCGGAGCAAAACACAGTCACTCTCTGGCCCTTTACAGGAGAACGTTCTGCCGACCCCAGGTCTGCTATGTTACCTACCAACCTGAGATGGTACTGAACGCAGCTGCGGAAGCTGGCCCGGAGCGCAGGGGTCGACGGAAAATCCACATCAAACCCCGCACCAGGAGCTCTCCTGACCACCTGCCCACCCACGCAGGCTCACCCATGCTCGTATTGACCCTGCGGTCCAGGGCAGGGGCCTCTCACTGCCCACAACACCTTCGGTCTGGCCCTGGCTCCGCCACTTACAAGCTGTGAGTCCTCAAGCAGACCACAGCTCACCCTCTCTGGGCGCGGGCGCCACCCCTGCAAACACGAAGACGCCCAACTCCGGAAAGTTCGGGGGCCGGATGAGACGACGCATCCCCTCGGAAGCACTCGCGCTGCTTCCCCGTCAGCGCCAGCTGGCCGACAGAGGGAAAGGTGGGCGAGACCCCCACTCACCGGGCACATAGA
The DNA here is from genome assembly GCF_026419965.1 of Kogia breviceps. Lineage (NCBI taxonomy): Eukaryota > Metazoa > Chordata > Mammalia > Artiodactyla > Physeteridae > Kogia > Kogia breviceps. The sequence continues at coordinate 2,821,150 of NC_081327.1, forward strand.
CAGAGGGGTTCTCCGACATGCCAGGCAGGGGTTGGTAGTCGTGAGGCCTGCGGATCTTCAGCGACTGACCCTGGAAGATGATGCCATCAAAGGCCATGGCCTGCGTGGTCTCGTCCACTGAGCGGAACTGAAGGAAAGAAAAGAAGGTGGTGAGGGACAGGGTGAGTGGCCAGCCAGCCCCCCAACCCCGAGGGCTCTGGGACAGCAACCTGATAGGGAACGGACTGCAGAAGGGCCCAGTGGGAACAAGGGCTGCTGCAGACGGGCTGGGCCTGAGCCCACCACATGCCCAGCTCACCTCTAAGAAGGCAAAGTTCTTGTCCTGGTTAATCTGCACTGCCAAGACCGGATTGCCAGGGGCCTGCGTCAGCCCCCCAAGGCGCATCTGGGCGTTGAAGAAATCCATCATGGCCTCCTGCAGAGGGAAGAGGAGACAGGGGGGGGCGGGGGAAGGGAGGTGGAGAGAGGAGGGGAAGGGTGAGAGAGGGAGACACAGAGGGGTTTGGGGGTAAGGGGAGAGGAATGGGGGGCGGGGGGGGAGGGAAGGGAACAGTGGAATATGGGTGGGGGGATAGAGATCAACAGTAGGAACAAAAGCAGGAGAAAGATCAGAGAAAGGGGGGGGGGGCAGCAGCAGGAAACAGCCAGGGGCCAGGAGGCAGGACAGGAGGTGTGGAGAGAGCCACGGGGCCCCAACCAGGGGGAAAGAGAAAGATTGCTCAAGAAAAATGCGGCAAACAGGGAGAGGCAAAAAAAAACATAAAACAGAGAACAAGGAAACAGAATGTGTGAAAAAAGAAACATCCAATGGCGACAGCAAGAGAGAAATGACAGGAAAGTAGAAAAGCAGCAGCAGGCAGAACACAGAGAAAACCCGAGTGAGTGAGTGAGTGAGTGAGTGAGTGGAGAGAGAGAGAGAGAGAGAGAGAGAGAGAGAGAGAGAGAGAGAGAGAGAGAGAGAGAGAGCAAAGGGATGGAGGAAAGAGGGCGGGAGGAGGGGAGCGCAGGGCAGAGGGGTGGGGGGTGGGAAGGGCGGGCGGGAGGGGAGGAGAAAAGAGTGATGTGGAGGAATCTGGCCCTGGAGTCCGGGGGCTGGTTTATCAAATGTAGCAAAGTGCAGGTTGAGAAAGTCAGAATGGACCTTACTTGCCTTCGACGACGGTAGCAAACTTTTTGTTGCTACGAGGGATCTCAGCCCCACAATATTTCACTTTAAAGAGAAATGGAAACAACTCTTTGATCTCGGGATTCTCAGGGGGTGCCACGGGAAGGGGTGGGGGAGAGGGGAAGGGGAGAGGAGCGGTGGGGAAGGTGGGGGGAGGTCGGGGCGATCAAAAATAAAAGCACAGCGACCATGGGAGGGATGTGGGGAGAGGATGGGGGACGAGGCGGCAGAGAACAAGAGGCGTGTCAGAAACACTGACGGGGAGCGTGCGTGTGCGTGTGCATGTGCGTGTGTGCGTGTCCGAGTCTCCCTCTCTGTCTCTCTCCACACGGATTCGGATTCGTGGATTCATAGGTACGTTACGTGTGTGCCTGCTCTCTGGGTTGCTGGAGGAGGTTGGGAAAGGGAGACGGGAGAGGGAAAGGAGGGAGGGAGAGGGCCACCCCCAGCCCGGCCCCTGGCTGGCTCAACTCCATCGGTCCGTCTGGGAGGGGGCCGGGGGGTCTTGCAGGAGCAGAGTCTCACCCGTGCAGGTTGGGGGATGGAATGGAGGGAAGGGGAGGAACAGGTGGGGGGACAGGGAGAGGTAGGGGCAGGGGGAGGGCAGGGGGAAGGCAGTACCTCAGTGATGCCGAAGGGGATGTTGCCCACATAGAGGCGCCGGGCCTGTCTGGTCATCTGGCTACCGACCACGGGCACCGGCGTCGGGGTCACAGCCAGCCCGTCAGGGGTCATGGTGGGGAGAAGGGCGGTGGCTGGAATCTGCCCGGCAGCTTCAAAGGGAAGAGACGGGGATTAGAGGACGTCAGGGCGCCCGTGGAGCGGCTCAGCAGCAGCGCCCTCCCAGGCGTGGGCAGCCGCCGCCTCTGCGAACCCACGTCTGTCGACAGCTTCATCCCCGCTGTCAACTTCAGGGGCTTCAGAAGGCAGAGGCCAGAAAACCCAGGGTGCAAACCCCATCCGCCACCCCCCAAAACCGAGGCTCTGCTTCCTGACCACCTCAGTATACAAGCACTCCAGCTCACGAGAGGGTGAGGGGGCCAGAGGACCAGCGGGCGCGGGGCGGCGGCCGGAGCCTACCTTGCATGGCCTTGTACTGCATGGGGGTGATGTGCTCGAAGCCGGGCGGTGGCACGTCCCAGTATTTACGGACCTTCTTCTTCTTCTCGTGGCGGGGGGAACGACTGGGGGAGGGGGGAGGGGAGAGCGGGGCAGGGCGACCTCAGTCTGACCAAAGGTGGGCCTGCAAGTCCCGCCAGGCTGCCCTCGGCTCCCCCGCCCAGCTGGGCCCCCTCCAGGAGGGAGAGGGTCCGGGTCAGGGCCGCGCCCAGGCCCGGGGAAGGTGCTATCGCAGGGCAGGTGGGCTCTTCCCAGTGCTCGGGCCGGGGCCGGACGAGGACAGGGGAGGGTGCACGGCGGGGAGGGAGGCGAAGGGAACGGACGCCAGGGTGGAAGGGGCAGGAAGAGAAGCTCACATCAATCCACCGTGCTCCTCTTTAGCGCCTCTGGTCAAAGGTTTGCTGGGGGGTGGGAGGGAAAGGTGTGGGGAGGGGTGACTGGGGACCCTCGTCTTCCCCACACACCACACCCCCCAAGGCCGCTGAGCCCAGGGCTGGGGCAGGGCCGAGGTGAACGAGCAGTGAGCAAAGCCCCTCGGCCCTGCCATTTCCCCCAGGCCCCCCACCCCCAAGCGAGAGGAAGGGAGGAAGGGCCAGACAGACCACTTTCTAGCCGCAGAGACTGAGGTGGGAGGAGGCAGGACTTCCACCTACCCCGCCCTTCCTCACCCAAGGGGCAGAGAGGACAGAGGGGAGCCTGGGGAGGGAAGAGGCGTTAGAGCGGAGACCGCCGTCCCCCTCCCGGGGCGGCACCCCGGAAACCCGCACAGTGGGCACAAGAGGGCCGGGAAGGGGAGGGAGCCCCTCACCAAGGGACAGACAGAGCGGCTCCCTGTCACCAGACTCGCCTCGGAGATAAAGAACCTGCTGCACCAGCGACCCACCAGAAACTGAAGGAAACCCCAGGAGCAGTGAAGAAACTGATTCAGACAGATGAGCAGCAGCGCCTCCCCCAGGTCCACGCGGAGAGGAGCCCCGGAGCCCGGGACGCAGCCGCCCGCTCCCCGCCCTGGTACCTTCGGCGCCGCCTGTCCCGGGAGGCGCTGCGCTGGTCCCGGTTGCGCCGGTCGCGGCTGCGGCTGCGGCGCTTGCGGTCCCGGCTTCGAGAGCGGCTGTGGCTGCGCTTCCGGTGCCGGTTCTCCTTGTCACGCTCTGGGCAAGGCGGGGGAGAGGATGAGCTGAGGGAGGCCACGGCCCGGCCCTCCCACGCACTGGTGGCTTCGCCCCAGCCCCAGGGAGGCCACCCCCACGGGGACGGGGCTCGATGGAGGAAGGGAGAGCAGGCTTCCTGGGTCCACACGCGAGTCCAAAGACCCTCGGGACCAGGGCGGGAGCTGGTTACCTGAGGGGACAGGGCCTGGAAGTGCCCCCGGGGTGTAAGGTACCTGAGGATGCTCAGGAGGAGCTGGGGAGCCAGAGAAGACAGAGGAGGCTGGCTCCTGGTCCCCCTCGAGGGCTGAGGGGCCTGACCCCAGGGTCGTCCCTGAGAGGGGCAGGGCTAGAGGCTGGGGAATCAAGAGACCCAATGATGTTTTCCCGAAGGGACCCAGCAACCCCTCAGGAGACCTCCTCAACCAGCGGGCCCCCACAGCCCCACCATCAGGCCCCGGGGTCAGGTGCCAGGCAGGACCCGCTTCACCGAGAAGCAGGGAAACCCAACCCATCCCCACCCCACCAGCTGAACAATGCAGGACACCCTCCTCCAGGAAGGCGTGTCTTTCAGAATCCGAGTGTGGGGGGGTGCCCGCCCACTACCCCCATCCCCACACTCCCTCAGAGCCAAGGACAGCAGGAGCTGGGGCGGGGGCTTTCTCCAGAGTTCTCCTTGGCGCCTTCAACCTCCCCCCACTCGCTTTGGGGGCGGCGCCTAGGAACAGAGCACAGCCCTGCCAGCAAGGCACAGAAACCTCGCTCCCAGCAGACCTCTCCCCTTCTGAAAGAGGTGCAGCTCCTGCACCACGCTGTTTGTACTCTATTTCCTCGGTTCAAAGACGCCACTGATTCCTCAACTATCCTCGACTACCCCTCAAACACGTGTTAACTTTACCACGTGTCTGGGGACGGGGCTGGGGGGGGCGGGAAATGGAGATAATAAGCGAATGCCATGGACTTCACTACAACAGAATAAACCTGCACCTTAAAAAGGAAAAAAACGTTGTAGCAAACGTTGGGATGCCACCTAAAACCGTATTCTGTGCTACTTCTACTTGCACTCGATCCTACTGTTACTTTGGGAAGACACCGGGGAGGGGACCGTGCTCACTAAGAGGTGAGAAGCCTGAGGCGCAGGGAGATCACATGACTTGCCCATGGCCAAAAAGCGTGGAAACGGTGAAGCCTGAATGTGAACCCTGAAATGGCAACTAAGCAGCGAACAGTACTCCTTAAACACTCTAGGGCCTGGAACCACTGACGACAGTGGGATTGCCTCCTTGAAGGTGAAAAGACTAAACATAAAAAATAAATTGAAAACTGGCACCTGGAGGGGACAGAAGGCAACGGGCAAGCAGTGTGAAGCCAGAGGTAAGCACAGAGTCATGGCCCTGAGCCCGGGGAGGAGCCCTGGCCAGATGCTTTGGGCCTCTGGCTCCACACTTGTGAGATGGGCAGGGTGCGAGCAGGGGACCCTTTCCTGGGGCTTAGGCGCTAAAGCAGACAAGCAGGGAGAGAGCGACGAACACAGAGGAAGCAATGGCACCTGCTGGGTGCCTGGGACACAGAAAAGGAAATTAATTCCCTGAAGACGCAGACTGACACTTGGAGGAAGCGGGACCGCAGAGACAAAGACCCACAGGCACAAAGACCCATGGGCAGAGCAACACATGGGCAAAGCTTCCCCTTGAGGCAAAAGTACCACTGGCCCCCAACGCACCCACTGATACAGCACAGATCAGAACAGAAAAGGGAGCTACGGTTGCTCAAAATGCTGCGGCCACCTTGTTGTGGGAACAACTCCACCAACCCAAGGGACGTGCCTCGGCTGAGGGCCTGGCCTCCCAGTACCGGTGGGGACACCCAGGGGGAAAGCAGGCAGCACACCTGCAAGTGCCCCAGGAAGGCTCCACCAGTTCCACTTGGCTTTCCAGCCTAGTGGAACATGGCTTTGCAGCCAGGCAGACTCAGGATCGGTTTCAGCTTTTCTGCATAAAACCATGCAACAGCAACCAAACCTTTAAACCTCATTTTTCTCTCCTTTAAGTGAGACTCATGCTTACCACCAGGTGTGGGACCTGGCAGAAGAACATTTGGAAAGCAACTTTCCCTGCCCTTCCCCATCTCTAACACCATCGCTGAGTGAGCTGAAAACCTGCCTCTGTACTTTCTCCCTAAGTAAGAAATTACACTAGGAATTATTTCACAATAAAAAATGTCACTAATTGGGCACTTAACGTATGCCAACCCCCATGCCACACACTTTACATACGTTGCCCCGTTTAATCTCAGTTCTGCCTCTGATCAGCTGAAACGTGGGAAAGTTTTTACTTTCTGAGCGTGTTTCCTCCTCTGCAAAGGGCAGGAAATCCCTTCAGCCTCAGAGGGCTGTTACAAGATCCACTTAGAAAAACTGTGCAGAAGAGCTTAGCAAACTGCCTGACACATGCTCAAAGTTTACCTGCAACTATCATTCCTATCATCCCTGTTTAGTCCAACATCCCAACGCCAAAAACAAACAAAAAAGGTCATCCTACACACACAAAAAAAATAAGCACACAGCTACTGAGCAATGAAATAGGTACTAGAACCCAGATCTGCTCACCTCCAAAGCCTGTGCTGTAAGGCGGTACATCATGTACGTACAGACATCCCGTGGGCACCCCGAAACGTGACTTGTCTCCTAATCCAGCCACCCCCTACCCCACTCTAGGCTGGGCCGAAAGGGGAAATCCTAGCGCCCCATGGGGCCCTCCGAATACGGGCAACTTAAGCCTCAAACCTACGACATTCCCTCGTCCTAAACTTCCTCATTCTCAAATCCGAATAAGAAGACAAGAGAAACCTGTTAACTATCTAACGCCTCTCTCAGTGCTAGCATTCTTGGGGTCCCCAAAGTAATCGGCATTAGCACGGCCCCGTACTTGGACTCGGCGTCACCCGAGGGGGACGTGCCTCCCACCCTCCCGACTGAACCAGGTCCCCCTACTCGCTCAGCCTCAGTCTCCTCCCCTCCACGCTGAGATTTACGAGGCTGAGTCTAGGTGTCCCGAGCTGCGATCCTACAGGACGTAGGGTTTGCCTCTCTAGCTAGGGAGCGATGGGACGCAAACATTCCGCACTGTGATCGCCGGGAGAGCCAGAGCCCCGAGGAAGAGGTACAGGCGTGCGGGAGGAACACAGACCACGCACAATGCGGCCTCTTCCACAAGCGCCGACCCTGGCGCCCCACGGCAGCGGCCCGGCGGGACACCGGCGGCCGGTCCGCAGGACTAGGCGCAAAGGGCGGCGGTACTACAAGCACCCCCCCGCGCGGCCCGGCCCGCGCCCACGTGAAGAAGGGCCCACAACGGCCATTTTGGAACAAAGGGGGCGTGGAGACCCGGGCCGCGGGCCCGGCCGGAAGCGGAAGTGCCAAGGCAGCGGGAGAAAAGGAGGGGTGGCGAGACCGAATCTATATAATCTCCTTTCCAGATTAAAAAAACCTAAGTCCCCGAGGGAACACCCGGCGAGCCGGCCGCGCGTGCCGGGGACCACGTGGGGCGCGGAAAAAGGGGCGCATGCGTCCGGGCCTGCGCCGCCGCTCCCTCCCCTCCCCTCCTGCGCGGCGGCACGCCGGGAGGTCACGTGAACGAGGCGCGCGCCGCGGGACTTGGTGGGGGGGGGCGCCGCGCGGCCCTGAGAGGAGTGGGAAGCAAGGAGGAAAATGGCGGGGGACACGGAGGGAAGCCAAGAGTCGCCCCGCCCGCCGTCCCGCGCCCCCGGCGCCCTCACCTTGCTTATTCTCGTTGAGCTGTCGCTCGAACTCGTCGAAGTCCGACATGCTGAGGCGGCCGCGTAGGGCCCTGTGCAGCTCTCGCCTCGCCTTGCCGCGCGCCCGCTCCGGCCGCTTCGGCTACTTCCGCTGCTTGCTTCGGCTACTTCCGGCCGCCGCCGGCGCTCCACCGCCTCCTACCTAATCAAGCCCGGGCCGCCCGCCCCGCCCCGGCTCCGCCCCTCTCCCCGCCTGCGCGCCCGCGAGGTGCCCCTCCCCCCTCGGGCCTGGCTCCGAAACGCGTCGGCTGTTTCCGGACCGTAGAGGAAAGCCTCGGGAGCAGCAGCTACGGCTGCTTCCGAAAACACCCGAAGCGATGGTTTCGCCGCCTTCCCAGGTTTTCGTAACTTTTCGGATATTAGCTCTTCAACGTTCGGATGTTTCCGTAGATCCTCGCGTTCCTCTGCACCCAGCCCCCTCTAAGAATTCGGCTTCTTCCGAAAATTCAAATTGTCCTAGTCTTTGACTGCTTGCGCGGATTCTCCCCGCTCTTCTCCGCCGGCCCTGTCCAAGCAATCGGCTACTTCCGACAATCCTAACCGTCCAGGACTTCGTCACTTTCCGAAGGTTTCCGGAGTTCGCCCTCGGACCCAGCCAGAGATTAAGCTCGTTTCCAAACTTCGGCTCTTTCCGGAGATTCCAGGAGCACCCTCCTCCCTTCTCGGAGAACTTCGGCTCCTTCCGCCACCGCTTCGGGAAGGCTTCACTCACGGGAGATAGCTTCGACTTTTTCCGTCGGCACTTCGGCTCCTTCCGGCTCCGGGAACCGAAAAGGGAGGGAGGACAGAGGAGAGGTGGGTCAGGGGAAGGGAAACGGAGAAGGGGCAGGGTCCCGGCTCTCGGAACCTGGCTCTCCAGGTGGGGAAAGGGGAGGAAAAGAAGGGCTGATCTTGCGGAGGGCCTAAGAAGGTTGCGCGAGACAAAATCAGCCAGCGGGGTGAAGGGTGCGCGCGGCCGCTGCGGAGCGTTGCCAGAGCGGCTTTGTGCGCTTGCGCAATGGGGAAGAGGCGGGGCGCGAGGTGGGCTTTCTGCGCCTGCGCAGAAGCCGGTCTGAGGCGAGGTGTCTCAGCTGTTCCGGAAGGGGGCCCGCTTCCCGAGCCCCCAGAGCGCGTGCGCGAGTCTTTCCCTTCCTCCGGGGAAGGTACTGCATTCCGGACCGTTAAGCAAGGCCGCCCTCTCCTGGTTGCCGTGGCAACCGCACAAGCGCCCCCCCCACCCCACCCCCCGCGGTGCAGGCGCAGCAGGCGATGTAGCGGACACTTCCGGGAGGCAGATAATTTCGCTTTACCGCCTCCTGGCGGAAGCCTACGCTCAGAGATTCCCCGTTTCCCTCGTTGGCCGCCTCCGCCAGAGGTTTGAGTCCCGCCTCCTGCCTCCGTGCCTCTAGTCCAGGTAGCCCAGCGGGTAGCGCTCACACCTTTTTTCCGGAGCTCTGCCCCTCCGAGTTCCCCAGGGCACAGCTCCTTCTCCCCTCCCACCCCTGCCCCCGGGGAACTAATTACACCCTGTCTCCCCAACCTCTCCGTTTTCCGCCTGACTGTTCATGCCCCGGAACCCCTCAGAGCCTCCGTCACCGTCTTCGCGGCAACGGCCACCCCCTCCCAGGAAGAGGCCAGGGCCTAGTTTATTCCAAATTTTATCATCTCTTTTTAATTTAAATTCTCTTAATAATTCTCTGCCTCACGTGGACTCGGAGCGGTCCCGGAGCGCGGCTGGGGAGCTCCTTGCAGGGCGGGCAGGTGGGCCGCCTCTCCTCGGGGCGGGGGCGGCAACGGGGTATGTACAGTGCCCTCGCCCCGCAGTCCCGCAGTTTTCCCAGGAGCGAGGGCCGGGTGACGGCGGGACGGTGCCGCTCAGGTGGGAGGGGGTGCCAGTGTTTAGGAAAGGGCCGAAACTGGCCCCTGGACAGTAGTTCTTGGACCGCCCCCACCCCAGTAAATGCGGAGGCGGGGGAGGATGCTAGGAATGAGAGGGGCAAAGGGGCAGATCAGGGGACCCGGGGAGGGGGTGGCGGTCCGCAGGAGGGTCCACCACTCCTACACGCGCTTGACCAGTGCCGGGAGGGCGGAGGGGGAGGGAAAGAGGGGCCGGGGCGTGTCCCGGGCCAGGTGGGGCGGGATCACCGCTTGAAGCGGTAAGTGATGGGAAGCAGCAGCTTGCTCTTCTTGAGGGCCTGCACCTTCTTGAGGGTCTCATCGTCCAGGGCCAGGAAGCAGCGGCGCGAGTACTCGAGCAGACGCTCCTTGGAGGGGTCGAACTCGCCCACCTCCGCCAGCTTCTCGGGGGCCACGATCAGCAGCTCCGCGATGGGCGTGGTCAGCGCCACCGTGTTGCGGTCCACTCGGTGGTGCTCGAAGGCCCGAGACATGCTCTTCAGCTTCTGGAAGGTGCCCAGGATCTTCTTGTAGCGGCAGAGCACACCGTCGGCGTCCTTCACTGCAGGGCCGAGGGGAGAGAGCGAGAGAGAGGCATTGGGGGGCGGGGGGCAGAGAGAGGAAGTGGGAAGGGGAAGCCGGAAGATCAGGAGAACAAAACGGAGAACGAGGAAAAGCAGTGAGAGTTACAAGAGGCGGAAGAAATGAAGACAGAAGTCGGACCAGAGGAAAATCAGAGAAGGCAAGCCCAGGGAGGGGGATGAGGAGGAAAAATGAAGGAGGGAGTGGGTCCAAGGGTGGAGGTGCCAGCCCACCTGGGCCATCGCCCCCTCCCCTGTTAGTGACAGGAGCCCGAGGCTCAGGAAGGTCAAGGCCCGGGCGGCTGTGAGGGTGGACACAGATTCAAGGATTGTAAACCAGGACCACACGTGGAGGCCGGCACAGACAACCAGGTCTGGTCTGTTTGCTGACGGGGAGACCGAGGCTTGGGAGGACAAGGGGGAGCTCCTTGGAGGTCACACAGCAAGTCCCCGGCCCAGAGCCCCCGAGCCCCCCACCCCCTGTGCCTCGCTTACCCCGCTGCCTCTCCCGGGCCTTGGGCTTCCCGAAGCGCCTCCGGCCAGTGCCCCCTTTCCGCTTCTGCCTCTTCCTCTCCCCGTTACTGCCTTGTGCAGACGCTCCGCTGAGCGAGGAGGCGGCCGACTCGGGGTCTGAGGCCTCGGCCCCAGCCCCGCCTCTGCCGTCCCCCTCAGCCCGCCGCGGCCCAGGCTTCAGCCGGCAGTGGTCCTCTGGAGAGGGAGGAAGAGTCGACCAGGTGGGGACGGACAGCACGTCACACGGGTCCCCAGGAAGGGGTCCCCAAGGAGGGGACAGGCAGATGCTGAAGTTCCACGCGCAGCTGGGATTTGGGTACAGAGATCCCAGATCTCTGTGGGGTGGGGCATGGGCTGAGCATGCTCACTCCTCAACTTGGTGGCAAGAGGTCTGGCGGAGGGGCCCAGTGGACCGAGACAGTCCTGGGGACCTCGGGAGAGTCTGTGACTTTGTGGGGTTCCCACGGTGGAGGAGGGGTGTCCTGCGGACCCAGTGAGGCCTCTATAAGCGGGGAGGCGGGCAAGGCCTGGGTGCGGGTGGGAGTTCAGAGCCGGAGGGAAACCTTAGTCTCTGGGTCTAGTGTGCTGGGAAAGGCAGGCGCCCACCCTCAGCCAGACAGAGGAAGGGGGGGGGTGTTCTGATGCAGGGCCCTCTGAAGGGTGGGTTCGGAGGTCCAGTGTTGGGGTTCCCACCGAGTATACCCAGAAGCCCCTGGGCCTGACCATCCTTGGTAGGTTACCGTCAGCTTGGGTGGATGGTGGGAGGCCCCAGCAACCCAGGCTAGGGGTGGCTCAAGAGCCGAGGGGTCATCAGTAAAGTAGGTGTTGAAAAAACACAGGCCCCTTGCCCAGACTTTCAGCTGACTTCACAGAGAGGGAAGCGGAAGCTTTTGAGGGAGCCAGCCTGGGCTGAACGTCAGGAAGGGGAGAGGAGAGGCTGGATCCACCAAAACGCAGCTAAAGATGTGGCAGAGAAAAGCCTTATAAGGGAAGGAGATGGGGCAGTGTTCAGAACACGTGGACAAGCAGGGCACAGCGTCCTGTCCATCCCCAGAAGGACTCGAGCAGGAAGGAGGCTGGGCTTGGAGCCCCAGATGGCCACAGATGCAAGGAGAGGGCAAAAATGACAGGTCCCCCTGTGCCACCAGACGATGAGTGTGGGTGAGAAGGGTCCTATGTCCCTGAGGAGGGCCAAGCTGGGTGCCGGGACCCAGGAGGGAGATGGGGAGGGGACTGGCGGCCTCACCTGCATCCATGCGGGCAGAGGAGATGAACTTGTCCAGCTGACACCGCAAGAAGTCCCTCTCCTCCTCCAGATCCTCAATGCGCTTCTGCAGCCATGAGTTCCTCTCCAGGGCCATGTGCAGCTGGGCCCTGACACCGTTCATCAGGGCCACAGTCGGGGACGCAGCCTCCGGAGGCTCTAGGGACAGCAGAGGACCCTGGTCGACCCCAGGCCTCAGGGCCCTGCACCCCCGCCTGACTCAAGTCCCCCTTCAACCAACTCACCCTCGAAGTTTCCCTGAGAGGGGCTCAGACTGTAAAAGATCTGTGAGTCTAGGTGGGGCGTCTCGTCGAAGGGGATGGAAATCTCGAAGGCCTCATTGTCCTTCTTCACTGGAAAAAAAGAGGCCGGGGTCACCCCACGGAAGTCCCAAGGAGCCTCGGACCAGCCTCCAACCACGCAGCCCCGGAGAGGAAAGGGCGGGGACAACGGGCAGCAGCTGTGGGGTGGAGCAGGGTCCAGTTCCTCACCTGTCCTCCTCCGGCTAATGTTTCGCTCATTCATGTTGCGGCCTCCTGCGGACCCCAGCAGCTGAGAGCCTCAGGGGCACTGGACAGAGACAGCAGCCACAGATGAAGGAACACAGACGGACTCCTCGGGGACACCCCGGGGGAGCTGGGGCTCACGACTGCGGGAGGGCCAGGACTCCTGGGTCTGATGGAGGAGGGGACCCAGACCCCTCAGGACTGACGGAGGACCCCTGGGGTTACAAACTCCTAGACTCTAGAGAACGAGGGTGCTGGAAGAAGAAGGACCGGTGGGGTCGACAGAGCAGACACATCCTGGCCGAAACAGGACAGACCCTCACCACAGGTCGCCTCTGGGCCAAAGAAGTGAGGGGTGCGGGGGAGGGAGAGTGTGCCCCAACTTCCAGGCGCAGGGTGGGGGCCCAAGCCACGAGCCGCGCCTCCCCGCCCCCGGGCACCCCACGCACTCGCGTGGGCGATCAAGGCCTGGCACCAGTTGGGGAGCTGGGCGCGTGCGCAGTGCGGGGGAAGGTCGTGAGTGGGGATGCGCCCCCGCCCCCGCCCTTTGTCCCGCGGGTGGGAGGGGGAGCGACGGTGGCAAGTGGTCTCAGCGGGGGATGCACCTGGCTGCAGGTGCCAACGCAGCCAGCACCACCCCCGCGGCCCGCAGGTGCCCGGGGTCGGACTGGCCGGGGCCCCACGCTCACCCACCCGCGCGCGGAATCCGGCCGGAGGACCGACGGCTGCGGCGGCGGCGGCGCCCATGCCCGGCGCCGGGGAGCGTCTGCAAAGAATAACGGGGAGCGGAGGGAAACGACCGCACACCCGCGGGCGGGGCGGCAGAGGCGGCGAGTGTCGGAGCCGGGCGATGGGAAAGGCAGGGACGCCAGGACCGCCCGGTGCGCCGGTTGGCGTGCCTCCTCCTGCAGTCCCCGGCCCCAGGTGAGGCCGGCCGTTTGCGGCGGAGGCCGGGGCCGCACTTGCGCGATGGCCCCTTGCAGCACTCCCCCGCCCTTGGCGAATCCTGGGCAGGGAACGTCACGAATTTCCCAATTCCTGGAGAGCTGGCCGCTCCGAGGGTCCCCAGGGGTGGGGGAGTGGGGGGTGACGACGCGCCGAGTCCGACCCGGGAGAGGCGGGGAAATGTAGGAAACGGCCGGGAAAGTTAAAGCACAGGGAGGATCAGGATCCCCTTACGGGATACACTGGGAACTGGCCGGTGTGGACCCCTGCAACCCGCTCCGCTGCTTCGCTCCTTCATCTCCCACTGGGCTTCAGCACAGCCAGACCCCAGGGTTCCCAGGATCATGGGGTTGGGAGAGTTACTCCTCCCCGAAAATAAAGGCCTAGAAGCCACTCCCCCACCCCCGCACCATCACCCCAGTGTTGTTAAGAGCTGGCTTTGGAACATTCAGACCTAGATCCCAGTCCTGGCAGCTCCTCCACAGCCTCAGTCTACCTGTAAAGTGGGGAGATTATAATCCCTTTTAGGTTTGTTGTGGGTATATAGGATGCTATGACACGCAGAACGCTCAGCTCAGCGCCTGACCGCAGTGAGAGCTCAAGACAGGGCACTGTTACTGTTATCTGAAGTTAGATGGTGGGAAGCTCTTTCTCTCTCTGGGAAGTAGAGACACGATTTTTTTCCTCCACCCAAAAAGAGGTCGGAAGAAGAAATGAGGCCCAGCACAGTGCCTGGCACAAATCCGACACGCAAGGAAAATGCATTGAGAAGACAGATGTTTATTTAGCTTCTGGCCCAGCTCCACCTGGCTCTCCTCCCATTCTCAGGTAGCTTCCATGCTCTGGAATTTCTGCCAGCCCTTATGAGAGCAGTGCTGTAACCCTGCAGCGGGAGAACCTAAATGTCTGCGCCGCCTAGAAATTGTCACTCTCGCCTCCTACCCACTTCACACTACGGATAAATTGCAGCCTCAGTCAAAACGTCCAGGGGGAGGCACCTGCCCTAGATCGCTGTTTTTCAAACTACAGGTTCATGCGCAGATAATATGGTAGAATGAAATCTGGAATTGGCGGTCTTAAAAAAAAAAAAAAAAGGTAGATGGAAAAAAACAGAGATCTGCACATGGCAGAGGTAACTACTGTTAAACCTTTGTTTTGTATATGTTGTGTATCTATACGGGTTTGCCATATAAAATGTTTCTTACAATGGATCATGGTTTTTTAAAAAAGAAATATTTAAAAACACTCGGCCTATATGACACAGGTGGTCAGGAGCCAAGCTAGGACGAACCCCAGTGCAGGCCAACCTTCCCAGGCAAGCCAAGGCCCCAGTGGGCCAGGCACTTGCTCAGTCTCCGTGCTAGGCAGTCGGCAGAGACACGGTCCCCCCAAACCTCACACGCTCAAAGTGGAACCCGTGTTCAGTGAGTGTCCAGTCTCAGGCCCTGGCTGGGGACTGGGAAACAGGTCTGGGGCCCCTTCCCCCAGCATCGCAGGGGGGCCTCAGCAAGAAGCTGCAGATTCTTGATGGCCCCCAACCACGGGTTTTCAGGCCCCAGGATTTCAACACACAGCACTCTGCTCCCTACCCCTCCAGTCAGGGCTCAGCCGTGGACTCGCTGATGTCTCTGAGGTTAGAGGACTCCACTCTGTAAATGTGAGGCCTCTTTCCCATCCTTATCTCCAAAACACTGAGGACCCGAAGATTACGCCTCAAGGCAGGGCTTAGCCTCCCCACGAGGGGGTCCTGTGTTTGTGTCCAGGGCCCCCGCAGCCCAGCCTCTGGCGCTCCCGGCTGTCTGAGGGCGACGGGAGTCCACGCTCCCCCCACAATCCCATGGTACCTGAGGTACCCCGCAGCCTGGCTCAGGGATGCTTCCACCGAGCGTGCTTCTGCAGCGTGTTCTGCTCCATAAATCGGCGTGGGCAGTGCGGGCACTGGTAGGGGCGCTCCCCGGAGTGGACCCGGCTGTGCTGGGCCAGCTCGCCCGCCTCTCGGAAGCGGCGGGGGCAGAGCGGGCACACGTGGGGCCGCCCGCCACCTGCCCGGTGGATGGAATGGTGCCGCGCCAGGTGGCTGGCCCGCTTGAATGCCTTCCCGCAGGTGTCACACTCAAAGGGCTTGACCTCCGAGTGGGTGATGCTGTGTCGCTGAAGGTAAGACATGTACTCGAAGACCCGGGAGCACACCGGGCAGCTGTAGCACTTTTTCTGAGCCGAAGCCCCATCGGGCCCGGACTCTCTCTGAGACTCCTCGTCCACCAGCACGGTGTACGGGACGCCCTGGGTGTCTATGAGCAGGTAGTGGTTGGGCCTCGAAGGGGACGAAGTCTGGGGACATCCTGTGGAGGAGGAAGGTCCGGGTTCTGGGGACCCGCCTGTCCGAGGGGGAGGCGCCTCCATGGCCTCAGCGGAGGGAAGCGCCAGGGGCTGGGGGCAGGGGGGCGGCAGCACCAGCATCCGGAGGGGTGACTGAGGCCTGGTGGAGGGGAGAGAGGATGAGAAGGTCACAGTAGAGGAGGTAAGCTCAGCCCCACGGGCTCTGTTCTCCCCTCTCTATGTAACCTACTCAGGAATTCTGCAACCCCCATCCCCCATCTCCTCTCCAGTCCTTCGGCCCTGAACTCTGTGACCCTCTGTAAGCCTCCTAGGCACCCCCTCCTTGAACAACCTCTCCGATTCTGTTCCACCACCGACTGTACGCACAGGCTCCCTTTCCTCTATCTTTCCGCTTTGTGCCCCCCTCAGGTCACAGGTTGCCCGCAGGCCCCACCTAATAGACCTCCAGGCCTCTCCCTTGTCTACGCCACTGATCCCAGTCTGGGTGTCAGTCCATCCTACATATTCCACCAAGAAACATTTCCTACCCCCTCTATATGCACTCAGGCCTTCTCAAATGGGCTGCCACATTGGGAACCCCATGTCCTAACCCGCCCACCTACCCTCGCCCGGCTACCTGCAGGGTCTCTCCAGTCCGCGCCAATCCATCCCCCCCGCCCCCAGTCCTGGCAGTGTCCCACCGCTCTCTAGGGTTCCACCCGCGGCCCGGGCCTTCAAGCCTCTCTACACAAGTTCTCGGCAGCGCCCCCTCCGAGCCGTCGGAACAGCCCCTCCCCGCCCAGCGCACAGGTACCCGCTCACCCGGCCCCGCCCCTCCCTACGGCCCGCTCCGGCTCCCTCCCGCCTCCCGGCCCCCGTACCCGGTGCAGCAGCCTCTCGGGTCCGGGCGACTCCGGAACGGCCCCGGGCTACTCCCGTGGTTGCAGACGGCGGCGAGTCGGTGGCCTCAGGGTGTCCCCCAAGAGCTGGCGGCGCCGGGTAAGGGGAGAGAAGACCAGGGTAAAGAGAAGAGGGTCCAGGGGAGGACGGTGGGGGCGGGGCGCCTGGGCCTTCGGAAAACGGCTCCGGCCAGAAACACAGGCCGAGATGAAGGTTCCCAGGGGCTCATGGTCCGGTTTCCAGTCCCCAACCCCGCTGCCTGCTTCACCCCGTCCGCCCCCCACCGCCCCCATACGCAAATAAGAGCCCTAAAATGGAGTGCGGAATGTTTATTGAGTAAAGGGTGAGGGTGGTGGGTGGAAATGGGGCGACACAGAAATAAGCCAGACCGTGCCCGTGCTCTTTTGTCAAATCTTCCACGCAGACAACCGTTCACCGCTTCGGAGCTGACAACCAGGGTTCAGAGAGGTTACGCCGCTTGCAAAGGCTCACACAGCACAGCTGGGCGGAAACTGGGCTCCGACTGGCTCCCAGGCACTGGGAGGGGCAACGACTTGGTCTACATCACACAGCTAGAGAGGGAGGGAAGGAATGTTTCTCCCTTTAGATAGTTGGGGAAACTGAGGCCCAGGATAAGGCAGTAACCTCAGCGGAGTAAGGGAATGTGTTGTGGGTGTGACGCTGTGTGGGTCAGACGTGGTGGCCCAGAGAGGGGCCGGGCAGCACAGGCCGGGTCTGGAACTTAGTGGAGGCGCACGTGCTGCGCCAGCTCCGCTGCGTCCTGGAAGCGGCGTGGGCAGAGCGGGCAGGTGTGCGGTGGGCCGGCGCGAGCACGGTGCGTGGCACGGTGCCGCGACAGGTGGCTGGAACGCTTGAAGGCCTTGCCGCAGGCGCCGCACGTGAAGGGCTTGAGGTCCGAGTGCGACACGCGGTGGCTCTGCAGCCGCAGAGGGCTGGCAAAGACCCGGGCGCACTCAGGGCAGCTGTAGCCCTTGCGAGGGCCTGGCTCTCCCGGCGGTGCCTCGCGCTGTGGCGGGCCCCGGGGCTCCTCCTCCAACTGCACCGTGTATGTGTAGGGGACCCCGTTGGCGTCGATGAGCAGGTGGCGGCCCAGCCGCGGGGGTCGGGGCCCCGCCGCCGAGGAAGGAGTGGAGGAAGGGCCTTCCGTCTTGGGGAAAGGGGGAGCCTTGGGGGGCGGCGGGTCCATGGTCTCCGGAGAGGAGGACCGAGGCTGGGGTGGCCGCGGCGGCAGCAGCAGCATCTGGAGCGGCAGCTGGGAGCGGCGGAGGGGAGAGAAGTTAAAATCGCCACTTGCTGGGGAGAGTGTATCAATTCTCACTGCTTGTTACCCTCTCTGTACCACTGACCTACCTTTCCTACAAAAAAAGAAACTGCTTCTAGGCCAGATCGCTCTACTTGCATCAAGCAGCTTCAGGGGCTTCTACAACTAAGCTCAGCATCTCAGGGCCCCGACCTGCCTTTCCTCCCGGGTCCTCCTCTCATCCCCCAGCTGGACCAGAGGGCTTCGCCCAGCCACTTCCCTCCTCCTCCACCCCCAAAAGCCAATCAATTTCCAACTCTGTTTCCCCCTTTACATCTTCATAGCCTCTTTCATGTCATGCCAGGGCTCTTGCCTCCAGAATTTCTCAAATGGGTCGCTTCCTCTTCTTCCCAGCCCCAGCTCAGGTTGCATCCTCTCCCCCCAGGACCACCGCAGCAGCCTTTCTTTGGCCTCCAGACCCTCCTAGATCTCCATCCCCACTAGGTTCCCTGGAAGGCCTCCACATCTCTGGATACGGCTGTAGCCTCTCTTTAATTTCCTCTCTAGGTACATCCCCGGAGCCCCACTAACCCAATTCCCCACTTTTCACCCAGGGCTCCTCTATCCTGTTCCTACATTTAGCACCTTAAGGTTTCAACATCCTCTCCCATTACCTAACCTGTCCTCGAAATTTCAGGTGTGCCTACCTAGGACGCCTCAACCGCCGGTCTTCTACGTAGCCCACGACCCATGAACTTTGCCACCTACTACATCTCCACCCAAGGGCCCCTCTCTCTCCCCAGCCCCTAGGTATAAGCCACTGACATCTTTGCTGTTCCTCTTTATACCCCTCGGGGCCTCCTCTCACTCCCCGTGACACACACCAGGGCCCCGGAGTCCCTCTCCCAAGCCCCCTTCTCCCTCTCTTCTGCATGCATCTGGCATCTTTATGTCCTCATTCCTATCCCTGCTGTACCCGACACAGCGCCTCCACCCCTCTTCTCTGCTCCGCTTCCTTCTGTAACCCCAGGGCCCCTGTGTCCCCCTTTCCGCTACGCCCCCAGGAACCTCTCGCTCCCGCACTCCCTCCTGCCTGTCCCCCGAGCCCCGGCTCCTTCCCCGCCGTGCCCCAGCCCCACCCCCACCCCCCGTTATCACCAGTCCCCTCCCCCAGCCCTGCCCGGCCTCACGCCGTCCCGGAACCAGGCTCCTCCCTCCATCCCGGCCCCCGTACCCGGTGCAGTGGCTTCTCGGGTCCGGAGGAGCAAGCCGAGGTCCCGAGCGGCCCGGGCTTCCCCTCGCGAGTGCCGGCGGCGGCGGGACCAAGGCTTGGGGGAGGTCCGGGCCGGCGGCGCCGGGGACGCGGGCGCGGGGGGCGCGGGGGCGCGAGGGGCGGCGGCGTCCCTGGGAAAGGGCGCCGGCCGGAAACGCGCGCGCCTCAAGGAAGGTTCCGCCGCCCCAGAGCCCGCCGCTCTGACGGCCCGCTTTCTTTGAGTATCTAGGGATCGCGAGAAAGGAAAAGGGCCGAGCGCGCGGGAACCACACAGCCCGCCCCCTGCCCCCCGCTCCCTTCCCATCCCCTACGGGAACAGTCCGTTCTCTGCGACAGAGGTTGATTAGTAGACGAGGCTAGGCGAGGCTGTCTTTGCCCGAAGTCCCACAAGGAACGGGTGCGCCCAATCCGTCCTCTTCCCACTGGCCGACCCGCCTGCATCCCCTTCCAAACGAGGCAGAGAGCGGGAAGAGCGAAGTTTCTGTTGGCTGGGCAAATGGGGAGACCGAGGTGCAGACAGGGCCAAACCCTGCCAGATGCAGAGGTGGGCAAGAGTGGCTCTTCCCATCCAGGAAGGGGGAGACTGAGGCGCGAGGAGCAGCAGCGACAGTGTCTGGGTGGTGTCGGCACAATGCGCGGTGGGCCCGACGCTCCCGCGCGCAGAGAGGAAACCGACGTCCGTCGGCCGCGTCCTGGTGCAGGAGCGCGTTGACCAGAGAGGGGCAGGGCAGCCAGGCCAGATCCGGAACCTAGTGCGGCGGTCGGCGCCGGGCCGCGCCAGGTGGCCGGAGCGCTGGAAGGCCTGGGGCAGGCGGCGCACACGGAAGGTTGGAACGTCGAGGGCAGCGCTGGGGGGTGCCCGCAGCTAGTCCTCCAGCTGCGCGGTGAACTAGTAGCGAATGCTGCGCGTGTCTACGAGCAGGTCGTGGCGCGGGGGGAACCAGAGTGGGGCGGCCGCTGCAGCTGGGGAGGGGAGGCAGCTGGGGGCACAGAAGGAAGAGAACCGGCGTTAAGGTCGCGCCCAGACCAAGGACCCCGGCTTGGCCAGAGGTGCGTCCGAGAAAGCTCCCGAAAAGAACTTTCTGGGATGATGAAAAAGTTCTATGACCTTCGCGTTGTCCACTGGGACAGCCACTAGCCGCGTGAGGCTATTGCTCATTAGAAATGTGGCTTGAGGACCTGAATTTTAAATGGTATTTCATTTCTCTTAATTTAAATCTAAATAGCCACAGGTGGCTAACCGCTGCCCACCTTACGGCACAGCTCCTAAACCACCCTCAACCAGTTGCAAACTGGAGCCCCGCGGGCCAGAGAGGGCACAGTTATATTTGGTTTGGATCACAGATATGTCTTAATGTTTTACTGGGCAATATTTAAAAAATCAGAAAATGCACACACAAATTGCCAGCTACAGAAAAAAGTCTCTAGATGGGGCAACAGTAAACTGAAACTGATTACGCATTCTCAGAAAACCTTCAAGAAACCTCCAAGTGACCCAACAACTGTGATCTTAGGTTTCAATTAAAGATCCTCCAGAACTGTACCGTCCTAAAGGGTAGCCACTGGCCACAGGTGGCTCTTAAACGTTTGCCATGTGTCCGGTCTGAACTGAGATGTGTCATAAATGCAAGACACCTAAAAGATTCTGAAGACTGAGTATGAAAAGAGTGTGAAGTATCTCATGAATGACTTTTATGTTGATAACATTTAGAAATGATACTCTGGGTATACTAACTGGGTTAAGTAAAGTATGTTATTAAATTAATTTCAGCTGTTCCTCTTCACTTTTTAAAGCATGGCTCACTGCTGGACACTGTTGTCCTAGAGGTTCTTCCTCTTTTGTAATTTTATGGGGTGGGGGGCAGTAGGGAGAGTGGAAACTGGTGAACTAAGAGGGTGTACGCGGTTTAAAGGGGTAACTACACCTTCTGTCTACACCAGGCTTCTCAACTTTGGCACTACTGACATTTGGGGGCTGGATCATTCTTTGTTATGGGGGGCTGTCCTGTACATTGTAGGTTGTGGAGCAGCGTCCCTGGCCTCCACGCTTCGGATGCCAGGAGCACCTTCTCTCACCCCTCAATCTCACTCCCACCCAGCTGTGACAAGAGACTTGGCCAAATGTCCCCCAGGGGGCAACACAGATCCTGGGCTACACAGACAACTACCACAGGAGTCTCCCACCCAGATCCCTTTCTTGAGTTTCAGACCCATGAAACTTGCTTTGTCCATGAGAGCCACGCCCACCCCACCCCACCCCACCCCGAACTCTGGAAATAATGACCAGGACCAGCGTTTATTGGGCCCTTCCTATGGTGCCAGCCATGGCTAACTGCACTGAACCCTCAGGGCAGACCCAAGAGGGAGGTGCCACGCGGATGCCTATTTTATAGACGGGGAAACAGAAGCTCCGAGAGGCCACGTGACTGGGACTGAGGTCATACATGCGCTGGACAGCACGTGCTTCTAACTGACCCCTGAGCCAGAGCTCGCGGCCAGTGTCTGCAAGCCCCTCATGCTTCTCCCCAACCCACTGCCGCCGCCGCCCCGGCTCACCGTGACGGCCTCCCCGCCCCCACCAGCCCCTTCTCTCTCTGGCAGCTCTGCAGCAGTATAGTTACGCTAACCCACAGAATCATGTCATCACCTGACCTAAAACCCTCCGCGCTGCGCTTGGAATAAAACTCAGAAGCTGCCATCACCACGGTGCCACCCAGCCCGCCTGGCCCACTCCCAGGGCCTTGTGTTTGCTGTTCTGCCCTCCGGAATATTCCTCCCAGCCCCTCACACGGACACACGCTTCCTGGCCATTCAGGTCTCAACTCGAATAAGCCTGCGCCACTGGAGCGGGCGGCTGGTTGTATGCGAGCTCAGCTCGGTGAGCAGGTGAGGCCCTGCTCGGTCGGGCCAGGCCGCCCCCTCCGCACCTCGTACTGCAGCCCGTAGCGGGCTTGCTCAGTTTCGGGTTCGCTCCTCTGCTGCCTGCTTTTCCCGCTCTGTTCTAGGCAACCTTCTGCCCTCAGAACCTAGCAAAGGTCTGGGGAGAGGGTCGGGGCTCAGGTCAATATTGGTTGAATGAATGAATGCAGTCAGCCCGTGCAAAGATAAAGCAGTATCTCCCCCCACCGAAACAAACAGCCTTGCTTCTCGCCTGGGACAGGATCACGATGAAGCCCCACACCCACACCAGTCTGGAACCTCTAACGTCCGCATCCTGCCCCCACCACTTCTACACTCCCCAAAGCCAGAAGGCACCAAGTTCCGTCCCTCCCTCATCCTGGATGTTCCCCTCTGCTCCCCAAGCCCCGGCTCCGGCCCCTCCTTCCCGCCCAGGGCCCCTGCACCAGGCTTCTCCCTGGTATCTTGGTCCCCAGTACCGCCCCCGCCCTCCTTGACACTCTTCTCACAGCTGTCTCATATTTAACCTCTGCCCAAAATCTTGTCGCCGTCCCCATGACTCTCAGGACCAAGTCCCCAGGTGCCCGCAGCCTGGGGTGTGAAGCCCTTCAGGAGGTGGCCCGGCCAATCCGCCTCGTCCCAGTCCCACATGGCACCTCACGCCCCCTCATGGGACCTAGGGAGGTGGCCCTGGGAGAGCACTCCAGTCAACAACTCACACCCGCAAAGGAAAGGCTCCCGCCTGTGTTCCGGCCCTGCCCCTGCAATTAAAAAAGAACCAAAGCTAGGGAACGTTATCTGCACCTGCCTCAGCAGGCACCGCGAGCTGCTATAAAGAAGTGCTGGAGCAGTAGGTGCTACCTAAGTATTAGGCGAGCTCGCAGCTCACCTGACAAGGATGTTGCATCGATCCTATCTTACAGATTGGGAAACTGAGTTCCGGGATGGGACGGTGATCTATCTCGGGCTACAAAAAGAGGCTGTGGCAGAGTCAGGGATGCAGCCAGACACGCCTGCTTCTCACCCGCAGCCACGACGGCTGGGAACCACAAGCCACTCCCGATTTCAGGAGGAGGAAACTGAGGCCCAGGGAGGCAGCCTCAGGTCACACAGCGAGGAAACAGTGAGGCCAAAATCCCAGCCTCTACCTTCTGTACCAGAAACAAGAGATTCTCTGGAGCCCCTGCAGTCTCTCCAGGGTCCGGGAAATTCCTTCCGGCCAAGTGGTCCAGAACGTGCTGCGCGGGCTGCCCAGCATCCTGAAAACGCCAGAACACAGCGGGCAGGCGTGAGCCCGACCCAACCGGAGCTGGCATACGAAGCGATACCTCCCCGGGGCGCTTGAAGGCCTTGCCACAGACGAAGGGCCGGAGTTCTGAGTGGGAGATGCTGTAGCTCCTGCGGTGCGGGCAGCTCTTGAAGACCTGAAAACACTGCGGACAACTGAAGCCTTGCGGCGCGGGGAGGGCTCCAGCCAGGGGGCCTCCTCCGTGTGCACGTATAGGGAACGCCATTCCTCTCGGTGAGCAGGTGACGGTCCCTGAGAGGCGGGCTGAGGCCGCTGGATGGGGATAGCGGGGGTGGAGGAAGAGGAGGGGGCCGGCTTAGGGGCGGGGACCACCCTAGGGAGGGAGGGGCCCATGGCCTCCAGAGTCAAGGTACACTTTGGGAGGCTGAGGGGAGGACAGACGGGCGAGTAGATGAACTTCTTTCTCCGGAATTCACCAGTTCAAAGCCTCTCCACCCCGCGCCCGCGAGTCGAAGCGAGTGACCCAGCGGACGCACCGCTCGGGCCTCTCCGGTTGCCCGGAGCTCAGCGCCTACCTCTCGGCGCCGGCTCGCGGTGCGAAGGTCTCTCGGGTCCGAGCGCGGTGGGAAGCGGCTCGAGGGGCGGCCCCAGGATGTCCGCCGCGCGGGGTGATGGACTCGGAGAGCCCGGAGACGGTTCCCACTCCGGCCTCCATCTCGGCCAGACGCGGCCCCAGAAATCCGCTCCGGC
Organism: Kogia breviceps; assembly: GCF_026419965.1. Lineage (NCBI taxonomy): Eukaryota > Metazoa > Chordata > Mammalia > Artiodactyla > Physeteridae > Kogia > Kogia breviceps. The sequence continues at coordinate 2,844,732 of NC_081327.1, forward strand.
GGGAAACAAACACCCGCGAACAACGGTTCCGGGCGTCTGCCCGCCTCACTTGTCTGCAATAAGGGGGAGAAAAGCCAATACAAAGTCATTGGCGACGTGGTAGATACAGAGGGAGGGAAGACAATAGGGATGGCTTTTTGTCCGAAAAGTTGTGACTTTTCTTTAAAAGTCACTTTATCTATGGTTAAGACTTCGCCTTCCGATGGAGGGGTTGCGGGATCGAGTTGGATCCCTGGCCTGGGACCTAGAATCCCACATTCCCGGCAGCCAAAAAAAACAAAACATAAACAACAGAAGCAATATTGTAACAAACTCAATAAAGACTTTTTTTTAAATGTCGCACATTTTTTTTCAAAAAGTCACTGTATCCTTCTGGGCTGGAGAAGGAACTAGTCGTTCTAAAATAAGAGACTTTCTTCAATAGGAAGGAAAATAGAACATCTACCTACACATAGGAACCGAAACCGGAAAGGGCTAGTGACTGGTCGGCTGCTACACAGCAAAGACAAAGAGCCAGAATTATTCAGCCGGTGGGACAGCTGAGGAACCCCAGGCCTTGTGATTTAATGTGTTACATGGCAAGAAAATGGAGTCAGGTATCATTCTCCGTGTTGGTGGTAAAACCAAGGCCAGAGAGGGATAGTCAGTGGCCCTGGGTCACACAGCTAGTTGGGGCTGGCGATGCCAGTGCGTCCACGGGGCTGGAGTGGTGGAGGGGAGTGACATCTGGCTCTGGAGTACACCTGAACTCCTGGCCTCAGGCTCCACCGCCATCCAGGAAGTCCTGCCCTGGTGAATACACCGCGATGCATTGGGCCACCCCCTGGAAAGTGGGCATGCCACCCCAGGTGGGTTAGCCGGTGCTGGCTGTGGTGGCTGGAGCACTTGAATGCCTTCCCACAGGGGCCACACACTTCGGGGCGGAGTTCCGAGTGCAGGACACGATGCTGCCTGCGGAAAAACAGGCTCTCACACGTTTGTAAGCACACGGGGCACAAGTGTTGATGGGAGCTGGCCCATCTCTGTTTGCATCGCCCTGAGCTGCTTCCTCAAGCCACAGGAGGATGTGTGGGGTGATCAGTAAGCGACCACTGGAGCTTGGGGGCACAGGTGAGGACAAAATAGGTGACTGAGTTTGAGATGCATCCCGGGACATTCCCAGTTTTAAAACTGAGAGGAAGAAACGAAGGAGAACAAGACAACGACACAGATGTCTCAGCAGATTTGGCAAATCGCCACCATCTGGCCGCTGACAGGGAGGAGAGAATTCATCCCTAGTTTTCAAATGGGTTATTGAGGCCAGAGAGTGAACCCACCAGTCACAAAGCCCACACGGTGCAGTTAAAACCCAGGGTCCCTGCCTCTTGGGTAAGGCTAAAGGGGGAAAGGGGACCAGTAATGGCCCTGGGAGGTGAGGGCATCTTTCTTGCTACTTTCTCCTGCTTCCCCTGCCACCCACAGACTTGCACCACACCCCAAGGCTGGAGATCATTCAGTGTTAACAAGGACGGCCCAGAAAAGGGTGTTGCCTTGTCCACTAGAGATGCCAGGGTCTAGCTCTGCAACCGTCATCTCTCAAGCTGGACGCTGGCAACTTGGGAAAGATTTCCGGCGCGTGGCTCCTCAAAGGCATCGGTTTTGTGCCCGTATTAGGAGCAGACTCAGTCTGCCCTAATACACCAGGACGTGCTGAGCCGGGTCCCTGGCAAGCCCGGCCCGCCGGGGGGATAGGAGGAGCAGGTGCAGGGAGCCCGGTGGCTGAGCGGAGGCTGGCAAAGGCTGCTGGGGCATTGGAAGGCCCGGCCACAAGTCTCAGAGATGAAGCGCCAGATGACTGATGTGTGAGGCCATAGGCCTTGAGACGGACAGCATTCTGGAAGCCCTGCAGGCACTTGGGACAGCTGTACGCTGGGCAAAACTTCCTGATTGTCATTGGGCTTCTCCACTCGCACGGTGTATATGTAGGTGTGTTGTACGCCCGTCCAGTCAGAGGCTGAAGGCCCAGAGAAAGAAGGGGAGGAGGAGGAAGGGCCAATTTGTGGGAGGAGCACTTGACTGGAGGGGGGGAACCCACAGTTGATGAGAATAAAGTCATCCTTTTTTTTTTTTTTTTTTTGGCCACTTTGCACAGCATGCGGGATCTTAGTTCCCTGACCAGGGATCGAACCTGCGCCCCCTGCAGTGGAAGCGCAGAGTCTTAACCACTGGACCGCCGGGGAAGCCCCAGTCATGGTCATCCTTGAATCAGAGGAGCAGCTAAAGGAAGGAAAAACTGCATTGACTGAAGGTGCACAGAGGTAAGCTAAGGCTTGAGATGACCAGAGGACCTCTCTGCATCCCCCAATCTTTGCTTACCTACGTCATCCTCCACCCCCTACTCCTTAAACCCCTCATCTCTCCAAGGGGGGGGGGCGGATTTTTCATGGGCCTCTCTCCATGTGCCCAAACCCTAGACCTTCTAACTTTACCACATCTCCATGCTCCAGGGATTTGCACAGGCCTCTTGCATCTATCCATCGATTGATTCCTATGATGTGCACTCAGTCATCTTACACGCCCCCAGAATCTGTGGGACCCATGCTTTACTATATTGCCCTCCGTCTCCTCTTTCAAACTCCTGGTGGGCAGGGTGTCCTTTTCCCTTGTCTCCATTCCTCCCCATCAGGTATCACTGTTCTCTTCTAGGACCTCCCCCAAACTCTCCGAGTTTCTTTTTCTGCCCAGATCCAAGATTTCTTCCTTTCATGCTAGTCCTGCGACACCATTAAGTGTTTCCATCCTCCCAGAAAGAAGTCTCTCACCTCCAGAGTCTGTATTCGACCCACTCCACCACCTCCCCGCCATCCCTTTCCGAAGCCCACCAAGGCCTCCCTGGTTTCTGCCTTTTCTCTGTTCCCGAGGGGTCCTCCGACTCGATCCTCCCCAATCGTCCCCGCAATGGGTCAATCGTGTCCGGTCTTTGCCACACACACACACACACACACACACACACACACGCACCCGGCTGCCCACCCGTCCTCGTGCTCCTGGACCCCTCCTCCAGGCATGGCCTTTGCTGTCCGTGCGCTATGAGGAGAGGCCTCCCGAGAGTCTGATCCCGGGATGCAGGAGGCGAAGAGATTAAACCTTCCGGGAGCCCTAAGTGGAGCCATAGCGCTCCGACCAGCCAGGAGAGGGATGGGGTTCACGAGAAAGCCTTCCGGCCGGAAACACAAACCCTCAAAGGAAGGGTTCCAAGTGCCTTCCGTTCCGCAGGCCTGAATCTCTGTCATTCATTCAACAAATATTTGTTTAGTGTCTCCCAGACGCCAGCTTCCGGGGGGAAACCATAAGCCAACAAGACCGAGGTAGTCCCCTGCCTTTCTCTACCTTCGAGGCAACAAGTGTTATCTGTATCGCACACCTGCTGCGACAAGGAACTCTGCTAAGCCTCCTGGAGGCGACAGAGACCAAAGTATTGCAATGTCTGCCCCCACCTTAGCACCTGGGAGAAGCAGGGAGGGATGACATTCAGCAGACAAGCTCAACGACGGACAGCGCCCCTCAAGAATCTTACATAGCCCGAGAAGAGGACTTCAAACAAGAAGCTGTCTCAGATTCAGTCCCGGTGCTTCGCAGATGAGAAAACTGAGGCCCAGAGAGGTTGCGTGAGACGCTGATGGTCCCACAGCAAAGGGGGTGCCAGAGCCAGGGCTACATCCTAAATCCTAAAGCGGGGAGGTCTTTACACTTTCTCATCCCAATATCTTCATTTTGGACTTCCCTGGCGGTCCAGTGGTTCAGACTCCGTGCTTCCCTGGTCGGGGGACTAAGATCCTGCTTTCTGCGCTGTGCAAACAAACAAACAAACAAACTCTCACATCTTCATTATGGGGAAATTGTTCTATGGCCCTCGAGGGTTACAGGATTGAAGCTAAAAGACGTTTAGGGAAAGAGTTGCCTGAGTGTGAAACAGCCCTCAAGGCTAGCTGTAGATGCTAGCAAGGAAAAACCAGAAGGCTGGACTTCCGAGCTCCCACCCGCACGGAGCCCTGTAAAGTCATGAGGAGCCCCTTCTTGCCTCAGTACAGACCGTCTAGAAGGATTAGGCATTCCGTGCGGATTTCAGAGCAAACACAAGGTGTTAATGAGGCAGCTTAGAAACAGTAGGATTCCAATTCTGGTCGAGAGGGTTGTGGGATCTTAGCTCCCCGACCAGGGATTGAACCCAGGTCCAAGGCAGGGAAAGCACCGAGTCCTAACCACTGGCCCGCCAGGGAAGTCCCTTCTCCAGGGAAATCTGAAAAACATTGTGTGACACCATTCCCTGGTGACACAGTTTCCCCATCTGTCATGGAGAGGCCACCAGTCTTTGTTTTTCCTTTTAATTTTATTTTTCTATATCGAGATGTAAGTTATGGTGGAAGAAATTTTCATATGTTGAGGTATGGGGAAGTCCTTCTGGCTGATACATGATTTGACGTGAACTTTATGCTAACCAGAACAGCCTGTCTTATGGCCTGTCAAATGTACACTGTACAGCTGCATTAACCATTAAAGAAAAGAACGCATTTAAAATCAAAATGGGGGAGGGGGTGAATTGGGGGATTGGGATTGACATATATACACCACTATGTATAAAATAGGTAACTAATGAGAACCTACTGTATAGCACAGGGAGCTCTGCTCAATGCTCTGTGGTGACCTAAATGGGAAGGGAATCTAAAAAAGAGTGGATATATGTATACGTATGACTGATTCACTTTGCTGTACAGCAAGAAACTAACACAACATGGTAAAGCAACTATACTCCAATAAAAATTAATTTAAAAAAATAAATAAGCGAAAGGAAAAAAAAATCAAAATGGAGTCACTATGGTTCAGGCATCCCAAATGGAGCTGGGTGGCCACTGTAGAGGTGGTTTCAGACACGTTCCTGCATCACTGAGAACCTGAATCTTCCAAACTGCATCAGACTCAAGGCCAGCACCAGCCATTCTCAAAAGAGTATTTGCTAGTAGTGGCCAGCTGCCACCTGACAGCACATCTCATCTTGGCCTGATCCTATTTCAAGCACTCAACACCGACGCACGGCTGCTGACTACCGTATTGGACAGACAAATCTAGAGGAGGCCAACTAACAAACAGGCAGCTACAACGTAAGGTCTTAAGTGCAGTGACAGGGCACTCCAGGGGGCCAGAAGGGGCTCGTGACCCAACTGGGGGAGGAGTATAGAATTGGAAAGTTTGGGAATTCCCTGGCCGTCCAGTGGTTAGGACTCCACGCTTCCACTGCAAGGGGCTTGGGCTCATCGCTGGTCGGGGAACTAAGATCCCGCAAGCTGTGCAGTGCAGCCAACCAACTAAAAGAAAAATAATTGGAAAGTTTTCCTGCAGGTGACATCTGAGTTCAGTCTTGGAGGACAAGGGAGTTAGCCTGGCCTTGGGAACAGTGAATGCAGTTCCAAGCAGAGTGAAAAGTAGGGGTAAAAGCCAGGACAGAAAACAGCCCAACTATTCTTCTTTCAGAGTGGCTAAGCATCATGTGCCCAGCCAGGGACCATGCTGACTTCACGCGACAAGGACCAGACTGAAGAACATGGAGTTTGTGCTGCAGGCATCACAGGAGAGTCTGGAGCTAGTCAGGGAACTGTCACGTGAGGGCTTCACAGGGATTCCGGTGGAACTGGCAGCCTGAAGGGGTGCCTCACCCAGCCTGGGAGCCTGAGGTAGGCAGGAGTCAGGCGTTGCTTTCTGGAGGAAACAAGGCCTGAAAAAATGGCCAGGATCCCCCTGGAAAGGTTACTCTGGGCAGCAAGACCAGCCTAAGACCTGGCGCCTGGAGAGATGCAAGTGTGTTTCAGTGGGGCTGTGACACGGGTTGTGTGTCTCAAAGGATGAGAGAGGAGGCTGGAGAGCTTGGCGGGCACTACAATATGCAGGGCTTCCAACTCCGGGCAGAGGAGTTGGGATTTCTGTCTTGCGGTAGGCCCTCCTGCCGTGGAAGGATTTTGAGCTGCGAAAGGACAAGATTAGTTCCAAATTTTTGAAAGGTCTGTTTGCTTATGTTGGCGGGCTAGAGCGTGGAAGCTGGGGGACTAGGGAACAGTCTGGTGCTGAAATCTACATGAGAAAGAACGAGCTTTGCGCTACGGAAGAGGCGGTGGGGACTGAGAAATCCCTCCACAATCTTGGTGTTAATGCTCAAATGCCTGATTTTAATGCCCTCAAGAATTTCAGAGCTGCAGAAAGGAGTCAACATGCGAAAATAATACTAGCATTACTTCCCACGTGTTCCATACTGTCCGTGCAAAGGCATTATTATGCTAGGTACTTTCATACGTGATTTTATTTAATTTCTCTAATCGGTTAATCCGTTCAGTTTTCAGTGAGAAAACTGAGGCGCAGAGAGAGAGTTCATTGCCCAAGGGCGCGGTGGTGGCGACTAAGCGAGATGCGGCGGCCCGACACCCCACACCACACGCCAAAACCCCCAACCCTCGACCAGAGAGTCTTTTGCGTCTTTAGTTCCCACCTTCTGAGGCCAACTCCCTTCCCCGCACCTCCCCCCGTTCCCCCCCCGTCCCCCGCCCCCCGTAGCCCTTCTAGCCCTGGCCAGCCTCTCTATGGTTCCCTCCCTCCCACCCCTCTACCCACACGCTGCCTCTCTTTTGCCTCCCACCCTGGCCCCTCTATCCACAGCCAACTTCTCTATGGTCCCCCTTCTCCCTAGTTCCCTACTTATCGGCTCCTCCTCTAAACTCCACAATATCGGCCATCAGCCCCCCCACCCCGCCCCAACTCCACACTCAATACCGATGCATACTGCCTCTGAGCTGCCTCTCTGGTCAGGCCGAGCGGAAACGGCTGCCAGTGGGGAAGTGCTTTTAGGGAAGGCCCTGCAAAGGAGGGACCTCGCACTGATAAGGGGTGACCCTGCGCTAAAGCGGCCCATTTCAGGCCCTTTGCGAAAAACGCTCTGGCTGCAAACACGAGGCCCAGAGAGGAAGGATCCAATTTGCACTTGGGCCCACCTCTAATAAGTGGGATCCCAAAAGGATCACTCTCTATAGGAGTTTCCTGTCTCTCCTTTCGTTTTTGTTCCGACAGTGTCAGAGACAGACAAGGAAATCGGGAAATGCCCACCTCCTTAAACAGACTGGGGAAAATGAGGCCAAGAATGGGGAAGGAACTTGCTCAAAACTCGTCAACCAGAAACCAAATGGGAATCAAGCCAGGGTCTCCTGGTTCCCAGTTCCCAGAGCCTCAGCGGTTTTTCTGTTTTAAAATAGGTGAAGTAGATAGTAACAGCAAGGCTCCTAAAAGAGGCACGCGGGGCCATCACATCCAGGTTCCAGTCTGATTCCCAACCCGAGCTACAAGGATTCTCCTCACCACATAGCAAAGCAGATGTCAATCTTTCCTTCGAAAGTAGTTAAGCATAACTGCAGAGGTGGATTCACCGTGAAGCTAAGAACCTGAAGCTTCCAAGGCTCCTCACTTGCACAAGGCTTTCCCTGGGTAGTGAGTGTTGACAATTCAAAGAGTACTTAAGATTAGTCACTGCTTAAAAAAAAAAACAAAAAACTTGCACCTAAATGTCCAGCGACAGATGAATGGATAAAGAAGATGTGGTTTATATATACAATGGAATATTCCTCAGCCATTAAAAAAAGAATGAAATCACGCCATTTGCAGCAATACGGATGGACCTAGAGATGATCGTATTAAATGCAGTCAGACAGAGAAAGACATATATGATATCACTTATACGTGGAATCTAAAATATGATACATATGAACTTATATACAAAACAGAAAAAGACCCTACAGACATAGAAAACAAGCTTATGGTTACCAAAGGGGAAAGGTGTGGGGGGGAGAGGGATAAATTAGGAGCTTGGGATCAACATATACATACTACTATATATAAGATAGATAACCAACAAGGACCTACTGTACAGCACAGGGAACTCTACTCAATATTGTATATTAACCTATAAGGGAAAAGAATCTGAAAAAGAATATATATATATATCTTCAAATCACTGTGCTGTACAACTGAAACTAACACGACATTGTAAATCAATTATGCTTCAATTTAAACAGTTTTTTAAAGGATAAATAACATATTTTTAAAAAACGTGCAACACTCTGCAACCTTAAATTCATAGGTGAAGGAAACTTGCTTAGAATTTTCTCAAACTTGACAACAATACTAAAATAAATGTGAATCTGAAATTAAAGTTTCTTAAGTTAATAGTAAAGAAATGTTTTGATCAATCACATTATAGGAAAGATCAGATAATCTTTCTATTCTCTCTACAGAAAATGATATTATAATATTGTTGTCATATAAAAAGCCAATCAAAGAAAATAGAGGGAAAGCATTATAGAGCTGAGTCAGGTAGTAAACTAATTAAAATGCTATCGATATGTGCTTTTCAATTTTCGGGGTTGTGCGTGGTAACGGTCACCTTTTTAATTTTGTAATTGGTTGCAACTTATTTTGTCATGCTAAATAAATTTTCTCTTGTATACCTTGCTTTTGTATTTTAAATTTTGTATTTCTAAGCTGTACAAGCTTCACACCCTACAAAACCTGGATCTGACCCTGCTCCAACACTCAGTGTGTTCTCAGTAAACACTAGTGGGGCTTCCCTGGTGGCACGGTGGTTAAGAATCCGCCTGCCAATGCAGGGGACATGGGTTCGAGCCCTGGTCCAGAGAGATTCCACATGCCGTGGAGCACTTAAGCCCGTGCACAACAACTACTGAGCCTGCGCTCTAGAGCCCGTGAGCCACAACTCCTGAAGCCCGCACGCCTAGAGCCCGAGCTGCGCAACAAGAGAAGCCACCGCAATGAGAAGCCCGCGCACCGCAACAAAAAATTGATTTTTTTTCACAGCCAAAAAAAAAATCAATTAATTATTATTATTTGCGGTACGTGGGCCTCTCACTGTTGCGGCCTCTCCCGTTGTGGAGCACAGGCTCCGGACGCGCAGGCTCAGCGGCCACGGCTCACGGGCCCAGCCGCTCCGCGTCACGTGGGATCCTCCCGGACCGGGGCACGAACCCGCGTCCCCTGCATCGGCAGGCGGACTCTCAACCACTGCGCCACCAGGGAAGGCCTAATTAATTAATTTTTTTAAAAAGAGAAATGTTTGTTGAATGAGTGAACACATATACCAATTTAAAATAATAATAATTTTAAAATAATTAATTTAAAATAATTTAAAATAAACAAACACACACTAGTTATTATTGTCAGTATTATTGTAATCTGCAGACCCAATAGGAAGGCTTGAGGATGACCTACAATTTAAGGATGACTGTTGGCTTAGAACTTCAGACAGCCATAGCCACCATCTTCTTATTCATCCACACACTTACGTATTGATTCACTAATTCAATACATGGCTGCTGAATACCTGTATGCAGTACTGAATGCCCAGACACGAGTGTGGGTGCTGGAGACACAGCAGGAAATTATACAGACGTGGTCTCTGCCTTCAGGGAGCTTACAGTCTGATAAGAATTGTCCATGGGATTGATTTGATGTTTTCAAAAATCAGATTTTAAAAATCGTCTACAAGCTCTCTCCACCCCACATTTTATTATGAAAATTTTCTTTTTCTTTCTTTCCTTTTTTCTTTTTTAATCTTTTGGCCACACCACACAGCATGTGGGATCTTAGTTCCCTGACCAGGGAACTGAACCCCGGGGCCCCTGCATTGGCAGCGTGCAGTCTTAACTACTGGACCATCAGGGAAGTCCCAGAAATTTTCAACCACAGAGAAAAGTTGAAAGAATCGCATAGTGAACATGCATACACTTATTATATAGGCTTATAACTTTTAAATATTACTTAGAGGTTGATCCTAAAAGAGCATCATGTTCAGCTGATTCTTTTTTTTTTAAGATTTAATTTTATTTATTTATTGGCTGCACTGGGTCTTCATTGCTGTGCATGGGCTTTTCTCTAGTTGCGGCGAGTGGGGGCTTCTCTTTTTGTGGAGCACAGGCTCTAGCCACGCGGGCTTCAATAGTTGTGGTTCATGGGCTCTAGAGCGCAGGCTCAGTAGTTGTGGTGTGCGGGCTCAGTAGTTGTGGCACGCGGGCTCAGTAGTTGCGGCACGTGGGCTCAGTAGTTGTGGCGTGCAGGCTCTAGAGCACAGGCTCAGTAGTTGTGGTGCACGGGCTTAGTTGCTCTGCGGCATGTGGAATCTTCCCAGACTAGGGCTCGAAACCATGTCCCCTGCATTAGCAGGCGGATTCTCATCCACTGTGCCACCAGGGAAGCCCCTTGACTGATTCTTTTTTTCACAGCTTTATTGAGATCTAAGTCACATGCCATATAATTCACCCATTTAAAGTGTACAATTCGTCACAGGTATGTGCAGGGTCACCACAGTCAATCTTAGAATGCTGCGTCCCCTCGGAAGGAAAACCGGTACCCTTTAGCTGTCACGTTCTTACTCCCTCAATTCCACTCTACCTCCCACCCCAAGGAGCCGCTCATCTACTTTCTGTCTCTATAGATTTCCCTGTTCTGGACATCTCACATGAATGGGATAATGAACTGTGATCTTTTATGTCAGCTTCACTCACTATTAAAAAAAATTGAAGGGCTTCCCTGGTGGCGCAGTGGTTGAGAATCCGCCTGCCGATGCAGGAGACACGGGTTCGTGCCCCGGTCCGGGAAGATCCCACATGCCGCGGAGCAACTAAGCCCGTGAGCCATGGCCGCTGGGCCTGCGCGTCCGGAGCCTGTGCTCCACAACGGGAGAGGCCACAACAGTGAGAGGCCCGCATACCGCAAAAAAAAAAAAAAAAAAAAATTGAAGCACAGTTGATTTACAATGCGATGCCAGTTTCAGGTGTATAGCGTGGTGATTCAGGATTTTTACAGATTATACTCCATTAAGTTATTACACAATAATGGCTATATTTTCCTGTGCTGTACAATATATCCTTGTTGCTTATCTATTTTATAAATAGTAGTTTGTATCTCTTAATCCCACACCCTTATCTCGCGCCTCTCTTAATAAACTTAATTACACAGCAAAGGAAACCATCAACAAAACAAAAAGACAACCTATAGAATGAGAGAAAATATTTGCAAATGATTTGGCCAACAGGGATTAATACCCAAAATATATAAACAGCTTATACAACTCAATATTAAAAAACTAAACAACCCAATCAGAAAATGGGCAGAAGACCTGAATAGACATTTTTCCAAAGAAGACATACAGATGGATAACAGCCACATGAAAAGATGTTCAACATGGCTAATTATTAGAGAAACGCAAATCAAAATGATGAGATATCATCTCCCACCTGTCAGAATGGCCATCACCAAAAAAATCTACGAATAACAAATGGTGAGAATGGTAATAATGGTGGAGAAAAAGGAAACCTTCTACATTGTTGGTGGGAATGTAAACTGGTGCAGCCACTATCGAAAACAGAACCAAGGTTCTTCATAAAACTAAAAATAGAACTACCATATGATCCAGCAATTCCACTCTTGGATATATATCCAGAAAAAAAAAACAAAAGCACTAATTCTAAAAGATACATGCACCCTAATGTTCACAGCAACACTATTTACAATAGCCAAGACATGGAAGCGACCTAAGCATCCATCAACAGACAAAAGGATAAATAAGATGTGGTATATATATATACAATGGAATACTACTCAGCCATAAAAAATGAACTTCTGTCATTTGCAGAAACATGGCTGGACCTAGAGAATATTATGCTTAGTGAAATAAGTCCGAGAAAGACAAATGCTGTATGATATCACTTATATGTGGAATATAAAAAATAAAACAAATGAATGTATATAGCAAAATACAAACAGACTCAGAGATATAGAAAACAAGCTAGTGGTTACCAGCGGGGAAAGGGAAGCGGGGAGGGGCTTCTTCACTTATCCTAATACTTTCAAGGTTCATCCATGTTGTAGCATGTGTCAGTACTCCATTCCTTTTCGTGGCCAAATAATATTTCATTTTATGGATATACACCACATTTTGTTTATCCATTCCTCAGTCAATGACATTTGGGTTGTTATGAAAGATGCTGCTACAAGCATTTGTTTACAAGGTTTTGTGTGGACATATATTTTCATGTCTCTTGGGTACACACCTATGAGTGGAATTGCTAGGTCATATGGTAACTCTATCAGTCAATTCATTTAAAAGACAGAAGATCCAAGTCCAGAGAGGAGAGATGACATGCTCAAGGCAGGGACAGAAAGAAGTAAGGCTAACACCCCACCCCCACCCCGTCTTCTGATTCCAAGTCCAAGACCCTTACTGCCATTTTTTTAGTGGTTCCATGTAGCCAGACTTGTAGCCTCAGGTCATGCAACAGACTGTTACTGTAGTGCGAGTCCCTGAGGGTGACAGACGAGAGGGGAAAAGGCAAGGAATCCACATTTATTGTGCACCATCTGGCTCCCACAATTATGCTAGACTGTAGCACTCCCAAAGTGAGAAAGGACATCACTTGCCCAAAATTGTATAGCAAGTGGACAGACGGATCTAGATCCAGGTGCATCTGACTTCGAAGCTTATGGTCATTCCACTGAACTATGCCCTCCTCTTCAAATATTTCATATTCTCAGTATTAATCTCAATCTTCTATATCCATTCATTCAGTTATTCATTCACTCATCTGTTCATGCATTCACCAAACATTCACTGAGGTATTTATATGCCTCCTCTCTGTGGATGCAGAGATGGAATTGATGCTGCCCTCAAAGAAGGGAGAACAGAGGATGAGTTTCAGGTGCTAAACCCTGTGCCGTGAATGATCTCATTTAATAAAGAGAATCTCAGCGGAATACCATTTCACACAAGTCAGACTGGCCAAAATGTAAGTTTGACAAATATTGTTAAAGATGTCAAGCAAGGGGATTGCCCGTTCATTGGTGGTGGGTGTGTAAATCGGTAACAACCGTAGCTAATACATGGTGCCTACTTCGTGCCATAAAACACTTTACGCATAATGACTCATTTCATCCTCATAGCACCTAACACTTAACTGTGCCGAGTGAATACTATTATAATCTTTGTTCTGCAGACGAGGCAAAGGGAAAGGCTGACTTTCCATTAGACACAGCAGGTACATACAACGCCTAAGGCCCAGGACACTCTTAGGAGCCCAGGGAAAACATTTTAATTTTGAAATCGGAAGAAAAAAGAATGTAATCCAGCCTACCTTATGTTTGTCTTTATACCAAAACAGATATAACATACAAGTTTAAATATACTTTTTGGAATGAAGGCGCCCACAAAGGCATAAAAGCCAGGGCCCAGGAAAGCACTGGAGACCATGAGTGGTTAAATAACTTACCCAAGAGGGACTCCCCTGGTGCCTCAGTGGTTAAGACACGGGGACGCGGGTTCGATCCCTGGTGCGGGAAGATCCCACATGCCGCGGAGCAGCTACGCCCGTGCGCCCCAACTACTGAGCTTATGCTCTAGACTCCAAGGGCCACAACTACTGAGCCCTCGAGCCACAACTACTGAAGCCTGCACGCCTAGAGCCCGTGCTCCGCAACAAGAGAAGCCACCGCAATGAGAAGCCCGCGCACCGCAACGAAGAGCAGCCCCCCGGTCGCCGCAACTAGAGAAAGCCTGTGCACAGCAACGAAGACCCAATGCGATGCTCACTTCGGCAGCATATGTACTAAAATTGGAACGATACAGAGAAGAGTAGCATGGCCCCTGCGCAAGGATGACACACAAATTCATGAAGCGTTCCATATTTTTGGAAAACATGGGCAGAACATTCTATGACATAAATCATAGCAAGATCCTTTTTGACCACCTCCTAGAGAAATGGAAATAAAAATAAACAAATGGGACCTAATGAAACTTTAAAGCTTTTGCACAGCAAAGGAAACCATGAACAAGACGAAAAGGCAACCCTCCGAATGGGAGAAAATATTTGCAAATAAAGCAACTGACAAAGGATTAATCTCCAAAATTTACAAGCAGCTCATGCAGCTCAATATCAAAAAAACAAACAACCCAATCCAAAAATGGGCAGAAGAACTAAATAGACATTTCTCCAAAGAAGATATACAGATTGCCAACAAACACATGAAAGGATGCTCAACATCACTAATCATTAGAGAAATGCAAATCAAAACCACAATGAAATATCATCTCACACCGGTCAGAATGGCCATCATCAAAAAAATGTACAAATAATAAATGCTGGAGAGGGTGTGGAGAGAAGGGGACCCTCCTACACTGCTGGTGGGAATGTAAATTGGTGCAGCCACTGTGGAGAACTGTATGGAGGTTCCTTAAAGAACTAAAAATAGAACTACCATAGACCCAGCAATCCCACTCCTGGGCATATATCCAGAGAAAACTCAAATTCGAAAAGATGCACGCACCCCTATGTTCATAGTAGCACTATTTACAATAGTCAAAGACATGGAAGCAACCTAAACGTCCATCGACAGATGTTGGGATTAAGAAGTTGTGAGACCAGCTTCCCTGGTGGCGCAGTGGTCGAGAATCCGCCTGCCAATGCGGGAGACACGGGTTCGTGCCCCGGTCCGGGAAGATCCCACGTGCCGCGGAGCGGCTGGGCCCGTGAGCCGTGGCCGCTGAGCCTGTGCGTCCGGAGCCTACGCTCCGCAACGGGAGAGGCCACGACAGTAAGAGGCCCGCATTCCGCAAAAAAAAAAAAAAAAAAAAAAAAAGTTGTGAGATATATATATTTCATTCTTTTTTAATGTATTCTTTTAGTATTCTTTTATGTATTCTTTTAGTATTCCCTCACATATATATCCATCATATATCCATCATATATCTATGATGCAATACTATTCAGCCATTAAAAAAAGAAGGAAATCATGCCATTTGCAGCAACATGGATGGACCTAGAGATGATCATATTAAGTGAAGTAAGTGGGCTTCCCTGGTGGCGCAGTGGTTGAGAATCCGCCTGCCGATGCAGGGGACGCGGGTTCGTGCCCCGGTCCGGGAAGATCCCACGTGCCGCGGAGCGGCTGGGCCCGTGAGCCATGGCCACTGAGCCTGCGCGTCCGGAGCCTGTGCTCCGCAACGGGAGAGGCCACGACAGTGAGAGGCCCGCGTACCACAAAAAAAATAAAAATAAATAAATAAATAAAAATTAAAAAAAAAAATAAGTGAAGTAAGTCAGAGAAACACAAACATTATACAGTATCACTTACGTGAGCAATCTTAAAAATAGTACAAATGAAGTTATTTACAAAACAGGAATAGACTCACAGACATAGAAAACAAACTTCCGGTTAGCACAGGGGAAAGGGAGGGGGGATAAACGGGGAGAAGGGATAAACGGGGAGTGTGGGGTCAGCAGAGGCACAGCACTATAGATAAAAGAGACAGCCGGCAGTGCGCTGGGCGGTGCGGCGCGCGTGTCTCGCGCTTCCGCAGTGTCCGGGCTGCACAGACGCGGGGGCGCCCCTTCCTCCAGACTCTGACCGCCCTCCAAGCGTTTCCGCGGCCACAGCCTCGGAATCACCCAGCCCGCTCTCCTCGGCCTCCGGGACCGGCCAACACCGTTTTCGGAGCTTAGCTCCCTGTTGCCGAGCGAGCGCGAGCTCCCAGCTGCGTCGCAATCACTCCGCCAGCTGGAGGCCGCCGGCACCCGCCCGGTAACGTGCAGCGGCCGCTCTCGCGCACCTACCTGTCTCCGCGCTTCTCCTTCGACCCGACGCAGCCGCTCGCGAGGGCGTGAGACCCCGTTTCGCGAACTGGCCGAGGAGAAGCCGGAGGGCCCGAGCTCCGTGGAAGAGGCAAAAGCAGCGCTGCGGCCGCGCCCTCTTCCAGGACGTGCCGAAGGCGTCCCAGGGGCGGCGGGTAGAGCCCGGGACGCCACGGAAGCCGCCCGGCTGACGGAGAAGAACCGGCACCAGGCCCTGTGGGTCCGCAGGCCCTGGGTTCTGCCCGCGCAGCCTCCACCTCTGGACTCCCTGGAGCCCCTGCCTGGGTGAGCAGGTGAAGCTCATCAAGAAGATGGGCGACCGCCCGACCGACCTCGGCAGGATGCTCGGCCCGCAGGCTGGGCTGGGCGAGTGTCGCTTCCAAAGGCGCAGCCTCGGGCACCCCTAGGAGCCCCTGGAGCCCAGCGGCCTGTGAGCCCCTCTGGGGTCAGGGCTTCTCCCTGAAGCCTCTCCCTGCAGCCACCGGGCAGCTTGTTACCCACCCTGGAGCCCTCTCCGAGCCCTGGGCCAGAGGGAAACAATAAAGCTTTCTGCAGCAAAAAAAGAGAAAAAAAATTAATAATTAATTAATAATTATACAAAATTAATAATTTTGTATAAATTTGTAAAAATTATAATGAAAAAATGTTTAAAGGAATATTTCTTTTTTAAAAAAAAATAAATTTATTTATTTATTTTTGGCTGTGTTGGGTCTTTGTTTCTATGCAAGGGCTTTCTCTAGTTTCGGCAAGCAGGGGCCACTCTTCATCGCGGTGCGCAGGCCTCTCACTGTCGCGGCCTCTCGTTGCGGAGCACAGGCTCCAGACGCACAGGCTCAGTAGTTGTGGCTCACGGGCCCAGTTGCCCCGTGGCATGTGGGATCTTCCCAGACCAGGTCTCGAACCCGTGTCCCCTTCATTGGCAGGCAGATTCTCAACCGCTGCGCCACCAGGGAAGCCCTAAACGAATATTTCTATCCAAAAAAGAATATATATGTATATATGCATATATATGTATATCAGAATCACTTTGCTGTACACCTGAAACTAACACAATATTGTAAATCAACTCTACTTCAATAAAAAGGAAAAAAATTGGAACCAACCCAATGTCCTTCAACAGAAGGAAGAAATATACTGTGGCTATCACACCAGCATTGACCATGAGTGACTAGATTACAGGTATCCATGTTTACAAATATAAAAAACAATGTCGAGGGGGCAAAAAGTTAGAGAAGGTTACACTGAAATGATATCATTTATCCTAAACATGTTAACATACGCAGAACAATATCACGTTGTATCAGATATGTAGCAAACTAGGAAGGCATGTGTGGGAATGATAAACAGAGAATGCAAACTCTCATAACCTTAGGGGAGGGAGGGAGGCAAATGCATGGGGGGTACACAGAGGGCTTAGACTGCTTCTGCAAAGTGTATAGTCTTCTAAGTTTATTAGTGAGGATAGGGAGCCATTTATATGATTCCAAATAATTTTTGTATACAGAAAAGGTTCAAAATAAAACTCAGAAAAGACTCCCTAGGACTTCCCTGGTGGCACAGTGGTTAAGAATCCACCTGCCAATGCAGGGGACACATGTTCAATCCCTGGTCCGGGAAGATCCCACATGCCGCTAAGCAACTAAGCCCATGCGCTACAAATACTGAGCTCGCGTGCCACAACTACTGAGCCCACGCGCCTAGAGCCTGTGCTCCACAACAAGAGAAGCCACCACAATGAGAATCCCGCGCACTGCAACAAAGAGTAACCCCTGGTCGCCACAACTAGAGAAAGTCCACCTGCAGCAACAAAGACCCAATGCAGCCAAAAGAAAAAAGAAAAAGAAGAAGAAAAAAAGACTCCCTAGGTTTATCAGTCAAGATACAATAGGTTCTGCTGCAGTAACAAACAACCCCAAAGCTCAGTGGCTTTAATCAAACAAATGATCATTTTAAATGCTATATATCCAAGGAAGATGAGCATCAGTTTCTGGTCACTGTAGAAACATACTCTGGAATTCAGGCTGACGGAAACTTCATTTCACCCAACAGATCCCCACGCACAGAACAGCCTGGATGGAAAGTGGTGAACAGCTTGCTGGCTCTTATCTTGTGCTGAAGTTGACACACATTGGTTTCACTTACAGTTCATTGGGCAAAGGGAATCACATAGCCACGTCTAACTGCAAAGGAAAATGCAATCTTATCACGTTCCCATAAGGAGGAGAAACAGAGAATTTGGGAATGACCTTCATGTTTAGCATCTCCTACCCTGCCCTGCCAAGAAAACAACTTAAGGTTGTTCCAAAGATCTTGCATATCTCTTTCTTCTTAGGTTTTACGACCCTCTACAGTTTTGTACATGAGAAAATGCAGGCACAGTCCAGAGAAGTATGTTGACCTCTCCAAGGTCACGCAGCCAGGCCATGAAATGAACAGTTGGAGGGCTAAGGCCTCAGCCCTGTCCTTGGTGCTGCAGAAAACCACCAGTCTTTGGGCTCTTTCCTCCAAAAGAGCATTTCCCGGGACTTCCCCGGCGGTCCGGTGGTTGAGACTCCGCACTTCCACTGCCGGGGGCACGAGTTCATCCCTGGTCGGGGAACTAAGATGCCGTATGCCACTGCGCGTGGCTGAAAAAAAAAAAAAAAAAAGCGTTTCCCAAACGTCACACCACCTAAGGACTTTTGCAAATAAATCCCAGTGTCACCAGTGTTGCTGTTTGCTGAATATCTTTCTGCAAACGGACTTTAAAAACCTTACATTCATAAACTTTGCCTCACTAGGTTATCACGAGCCATGCAGAGGAGGTGACCACAAAAACGTGTAACATGAAAAGAGAACAAAGGTTATTCAATTCAGGTCAGCGTCAACTGACTGCCAGAGCTTAGTCATATAGGTTTAAAAGAGAAATTCGAATTAGTTCGCAGCCACCCAGTGCCCCGCGCAGGCTGTCTCCTGCGGGAACTGACAGGTAATTAGGAAGAAATTCATCACTTTCTCCCCGGGGAGGAGGGAGACCCGGCTCCCGGGAAGCCCCGGCCCGTCCTCCAGTGCGCCTGCGCCGAGTCGCTGACGCCAGCCCAGGCCACGCCCCCTCCCGGAGCGACCGCTGGCCTCGGGGGCGGGGCCTGGGCACAAGATGGCCGCTGCGCGCCCGGAGCCCCCGAGTCCGAGCTCAGCGGCCCCGGAGCCGAGATCCCCGGAGCCTCCGGACCTGGTGCGGGCGAGGAAGGGGCCTGGGCGGGGGGCTCGAGGCGGGAGGAGGGCGCAGGGGGGGCGGGGCCAGGGCGGGGCTTAGGGCTGGGCGGGGAAGGTATTTAGGGCTCCAGCCCTGGGGGCGGTGCTTCTCGGGGTGGGCGAGGGGTGGGGCTTAGCACGGAGCCTATGAGGGTGGAGGGGCGGGGCCTGAGTGGGGTGGAGCCTGAGGAGGGGGTTGGGCAAAACATCTGAGCTGGTGATAGGTCCAGAGAGAGGAGTCCCAGGGATGAAGTTTGTCTAATTAGGGGGCGGAGCCTTCAGGGGGCGGGGCCTCAGAAATTCTAAGGTGGAAGGTTGGGAAGGTGACCCTGAAAGACAAAGGTGTGAGATTATGGTTGGAGCATGCACGTTGGGGTGGGGGGATGATTCTGCAAGGGTCTGAGTGATGCGTCCTGATGCCCAGGGGAGGATCTGGGGGGGAGAAATGACTGCTCCAGGTGACCCTGGAACCCTGCTCAGGATGGGAAGAGTATCTGAGGACAACCATTCATTCAACAGACATTTACTCAGCTCCTACTTGGGCTAGACAGATGGAGAGGTGAATGAGACACATAAACTGTATTCTTTTGCAGCTTGCAGTTGGGTAGGGAAGAGAGACAATAGACGAGACTTACTGTGTTACGTTCTATAAAAAAGAGTGAGCTGATAGAGTTGGGGGGTAAGGGAAGCTAAATTTAGACGAGAGAAGTCAGCTGTGTGCCGGCTTATGTTTACACTAGGGTCAGAGAGGTAAGCGGCAGCCAGATCAGGATGGATAGTAGAAGGCGGTTTTGGATTTTAAGAGCAGTTAGAGTCACGGGAGGGTTTTGAGTGGGAAGATGACTGCCGCCTGATTTCCGTTTTCAAAAGGTCATTCGGGCTGCTTTGGGGAGGTGGGTTATAAGGGAGCAGGCGGAGGAACAGAGTCATTCAGAGGGTCAGGGAGAAGAAATGATTGGCTTAATTGTAAGTGGCGTGGAGGAGACAAATGGCTGGATCTGTGATATATTTTGGACAGGCGGGGAAGTGTTGGTGGTCATACGGCAGAATCTCGGAGGAAGGAGAGCCGAATCTAGAAATTAAGGGGCTCAGTATGTCACAGAGTGTGTTTTAGTAAGTGTGTTTAATACGTGTGTTTAATGAGGCGTGTTGGGGAGGCCTTGAGGCAGAGTCCACAGGCTCCTTGTTTCTCGCCCCGCCCCCCTTCCCCCAGGTCCTGGTGCCGGATGATAGCCGCCCGGCCACCCCCCCGAGTGACCTCATCGAGATCCAGGTGGTGAAGGTGACGGACACCACGCTGGTACCTGAGCCCCCGGAGCCAGGTTCTCTCCACTGTGCCTTGTGCCCAGCCGTCTTCCGGCTGGTCTCCGAGCTGCTGTTCCACGAACACGGCCACCTGGCGGGGGCCGAGGGTGGCGGGCAGGGCGGGGGGGACCCAAGCCGGTGTCATGTGTGTGGCCACAGCTGCCCAGGCCCCGCCAGCCTCCGTGCCCACTACAGCCTGCACACGGGAGAGCGGCCCTACCGCTGCCCGCTCTGTCCCCGGGCCTTCAAGGCCCTGGCACCTCTGCTGCGGCACCAGCGCCGACACGGGGGGGAGCCGGGCACCTCTCAAAGGCCTCCGGAGGCGGCGGCGGCTCAGGAACGGCGGCCCGGGGTGCCCCAGGAGAGGTCGGAGGTGGTGATGGCTGCGGCGGCCGCAGGCGCGGCGGTGGGGAAGCCTTTCGCCTGCAGGTTCTGCGCGAAGCCGTTCCGCCGCTCCTCAGACATGCGAGACCACGAGCGGGTGCACACGGGCGAGCGGCCCTACCACTGCGGCGTGTGCGGCAAGGGCTTCACCCAGTCCTCCGTGCTCAGCGGCCACGCCCGCATCCACACCGGCGAGCGCCCCTTCCGCTGCGCCCTCTGCGATCGCACTTTCAACAACTCCTCCAACTTCCGAAAGCATCAGCGCACCCACTTCCACGGGCCGGGACCGGGGTTGGGAGACGCCGGAAGCCAGCTGGCATCGGGGGCCGAGGGGTCGGGGAGTGGGTGTGGGGCAGGAAACACCCTGGAAGAGGGACGTGGGGAGACCGCCCAGGTGAAGGTGGAGGTGGACCAGTAGTCTGGGAGAGCGGGAACGTGGGAGGCCGGCGGCAGGTTGCAGGGGAGGGGTGGGGGGGGAAACGGAGGCAGGGGAGGCAGGGGAGAGGTTGGGGGAGAGGTGACGTGAGAGCCCACGGAGATGGCAGCGAGCGAGCGGCCAGGGTGGGCGAGCGGAGGGAGAGGCGGGCTCAGGACGCTCGCCAACCACACGGCGCCTGCGTGAGATTCGGAGGAAGGCACAGAGGCAGCCCCGTGGATGCCCAGCGACATGCAAGGGACACGGGCTCGATGTCATTGCCCCACTTGCCCCCCGATGGGTTGTCCTTGCGCAAGACACAGCTTGCGGCAGCAGAGCTGAGCACCGCAGAGGGGGACCAGCATGGAACCTTTTGCCTACCTCACTGGATTGCACTGACCGTGGGATGCCCGCCCGTCCTCAGGCAGAAGACGCCCACCGGGTCCTCCATAAAGAGGATGGGACCCCATCACCTCAAAGCCAGAGGGTCCCCAAGTCATAGCCAGGAGCGCTCAAGTCGCAAGGGTGGAAGCCTGACCGTAAGAATCTTGACTGCGGGAGCTGCTAGCGCTGCTCCCATGTGATCCCTCTTTAAGCCACCCAGACTCCTCTTCCAAGGCAACTGAAAACCCAGACCACGAACAGTCACCTAACAGTTTCCCCCTCCTAAAGCTTCAGGCTCAGAGCCCATGGTCCCCCAGGTCTACAAAGTAGCCTCAAGTTTCTCTAACTACCTTCACTCCCAACTTGAAGCAAACGGCTTACAGCCTGGTCCCAAGCTATGCCAAGGAATGGTTGGTGGGTGGCTGTGTGGTGGCCTGGCTGGGGTCTGGCGGGTGGGGAACAGGAGGTGGGTCACTGGGGGGTTGGGCAGAGGAGGAGCTGCAGGTGGGAAGCCTCCAGCTCTATTCCCATTAAAGGACTTTATGAAGGGCTTTCTCTATGTTGGTCTTGTGTTCCAGGGCTGGGGGTAGAAGGGCCGCACCGTGGTCCTGGCCCCAGCAGTGAGTTGCAACTCTCTCCAAACCTCTGTTTCCTCATCTTCAGAATGGGGCGGACGGCGTCTGGCCATTCAGAGAAGCTATGTCATTCAGCTCTGGGATTGGGGGGTCAGGGAAGTTTGGAAAAACGAAGGGACTCCTGTGTCAGGATACCAAAGAAGGGAGAGCCCTGGATTTGCACCCCTTCCTGTTCACCCAGCACCCCCGTAAGCCGTCCCACAGACAACTCATAAGGAGAGCAGAATTCAGTCTTTACCAAGGAAACACCCATGTCTCCCATCACTGGCATCGTCACCCAAGCTAGAAGCCTTGGCAGGTTCCTTGAGTCTTTTTCATCCTTCGTCCATTTATCTGACTCCCTATCAATTTCCCGCTGTTGAGCCAAATATCTTTGGAATCTGAACGCTTCTTTTCATCATCGCTCCCCCTGTAGACCAAGCCAACCGTGGTCTCACGCGTCCACGCCCTGCCCTCTTCGCTCTCCGTTCTGTGGCCACGTGGATCCGTCCTTCCAAAACTCAGATCCCCGACCTTGTCACCAACCCACAGCTCCTTGTGGCCGTGAGAAGGGATTCCAAATGTGGGTGCCTACAGGAACGGTGGGGGCAATGTAACTAAGTGAGAGAGGTGGCCGGGTTTGAGGGGAAACCCCAGGACCAGCGAGGTGAGACAGGACCACTGACACTTGGGCTCAGCGTTGGGATCTGACAGTGCTAGGGAAATGGCAGCAAACCGGAGAATATATGCCACGTCCAAAGAGAGCAACAGCTTCTTGGCCCCGGGAGGATGCAGACCGTGTTGCTAGATCTTCCAAATTTTTCAGAAGTTTCATTAGCTCGTGTTATGTAAAGTCTCTTGATTTTCAAATGTTGGCAACTCACTCGGCCTTTTTTTTTTTTTTTTTAATGTATGGGCTAAACCAAATGTGTCAGTGTCTTATATCCAGCAGCTGCCAGCTTCCAGCCCCGGGCCTACAAGATCACCCAAGCTCCGCTATTTGGAATTCATGGCCCTTCAGGACCCAGCCTCCTACCGCCAGCCTCTCAAACCACACCAACCTATTTGAAATTCTCTGGAACAGCTGGGTTGAGTTAGACCCACGAAACCCCCCACCTGGAATTCTTTGCCCACGTTACGTGGCGAGCTCCTGCGGCTCTGCGGTCCTTCGGGCATCGCTCTCCTCCAGGACGCTTGGTTAGCCCCCTAGTCTGGTAAAGTGACTCCTCCGTGCTCTGAGCCCCCGGTGACACTTCCACGCCCTTTCTATTGTGCTGTTGTCCCACACGCCTGTGACTTCAGAGCCCTGGTGCGAGGTCTGTGTGTCGCCTGCTGGATCTCCAGACTTGGCGCACGGTGGCCACACCGCCGCCCTCTCGTGGGTCAGACCGGACTCACCCAGGCAGGGCCCCCGAGCCGGCTCTGTCTTCAGGTTTCAGTATTGAGGGGCCCCGGACTGTAGTCCCAGTGCTGCCACGAACTTCTTAGGTATCTTTGGAGCCTCCTTCTCCTCTGCGACCTCAGCATCCTCTTCCAAGTAGGAGAGCTAAGTGAACCTCGCAGGTCATGTATTTCACTGTTCCAAGAACCAAAATGAGGGCTGTGAAAGGGCTTCTGAAGCTAAGTCACCCTGGAGGGAGAGGTTACTGTGAGCGAGCTATATAATAAACACGCGCCTGCACAAGGCTGGAACGCGGTAATGGCTTACCGGTTCTTTTCCATCTCACTCGAGGGCGAGGAGCAGGTCCAATTCATGTTTCCCCAGCGTCCCTCGAAGGACCCGGCAGACAGGGGCCTTGGGGAAAAGCTGGCTGAGTGCACAAATGCCAAAAGCTTCTCGAAGGGGGAGGAGTCCGGGCACATCGTCAGTTCCCGAAAGCAGCGACTTACCTGTTTTGTTCATCTCCCATTTGCCCGACTGGAAGCCTAGAGCGCGGATATGGTGAACCCTTGGTAAGTACCAGCTGAAGGAGGAAAAGCAGAGCGCGCGCGAGGGTGAGGCAGGAGGGAGGTGTCAGGAAATCGAAACCCCAGGGAAGAACAGTCCTCGACCTTCGGTTTGTCAGTGCTTAATCCCCTCCCCCCTGGGAGGCAAGAAAGGACTCCAGCGGCCCTGTTGATAAGATTTATTATTCTCCGCTCTGTACAAGCCGCGTCTGCCACCCGCCCCCCCCACCCCCACAAACCAAGAGCGCCCGGTCCCCCCTTAGGCCTTCCCGAACTGCCCGTACTCCACTGTCCGGCCAGATGCCAAAGGGGGGGAGGGGCAGTTCAGGCCCATCTCCACCCAGCTTATTGGGGGAGGGGCAGGGGGCTGATGAGGGTTACAAAACGGGGTTGGACGGAGGATCAAGTTCAGCGTCTGAAAGGAGGAGAAGAGGGCCAGAGAGGTCCAGATGGGAGTGGTTCAGTCTTGGCTTTGCATGACATGGGCTTTTTAGGAGACTAGTCTGTGCGAAGTTCTGAAGGATGGACGGGACAAAGAGGGGAGGGGAGGGGAAAGAGTCTGCTCAGCCTCCCGAAGGGGCGAGTCCGGACGGGGACACCTGATCGGAGGGGCAGCTGGGAAGCACCCCCCGCCCTGGTCAGGCGTCCTTCCCGGGCAAGGTGCCCGTCCCTGCTCCGGGCCCCCCGAGGCCCTCAGCCTTGTGGGCCAGGCGGTGTTTCTTGAGGCCGTAGGTGTTGGCGAAGCCCTCACCGCAGGAGGAGCAGCGGAAGGGCCGGCCGCCCTGGTGAGCGGCCAGGTGCTTACGGAAGTAGCCGGGATCCTTGAAGGCCTTGAGGCAGGCGGGACAGCGGAGCTCGGGCCGCGGCGGCTCGTGCGCGCGCTGGTGGCGCAGCACGGAGCTCAGGTAGAAGAAGCCCTTGCCGCAGTGCTCGCAGCGGTAGGCGCGCTCGCCCAGGTGCAGCCGCTGGTGCTCCAGCAGGTTGGAGCGGTAGCGGAAGGTCTTGCCGCAGGCGCCGCAGCGCTGGGGCCGGGCCACCGCGTGCAGCCGCCGATGCTCCGCCAGGCTGGACGACTGCGCGAAGCGCTTGGCGCACACGCCGCACTTGAAGGCCCGCTCGCCCGTGTGCACCACGCGGTGCTGCCGCAGGTACCAGGAGCGCAGGAAGCCTCGGCCGCACACGCCGCACCGGTAGGGCCGCTGCTCCGTGTGGCAGCGCTGGTGGCGCATCAGCAGGGCCGCCTCCCAGAAGCGCTTGCCGCACACCGGGCAGCGGAAGCCCCGCTTCTGCCGGTGGCTGCGGCGATGCAGGAGCAGGTCGTAGGCACCCGCGAAGCTCTGGCCGCAGAGGCCACAGCCCAGGGTCCGCCGCACCAGGTGCACGTACTTGTGAGTCACGAGGCCCAGGAAGTGCTTGAAGCTCTGGCCGCACGTGGCACAACTGAAGCGCTCGGGGCCCGCACCAGCAGCCCCGCCGCCCCCGGCCACCGCCGCCCCGCTCGCATCGTCGCCGCCAGACACCCCCGCCAGCGCCGCCACGGCCGCCCCCACCTCCCCGGCCAGACCGTTGTCTAGCACGTTGGCCGCATCGGTGCCGCTGGAGCCATCCGAGGGCTGGGGGCCGCCGGGCGCGGGCGGGAGCAGGCGCTCGGGAGCGGCCTGGTGGACCAGCTTGTGCCACATGAGGTTCTCGATGAAGCCGAACGTCTTGCCGCACGCGTCGCAGCCGTACGGCTTCTCCGCCATGTGCGCCTCCTTGTGGCTCATGACGTGGAAGAGGTCCGGGAAGTGCTCGCCGCAGTCCGAGCAGGCGTAGCTCAGTCCATCGGCGGCGCCCCCGGACGGGGCCGCCGCGCCCGGGCCACAGGCCCCCGCCGCGCCCTGGCTGGCGGGGAGGCCGGCGGCCCCGGCCAGGGCGCAGGGCAGCTGGAGCCGGTGCACCTGGCGGTGGCGGGTGAGGCTCTGCGGGTAGCCGAAGACCTTGCCGCACAGCTCACACTTGTAGGGCCGCTCGCGGGTGTGCACCACGTGGTGCTTGCTCAAGTGGAAGGACTCGCGGAAGCGCTTCCCGCACACCGGGCACTGGTGCGGCTTCTCGCCCGTGTGGATGCGCTCGTGGCGCTTCAGGGTCTCGCGGCGCCCGAAGCCGCGCCCGCAGATGCCGCAGCAGAACGTCTTGCCGGGGACGCCGGCGCCCGAGGCTCCAGCCCCGCTGGTACCGGCCCCGCCGAGCAGCAGCGGGTGAGCGCCCAGCAGCGGGACGGGCACGGCGCCGTACACCACCGCCGCCGCGGCCGCCGCCGCCTTCTCGCCGTCCGTGGCCGGGGGGTCGGGCGGTAGGAGGTAGGGTCCCGAGGGGAAGGCGGGCGGCGGCTGCGGGACGGAGGCCGTCGCGTCCTTGGGCGCGTCGGGGGCCGCGGGGGGCGCGTGGGCAGCCTTGTGCCGCAGCAGGCTCTGGGGCGCCGAGTAGGACTTGCCGCACAGGTCGCAGGGGTACACGGGCCTCGGCCCCGCCGCGCCCGCGTGCGCCGCCTGGTGCTTGAGCAGGTAGGCAGCGTCGCGGAAGGCCTTCCCGCAGATGCCGCACGGCAGGCGCAGCAGGTCGGCCGAGTGCGTCTTCACGTGCCGCTTGAGGCTCTCCCTGCGGTTGAAGCTCTTGCTGCACACGGAGCACGAGAAGGGCTTCTCGCCCGTGTGGATGATCTGGTGCTGGTGCAGGTGGCTGGGCTTCTTGAACACCTTCCAGCAGAGCGTGCAGGCGAACGGGCCGTCTCCGCCCGCCGCCGCCGCCGCCGCCGCCGGAGGGGGCACCCCCAGACCCGCAGGGGCGGCGGGGGTCGCGCTGCCGTCGGCGGGCGCGGCCGGGGGGCCGGAGGAGGCCGAGGCGGGGGCGGCGGCGGCGGCGGCGGGCGCGGGCGCGGGCAGGCCCAGCGGTGCGAGCGGCGCGCCGGGCTGCGGCGGGCCCCCCGCGGCCGGCGGCACGTCCTTGTGGCAGCGGCGGTGGCGGATGAGGCTGGAGACGTGGTTGTAGGTGCGGCCGCAGACGCCGCACTCGTAGGGCCTCTCCCCCGAGTGCACCAGCATGTGCTGCACCAGGTGCGAGGACTGCTTGAAGGACTTCTGGCACACGCCGCAGGGGAAGCGCCGCTCCATCAGGTACTTCAGCCTCCGGAAGTAGCCCTTGTCGTCCTTGGCTGGCTCGCAGGCCGCCCCCGCCGCGGGGCCCGGCGGCGCCTGCGAGGGCGCGGGGAGCGGCCCGGGCGTCCCCGGCGGCGCGGCCAGCCCCGGCGTCGCCCCCGGCCCGGATGCCGGCCCTCCGCGCTTCAGGCTCCCGAACAGGTGCTGGTGTCCCGAGAGGTCGACGATGCCCCACTGCGGGGCCGGGAAGGCGGCATCGAAGAGCGGAGGAGGGGGCGCCCCGAAGGCGGGCGGCAGGGCCGGGTCGGGCTTCTTGGCTTGGGAGGACGAGGACGACGAGGACGACGAGGACGACGAGGATGAGGAGGGCACCTCGGCCTTGGGCTTGAACGTGGACTGGGGCGGGTAGTCGTACTGCGGGGGCGGCGGCTGGGGCGGCGGCTGGGGCGGGGGCCCGGGGGCGCAGGGCAGCGCCGCCACCGCCTTGGCGTGCTCCCCGTACAGCTCCATGGGCTCGAAGCGCTGGTGGTTGAGGAACTCCAGGAAGTCGAAGGGGTAGCTCTGGAAGTGAACCCCGTCCTCGCCCCCTAGGCCGCTGCTGCCGCCGCCCCCGGCGCCGCCGCCCGCTGCGTTGGCCTCCATCCTGGGCGGGTGCGAGATGGGGGACCCTGCAGAGAAGAGGACGGGGCTGAGGAGGCGGGGCCTCGCGCGGGGTCCCCCAGCTGCGGGCCCGAGATCCGGCTCCCTCCTCGTCCAGCCTTCCTCTCGGCTCCGCTGGCCCCACTGACCCCTCCCTCTGGGCCTGTCCCCTTTCTGAGTCCTCTTCCCTCCGCATCTCCCTCCCGTGTCTCGGATGCCTCTCTCTCTCCCCTTTCTCCTAGGCTTCTCACACATCTCTGTCCATCCTGCAGAGCCTGCAGGCCCCGGCTTCCTCTCCTCAGATGCTGACCCTTCCAGCACCCCTGGCTTCTGCTCTCAGCCCGTGTGCACTCTCTCTCAGGCCTCCACTCTGGGTGCCCGCAGGCCCTCTGCTCTGTAGCCCCCTGCCCCCCAACACACACACACACACACACACTATCCCCAGCCCCCTGCTCTCAATCCCCTCAGGTTTTGCCTTTGTCAGATGATAGTAAGTTTCCATCAGAGCGGTTAAGAGGGTGACCTCTGGAGCCAGAATGCCAGATCTGAATCTAAGCCCCGCCATTCTCTAGCTGTGTGACCACGGACAAGTTCCTGAACCTCTCTGTGCCTGGATTTCCTCATCTGCAGATGAAGGTGACGGAGCACATCCCTCCCTCACAGGCTGCTGTGTGTGTACGGCGGGTGCTTCCCAGCGCACTGGGCGGGGTCCTAGCTGTCACTCTCGCTGCGAGAAGCACGAAGAGAAAGTCCGGACAAGTGAGGACAGCTGCAGTGCAGTCAGTGTGGGGAGGGGGCATCCTTTTACCGTTCGTCTCACTAGGTAGGAAGGAGACTCTGCTTGCCTGGGAAGAACGAGTTACAGCAGCGCAGCTGGGCGGCCTGACACAGCAGGAAGCACGTGGGCCCTGGCCCTGGGTTCAAGTCCCGTCTCCTTCCTGACCCGCAGCCTCTCCACTTCCACAAGAGGGCGGTGACCCCCAGAAGGCGGGGGGCTTAAGGGGGCTGAGACAGGAGGTAAGGAAACACAGCCGTTGGCAGAGCCCGTTCAGCCCCCGGAGCTCTCTGTACCTTCAGTGGCATCGCACACCTGGGAGGAGCCTGATGGCAGACGCTCCGGGAGCACGGGTTCCTGTCCCCGCCCCTGGGGGGGGGGTTCCTGCCCCCTCCAGGATGGCAGTTATTCTCTGGGCACCTCCTTTACAGGACTTCTCATTCCAGACTGCAGCTGTCCATGTCTGTCTACCCACACCCCCAGCCTCGTCTCCTGCAATTGACCTCTGAGCCTCAGACCCACCGGGGGCCTCGGGCAACGCCTCCACTAAGCAGGTGGAGAGCCGGCGGGAGAAGGGCCCTCAAGGCCTGCCATGACTCTCGGCCGCCATCCCCCTTTGCTGGGGGCCTGGCTCTGCGCCCAGCCCACCACGGGGGTCAGCGGGGGCTACCGACGCCAGGGCCCGTCAGCCCCATCCGTCTGGCTGGCTGGCTCCCCAGACAGGTGAAAGGTGAGGGTCTCCGCCACCCCTGGCCGGAGGTCAGTACTTTTAGCCTCCAGCTCTGGGTGTCGCTGGGTGAGACTCAACCTCCTGTCGCCTTCACACTCCCCTAGTTAAGCCGATCTCGGGAAGAAGCAGAGGAGTGCCTGCGTGCTCGTGGAAGCCTGTGGCAGAGCCTGAGTCTGGGGGACGGCGCTGGACTGGGCTGGGGGACAGGGAGAAAGTACACGGAGGAAGGGTGCAGGGAGTAGGCGAGCAGCTAGGGTGTTACGGTGGGGGCATGGGGGGAGGGGTCCCAGGAAGGAAGCCCCGCCCCGGCTCGCCTCCATCAGAGCACATGTTAACAGCTAGCTCTGCCGGGGCCTCTCCCGCAGGCCAGCACCCTTCCAAGCAGGTCGCGCACACTAACTCACTGAATCCCCACCATGGTTCTGTAAGACTACGACACGGGGACTGTTGTTATCCCCACCTGACAAAACAGAGGCACAGAGAGGGCAAGTGACTTGGCCAAGGTCACAGAGCAAGCTTGTGGCTGGACCCCACCACTACCACCAGCACCAGCACGACACACACGTACAGGATTGTTCCCTGAGGAGGACGAAGGGGAGGGTGTAACTGTGGGGACAGGAGCCTTATTTGGGGGCGCTCTCTGCATTCTGAGGGGCATTCACAGAAGGGGCCGGGTGGCTGGGGGAGGTGTTTACCATCCTGAACAGATGGAGCAGTGCTGTGGTGAGGCCGTTCCCTCTTGCCTGGAACATTCTTCCCCAGACCTCAGGGCTCCCTCCCGTGCCTCCTTCAGGTCTCTGGTCGGGTGTCATCTCCAAGAGAGGGAATACCTCTAACCCCACCACTCACCAGCCCCTCATCCTGCTGCATTTTTTCCACCACAGTCATTGCCACCAACTCACTGCGTGTATTCCCTTTGCTGTGTATTTACTGTCTGGCCTCCTCACCTAAGAGAGGGAAGACTTGGCCTGTCTTGTGCACCACTGGGCCCCTAGCACCTAGCACAGCACCTGGCAGTGTGGGTACTTGATAAATATTTGCTGAAATGTGGAAATTAAACAGCGCCCTCCCAAATCACCAGAGGGTCTACAAGGCAATCACAAGGAAAATTAGACGAACAGGAAATGGAAAAGCAACATACCAAAACAGAAGATGCAGCTAAAGCTGTGCTCAGAGATAAACTTATAGCTGTAAACGTCTACCGATACATGTCTGTTGAATGAGTGAAGGGATGAGACCGTGCTGACCAGAACTACCTGAGGAAAGGGGACATCAGGTGGAGGCGGAGCTAATATTGGCAGGAGAATGAATTCTGGTGAAGCGACGTTATGAAGAGGGCCCCAAGGGCAGGCGGGCAGATGCTGAAGGACTGCTGCTGGGAGAGGCACAGGGGGTGTTACTGGGGGAGACAACTGCTCAGGCTCACAATTACTTCCAATGGTAAAGGAGAGACAGCTCCTTTCTCAGGGGACCCAAGCCTCAAAGTGCTATCTTTCTAAGGGGAGATGTGCCATGGATTTCATGCACAGAGCGGTGTGATGGGGGGGAACCCCTCCCAAGGGGCAGGAGCCCCACAGCAACCGCAATCACAATCGTGACAACTCATGTTTATTGTTTGACCAGTGTCACATGTACCATCACCTCGATGCCTCATAATAGTGCTGTACCATTATTGGACCCATTTTATACGTAGGGAAACTGAGGAGAAGGGGGGGTCATTTCCCTAAGGTCATGTAGCCGGTGGAGGGGAAAGCATTAGACTCCAGGTCTCTCTGATGCCAGGACCTGGGGGCCATTGTGGTGCAACAAAGCTGCCTTGTGATGAAACTCTAGTCTGTAATAACAATAATAGTAGCATATAACACTGAACCAAGTGCTTTTTGCATGCCCAGTGCCCTCCTAAATCCTGTACATGTGTCGACTCAATGAATCTTCCCAATAACCCTGAAAGACAGTTAGGATTATTAACGCCATGTTACAGAGGAAGACACTGAGGGCCAGAGAGGTCAACTGATCTCCGAAAGTCATACCACTAATACGTGGCAACGCCAGGAGCTGAAGGCAAGCAGTGGGGTTCCAGAGTACGCTCTGTTACCCTTACAACATGCTGTCTTCCCTTTTTTTTTGGCCGCAATGCATGGCTTGTGGGATCTTAGCTCCGACCAGTCCGACCAGGGATCGAACCTGGGCCCACAGCAGTGGAGTACTAACCACTGGACCGCCAGGGAACTCCCATGCTGTCTTCCGCTACTTCTCTCTCCAAAAGAAAGGAAAGCCCTCTCTCCACCTTATACTGGAAATACACCTTTGCCCCATCCACTTCCCCGGCCCTCAGCCCCAGGACTAGCCACTGGCATTTACTGAATGCTAACAAGCACCGCACTAGGTGTCTTATGTGGCTTGTCTCAAGCAGACTTCACAACGGACTCATAAGATAAGCATTACTACTGTTCACATTTAGTAGACAGGAGGACTAAGGCCAAACCATGTCACTGTCACTCCTCCA
Source organism: Kogia breviceps (assembly GCF_026419965.1). NCBI lineage: Eukaryota > Metazoa > Chordata > Mammalia > Artiodactyla > Physeteridae > Kogia > Kogia breviceps. Next base: position 2,876,509 of record NC_081327.1, read on the forward strand.
CTCAAAACCTTCAGTGACACCATCTTAAAGTGGGTCAGAGATGACCTCCACAGCTCCAGCAGCTTCCTGGCTGCTCCACCACGTGCCAGCTCTATTCCTGCCCCAGGGCCTTTGCACTGGCTGTTGCTTCTGCCTGGAAGGCTCTCGCTCCCTCACCTCCTTCACGTCTTTGCTCAGATGCTGTCTCCTCAGTGAGGTGCTCCAAGACCACTGTACCCTGTCACCCAAACCAACATTCCTGCTCACCCCAGCCTGCTTCCTTTCTCTCCTTTCCTGTCAGCATCATCTGACAAACCATATGGTCTATTTGTCTGTCTTCTTGCTGTTGGGCTCCTGCTCTAAGAGGCGGGATCCAAGCAGGCAAGATTTTGTACCTGTTTTGTTCACTGCTCTATCCCCAGGACCTAGAAGAGGGCCTGTCTCAAGTATTTGTTAAATAAGTGAATGAATGAAGCCTGGGAAATAGGCAGTAGTTTGCTCAGAGATATGACGGCTGGAGGCATCCAGGGCTCATCCTTGTAACCATTTCACTCTCGGGGGAGGGGAGCAGTAAGGCAGCCCCCTTGTGGGCCACAGCTGCCCGAGAGGAGTTTACACACAGGTGTAACTTTCTGGTGTGTGGCTTTCTGGGGGGGTGGGGGCGGGGAGAACAAGAGGATCACAGGAATCTCTTGAAAGAGGCCTTCCTGCCACCCCCTCTGACACCGCAGCCCCTGTAACTCTATGCCCTTATCCTACTGTATTTTCTTCACACAAACATCTGTAGTTTGCTTTTTAATTTTGTGCCCCATGAACTGGCACACACGCTCCACCAAGACAGGGGTTTGGTCTGTTTTGTTCTCTGCTGCATCCCCAGTGTGTACAGGGGTTCATTAAACAGTGGTTGAACAAAGGGAAGAATGAACAAATGAAAAACATTCTGGGCTCTGCAGAGCTGACAAAGGCCAGGTGACTGATCACGACGCCCTCACTTCTAAGGCCCTATGAGATAAAAGCGCCTCTCCCCTCATTCTTCCCTTCAATTCCTCTGCTCCAACCTCACTGGCCTCCTCTGCCGCCCCTCTGATCATCACGATCACGGCCACCTCAGGGCCTCTGCACGTGCTCTTCCTCTGCCTGGATGCCTGGAACAGTTCACCCACATCTTTACACGGCGAAGTTGCCTCTGCTAATTCAGGTTTCACCTCTTAAGTAGCTCATAAGACTCAGAAAACCCAGAAAACAGCATTGGTCTTGTCTGTTTGCTTGCTTTTGATCTGTCTCCTCAACTAGACTGTAAAGATCCACAAAACAAAGACTGTGTGTGTGTCTCTCTCTTTCATGGATGTACGTCCTGGACCTAGAACAGTGAATATTCATTCTGTAAAGAGCGAATGAATGAATGTCTAGGGAAGAAAGAAGTCATGCCCTAGTGGAGCTGGGAGACTTCCTCAGGGAGTCCAGGAGAAGGGAGTGAGAAGTGGAAGGTCAGGATGAGAGCTGTCAGGGGCAGGGGAAGACAGCATCCTGAGAGGGAAAGCCTCACGTAGGGCACTGCTCTGTGGGAAGACAGCAGACAGGAGGTGACCCGGAGGAGGGTGGGGTGGGAGTGTTTCATGGGAGCCTGGGGCTAAACTGGCAGCAATTTCTACCTAAAGGGGGAGAGGATGTGGGTGTGAGAGCACAACTCTAGACGGAGCTGTTTGGGCGGGGGTGAGGGGTGTCGGTGATTGAAAGGATTATTCTCAAGGGGAATTACTGGGGGGGGGATTGGAGAAGGAAAAATGGCATTCTTGACCACTGACCAGAATGCTAAGTATTTTTACACTAATGAAGGGAGCGTTGTGGGGTGGGGGGGCTGGTTAGGAGCTTTGAGGGCTGTTGTGTGTAGACAGAGATAATGGGAGACAGATCTGCCGTAAAGCACTAATGCCACACTCTTGGGAGGCAACCTACAGGGGGTACTAAAGGGAGGGTTCACGGGCAGCTGCCCTGCATGGGGACGGGGAATGCCGGTGGCATTTTTTGGGCTGTCCTGGAGGAAGCAATGACGGGGGGGGGGGGTATGTAGAAGGGATCCTATGAGAAAGCCTTAGTGGGGGGCCCTGGCAGCAGCTGGGGAGATCGCCACGAATGAGGGCGCTCTGGCAGCTGTCCTACATGGGGGTATTAATGGGGAGATATCTGGAGTAGTCTTTTGGGGTAGCAGTCACTGGGGGGCCCCTGGCGAGGGCTCGGCGGGAGAAGCACTGATGGGAACGTTCTGGGGACCAGGGCGGGCCAGGGCGGGGCCCCCCGCCCACGTTGCCCCCGGGACCCCGGGCCACGCGCCCCGTCACTCACCGGCGCCGGGGTCTCCGCCGGGAGGAGGCCGAGGAGGCGGAGGAGGCGCCGCCGCTCCGGGGAGACCCGAGGGCCCGACCGGAAGTGCCGCCCCCTCCCCCTCCCCGGCAGCCCCGCGCCGCCCGCCTGCCCGCCCGCCCGGAAGCGGAAATCGCGCCCGTCTCCGCGGCGCCGGCGTGGAGGAGCGGAAAGAGGAGGCGGCGGCGGCGGCGACCGGGAAGGGGAAGTGCGCCTGCGCGTTGGCACGGGACAGCGGGCGGGGGAAGACCCGGCCGCTTCCTGTGGGCGAGCTGAGCAGAGTGCGCCTGCGTCCCCGTGCGCCCGCCTCTTCTCAGGATACCGCCCACATCCTCCGGACATCCGGTTAAGCCACGCCCCTCTTATAAATTTCACATTTAAGCCCCGCCCTGGTCCCCGAATCACGCCTATTTCAGAGCCTAATTATCATAATCCCCACCCATCGTCTCAGAATACGTCCTCCTCGACCCAGCCCCGTGAAGTTTACCCTGTTCTTCCCCGCCTCCAATCCCCTAATCTCTAGAACTCCAGCTCTCCCTCATAAGCCCCTCCTCTCAGAGCTCCTTAGGCAGAACCACGCCCCTGCGCCTAAGACCCGCCCCTTCCGTCCAAAGCATTTAAGTCCCACCTCTCTCATGACTTTCATGCTAAATTAATTCTGCCTCGAACCTCCAAAGCGTTCTCTGAAGTCAGCGGGTCTCAAAGTACGGTTTGGAGACCAGCAGCATTGGCATCACCAGGGAATTTGTTAGAAATGTAAATTATCAGATCCCCCTGCCTCTGACTCCCTGAATCAGAGACCCTGGGGGTAGGGCCTAAAGACCTGGGTTTTAAAATACCCTTCGGGTGATTCTGATGCAGGCTGAAGTTTCGAACCACAGCTTTACCACACCTTACACGGCCCCTCTCGTATACTCTCTGTAAGCCTCGCCCCTAACTCGGCCCCACCTCAAGCAGCTAAGCCCGATTCTATTCAGCTCTTCCTCCTAAGCGCCCCCTCTCTCAGGGCCTTTCCTTCGTTACTCCTCTTAGGTACCCCCTTTTCTCCCCTTGGCCTGCACAGCAGTCATACCCACCGCTCAGCATCTTAACAGTTCAAGTCCTACCTTTCCTAACACCTTGCTCTCCTGCAGTTTCCCCTTGAAACCCCTCCCCTCAGATAAACGCTATCCATTCCCTCTAAATGCTCTCAATTTCTGCCCGCCAACCCTTACACCTCCTTTAGCCCCAAGCCAGCTCTCAGCCAGCCCCGCCCACAGTTCTCACCTAACTGCCCTACAAGCCTCGCCCCTCAGCCTCAGCCCCGCCTCGTGAGTCCTTAGCCCCGCCCCTCCTGCCCTACCAAAGTGGTCAGTCCCGCACACAACCCTCAACTCAGTGTTTCTCTGCAAACAGTGCCAGGACAGAGATGGGCCAAAGTGGTGGCTGCAGAATTTCCGGGAATCTGGTTAGAACGGCGCCGGGGGTTGGCGGGGGACCTAGAGTCACGTTTGCACAGAAGGTTCAATGTTTTACTTAAAAGTGGATCTTTAGAGGGAGTGCTTTGAGGTCCACTGGAGATGGGAGAAGCGGCAAAGTCTTCCCCCAAGCCAGTCTTTAGCGCCAAGCTAACGAGGCACATGACAAGGGGGTGGTGCAGCGGGAAAGAACATTTGAAGGGAGGAGAAGAGGGGCGCCAGCCCTGGGATCATCACGGAACACACACAGGAAGCCAGTAGGCAGAAATTTATTTCCACAGCCCCTGCCTCCACAGGCCTGTCAGTCCGAGGGAGGGTGGCAGAAGGCTGCAGGACCCAGAAGTGGACGTCCTCACCCTCGACCTCCTCCCACAACGGGAAGACTACCAGACAAGAGTGTGTCCCGGTTTCCCTGCCCAGGTTCAGTGCCAGCTGAACGCCCGGCTCTAAACCTGGCCTGGGGAGCGGTGGCCGGGGGTGGGGGTCAAGCCAGCTCTTTCCCCTCCAGCTCCTCCTCATCGGCCCCTGCAGTGGCCGGGATACCCTCGTCGTCCCACGGTGGTTCCGGTCCTGGGTCCCGAGGACCCAGGGGTGCCTCCATGGCCTCGGGGTGCTTGCGTCTGGCATGGCGCCGGAGCGTGTTGGCCTCGGTGAAGCGCAGTCGGCAGACGGGGCACTGGTAGGGGCGCTCCCCAGAGTGGACGCGGTGGTGGTGGGCCAGCTCGCCCGCCTCTCGGAAGCGGCGGGGGCAGAGCGGGCAGCGGAAGGGCCGAAGGCCGGCATGGATGTTGCAGTGCCGCCGCAGGTGGCTGGAGCGCTTGAAGGTCTTGCCGCAATCCTTGCACTCGTGCGGCTTCAGCTCTGAGTGTGAGATGCTGTGGCGCTCCAGGTCAGAGAGGTAGGGGAAGGCCCGAAGGCACACCGGGCAGAAGTGCGGGGCCTTCTTAGGGCCAGAGCTCTCGGGCCCGCCTGCTACTGACCCTTCAGAGACTGTGTAGGGCACACCCTGATCATCGATCAACAGGAGGTCACTGCCACCACCGCCGCTGCCCACCGGGGCTGTCACCCCCTGTGCCAGTGGGGGCTCCTGCCCCGACTTGGGGGGGCGGCCCCGCTTGCGAGGGAGGGAGGCCTTGAGAGTCCGATTCGAGGAGGTGGCCCCCCCGGGACGTCGGCCTCGGCGGCCCCGGGGAACAGGAGGAGGTAAGGCCAGAGGTTTCTCTTCCTCCCCAGGCAAAGGCGAAGGCCACGGGTCTGGGCTGGGGGTGTCCATTGAGCAGTGGGGGGCTTGGGTCTGGGCACTGGAGCCGGGCTAAGAGGAGAGAAGGGGTAGCCGTCAGTGCAGGAGGGTATGGAGCAGCCCTTGTCCCCCAAAACCTTGCCATCCCTGGCCACCTGGGCGTGGCCAACATTCACTTGGACGCACAATTATAGCCACTCTAGTGGGTAAAATAGCAAGATAATTCTGTGTCAGTGTGTAAACAGGCCCTGCCCTGAGCCCCACAGGTGTCTCCCAGAGCTCCCTAACCCCTCCTAGACGTTCAGGGTCAACTTGAGCCAAAACACAGAAAAATCTTCCAAGGAGGCTAGAGTCCAACTGAGCGTGCAGGCGAGTATTCCGATCCTCAAGACAGAGACCCCATCAAACAGAACAGCTACAGAGGCCTCAGAAATGTTTTTGTTCCTCCTTCTGACAGAAGTGACAGAGGGAGAGAAGGGGGGTCAGGACTGGAAGAAGAAAGGGACTGGTCCCAGGTGATGTTTGCCCCTGAGTTGTGGATGTGGACATGTATCAGAGCTGTTAAAGAGTGCGGGCTCTGGAGCCAGAGGTTCTGGGTTCGATTCCTGAGTCTGTTACTTACTCTCTGTGTGGCGGCCTTGGGCAAGGTGCTCACCTCTCTGAACGTCAGCTAAGCCTTTGCAACATAGGATGAATATTTCCACCTACTCGCACATAAAGTGCTCAGCACCCGGAAGTGCTTAGGAGATGTTAGCTCTTATTATCACGGTGAGCAGCTAAGCCTCACACCAACTCTCTGAATAAGGGTATATCACGCCCATTTTGCAAATGGGGAAACCAAGGCACAGCAAAGTCAAATCAGTTGCCCAAGCTCCTTCTACTGGTACGTGGCAGGGCCAGGACTTGATCTCATGGACCCCAATGGCCCAGGGAGTGAGAAGTAACAGGCCCAAGGGACAACAGAGGTCCCTTAGTCCTGCGTTTGAATCCGGCTCTACCGCTCGTTAACAAGTGGCGTTGCCTATCCGAGCCCGTTTCCACCTCTGTAAAACGGATACCGCAGGGTCGTCGGTCGGCCTATATACACTAAGCACCAAATGAACTCCCATCACCAACACCACCATCAGCAGCAAAGCCTGGGACCGTGGGCCTGGGGAGTAATAAAGTGGAGGGGGAGGAGAGCACAGGTGCAGTTAGGCTTCGGGGTTACAGGTGCCACTGCACGCCACTGGAACAAGCACACAGACTAAGGTCCAGAGAACGGCAGCCACTTTTCCATGATCACACGGCTCAGCGCTCGGCTGGGGTTGCCTGGACTAGAACACGGGTCTCTGGAACGGTGCCCCTGACCCTCGCCCTCCTCCACCCCGGTGCAGGCGCGCGCCCGTGAGCACCGACCGCGCGGGGCGGGCCCTGCGGGGGCGGTGGCCAATGAGCGGCGCCGGGCCGCGGACGGCGAGGGCCGCCAGGAAGGGGGTCTGCGCGCGCGCGCCCAGGCGGGCCGGCTCCGCGGGGCGCGAGGTCGGCGCGCGCGCTTCAGCGAGCGCAAGAGCAGAAGCAGGTGGGGGGCGCGCTCCAGGAGCGCGCGGCCCCGGGCCTCCCCTCCCTCCGCTCCCCTCCCCCCACCCGGGCCCCCCGCCTCTCGGGTACCTCATTTGCATGTCGCCTGGACTCGCGAGTGTGCGCGCGCGGGGGCGCGGGGCCGGCGCGTGGGAAAGGGCGGGGGCGAGGGGGCCCTGCCCCTCGGCGGCGCGCGCGCGCGCGGGACTGCCCCGCCCCTCGGAGCGGATGCCGGTCGGCCCCTCCCTCCCCTCCCCCTCCCCGTCGGGCCCGCGCCCGCGGGGAACAAAGGGGACCCGCTGGGTCCTAAGGGCCGGTCACATCTCCATCGGCAAGCCGCGCCTGCGCACCCGTCGCCCTCGCTGGCCCCGAACGGGAAATTACCCCACCAACACATCCCAAACACATAGAAATGTCTTTCCTCCCACAAAGCACCCAGCCGGGTGACCCAATCAAAGAAAGGTACCGAAAGGATAAAGAGCGGGAAAATGGCCCCTCATTCCCGTAATTAACATGGCGCCTGATTAGCTTCAAAGCCCCCTGGAAGCCTAAGCACAAGATGGAGCCTGCTCTATCCTGTATCGCAGATCGGCGAACTTCGATTTCTCTCTTCTCCTGATGCAACTCTACATCCTACCTAGGAGGAGCCTGAGGCTGCGAAAAGGGAATCATGTCTGCCCTCATCTATGTTAACACCCGTCAGCGTCGATACCGCAGGGAGGAGGCCGCGCGCGCTGAGCTCGTTGCCCTTAGTCTGTATGGCGCCGGGGGCCACCCAAAGCCCCGCCCCTTTTCCATGCCCTCACCCAAGATGGCGCCACCCTGGCTTCTCGAACCTCCAGTAGCTGGGAAAGGGACGGGAAAGAGAGAGAAGGGAGGGCGGCGGGGAGGAGGGAAGCCAAGAAGGCGGGGGAAAGGGGGAGTGCGGGGGAGAAGGGAGCCGAGGCGGAAGTCGAGGGGCCCCCCGGGTGGAAGTGACGCTACCCCCGCTGCCCAAAATGTCGGCGCCCAGAGGGAGGTGTAAGTAATTAAAGAGGAAAGCCGACTGACTTTCCCGGCCTCCCGGGGCCGCCTCAGGGCTCCAGAACCCCCGCTCCGTACGAGCAAGGTGGACTCGCCCCACTGCGGGTCTAGCCTGACCTGCCCCCGCCCCGGGCGCCCGGGGCCAGACCTTTTAGGGACGGGGGGGAGGGGTACAAAAAGGCCGACTCCAGGGGCCTGGGTCCTCGAGCTGACTGGGGAGGGGGGCTCAGTCCCACGGGCGACTGGGTGGGGAGGAGGCGGGGCTTAGTGGTGGCTGGGGCGGAGCAATGGTGGGCGTGGTTTAGAGTGGAAATGGGCGGGACTGTGGGTAGAAAGTGGGAGGAGCTTAGGCAAAGGGGTGAGGTTTACAAGGGGGCGTGGCTCAGTGAGAATGGTAGGAGGGCCCTAGGTTGAAGGGTCCTGATTGGGGTTGAGGGGGGTAAAGGGGTTCAGTGTGAAGGTGGGAGGAGCTTAGAGTAGAAGGGGCGGAGTTTGTCTAGGGATGTGGCTTTCAGGAAGTTGTGGACATAGTGAGGGGGTGGGGTTTAAGCGTGTAATTTGGGGCGTCGTAGTGGAAATAGCAAGTCTTTATATTGCAGGTGAAATGACTTAGGATGGGGAGGGTGTCAGAGAGGAATGGCTGAGATGGCAAGAGAGGTAGAGTATGGCAGGTGGTCTTGGAAAGGAAGGGGTTTACTTAAAGGCTGAGTTTAAAGGAAAACTTGAGTGGGGTTCAGGAGGCGGATCTTGGTGGGGAAGAGATGGGGGACTTCAAGAGGAAACTCTGAGGAACTTAGCAGATAGTGGTAATCGAAACAGCTTACCTGTTGAGTCTTTGCTGTGCACAAGCGTCAGTAAGCACGCCGCACGCATGGCCACAAGTTTGCTTAGTCCTCGCCACCACTCCATGAGGTAGGCCCTCCCATTATTCCTATTTTGCAGGTGGAGAGAGAATCAGTTGGCTTTCTCCAAGGTTCCAGGACTAGTCCTGGTCTCCCTGGAAGGTTGACTCAGGTGCGCTTAGCCCCAGATTTTCATACTGTCATTGACTAAGAATGTCGTCAATCTTCATCTGAAGATGACTTTCATCTTCAAAGAAGAGTGGGAGCGGCTTTCAGACGGGAAGGGGCTTGTCAAGGAATATAAGAGGCTTCAGGAGCAACACAGAGACTTTGGAAGGGGTCGGCGGGACCTGAACACGAGTGGGCGGTGTTTAACCACACTCGGCGGGGCTTAGAGCGGGGCGGGAGTCCATTCACAAAGAAAGGGAGAGGCTTAAAAGCATTCAGTGGCTTAGAAGTGACTTGGAAGTGATTAGGAAGATAGATGAGTGGTGGAAGGGTTGTAGGAGAGTGGGAGGGGCTTAAAGAGCAGCGGGTGTGGCTTGGGTAGATGGGCGTGGCTAAGAAGGTAGTAGGCCGGGCCTCACAGGTCTGTGAGTCCAAGGAGCCTGCTAGGGACGTGGCTCCCTCACCCCACTCCATGTCTCCCCACTCCAGAGAGAGCCCCCACCCGCCAGTGCCCTCGAGCCACGCCACCATGGATGACGCCCCGCTGACAGCGCCCCCGGTCCCTGCCCCGGCCCCGGCCCCGGCTCCACCAGCTGTTGCCCCCCGCGTCCCGTTTCACTGCAGTGAGTGTGGCAAGAGCTTCCGCTACCGCTCGGACCTGCGGCGCCACTTCGCTCGGCACACTGCACTCAAACCCCACGCGTGTCCGCGCTGCGGCAAAGGCTTCAAGCACAGCTTCAACCTGGCCAACCACCTGCGCTCGCACACAGGCGAGCGGCCCTACCGCTGCTCCGCCTGCCCCAAGGGCTTCCGAGACTCCACCGGCCTGCTGCACCACCAGGTGAGTCCTGCAGGCCGGCGCCGAGCTGGCCTCCCGGGGCTGGACTCGCCCTTGGAGCCCCGGGGACCCACGGTGGGCAACAGACAGCTGGCCCCTAAGAAAATTCCTGTTTCCCTCCCTCCCTCCTTCCCTCTCCATCGAAGCACCCTGACCAGTCAAAGCATGAGTTGTTTCTCTTTCAGTCTGCACCCAACCCAGGAACTAAAACATTCATAGTAAATTTGCCCCACCTCTATGCACCTCCCCTCTCCCGTGCCCCGTCTCATATGCCAGCGTCGGCAACTTTGCGCTCACCGTTCCGTTACCGCTTTTAAAGATAGATTTACCACGTCTGTACTTTATTCCTTTACTCAGCAATGACCTATTGAATGTTTTCCCTGCTCCCAACACCTGGGATACCAAGGTGAAGTCAATAAAGTCCACGCCTTCGGAGAACTTAGATTCCATTGCGAGTGGTCCATAGGCAGGTAGACAATCCGCAAGAAAGCCAATACACGGGCCAGGATGATCTGGAAAAGGAGAAGCGTTGGGAAGGAAGTTACAACAACCGCAGCAATAATAACCATCTGATATGTAGGAGTAAAGAGGGGGAGAGCTGTGGGCTACCACACAAGGTGGGGGAAGGTCAGGGCAAGGTGATATTTGAGCTGAGACCTGAAGGAAGAGCAGGAATCCACCATGGGAACAGCATTCCAGGCAAAGGGAACAACAAGTGCAAAGATCCTGAGGCTGGAGGGGCCAAAAGCATGCTAACGTGGCCGGAAGCAGAGAACGAGAATGAGAGGGTTGAAGCTAGATCTTGGCCCCGTGGACCTGGCAGGGAGCTTCCTCCGCGTCTCTCTGGGAGGCCAAGAATCTGTCCCGCGGGCTCGACCCTCAGCCCTGACGCTGGGCTCTTCCTCCTGCCCTCCCAGGTCGTCCACACCGGCGAGAAGCCCTACTGCTGCCTAGTCTGCGAGCTCCGCTTCTCTTCGCGCTCCAGCCTGGGCCGCCACCTCAAGCGCCAGCACCGTGGGGTGCTCCCGTCCCCCCTGCAGCCCGGCCCGGGCCTGCCCGCCCTGAGCGCTCCCTGCTCGGTCTGCTGCAACGTGGGGCCCTGCTCGGTGTGCGGGGGCGCGGGGGCTGGCGGCGGAGAGGGCCCGGAGGGGGCGGGCGCGGGCCCGGGGAGCTGGGGGCTGGCGGAGGCGGCGGCCGCCGCGGCGGCCTCGCTGCCTCCGTTCGCGTGCGGAGCTTGCGCGCGGCGCTTCGACCAGGGCCGCGAGCTGGCAGCGCACTGGGCCGCGCACACCGACGTGAAGCCCTTCAAGTGTCCGCGCTGCGAGCGCGACTTCAACGCCCCCGCGCTGCTGGAGCGCCACAAGCTGACCCACGACCTGCAGGGGCCGGGCGCGCCCCCCGCGCAGGCCTGGCTCTCCGGGGCTGGCACCGGGCCCGAGACGGCCGGCGAGGGCGGCGCCGCGGAGGCGGGCGAGGCCCAGCCGGCCTGGGACGGCAGGCTGCTCCCGGGCCGCGCCGGGGGCGCCGTGCCCGAGCTGGGGGCGCTGCTCCCCGAGGGCGGCGGGGAGGCCCCTGCGCCCGCGGCCGCGGCCGAGCCGTCGGAAGACACCCTCTACCAGTGCGACTGCGGGACCTTCTTCGCGTCGGCGGCGGCGCTGGCCGGCCACCTGGAGGCGCACTCGCGGCCCGCGACCTACGGCTGCGGCCACTGCGGCGCCCTCTACGCGGCCCTGGCGGCCCTGGAGGAGCACCGGCGCGCCAGCCACGGCGAGGGCGGCGGCGCGGAGGCGGCGGCGGCGCCCGCCCCGGAGAGGGAGCCCGCGTCTGGGGAGCCTGCGTCCGGCTCGGGCCGCGGCAGGAAGATCTTCGGCTGCTCCGAGTGCGAGAAGCTGTTCCGCTCGCCGCGGGACCTGGAGCGGCACGTGCTGGTGCACACGGGCGAGAAGCCGTTCCCGTGCCTGGAGTGCGGCAAGTTCTTCCGCCACGAGTGCTACCTCAAGCGCCACCGGCTGCTGCACGGCCCCGAGCGGCCCTTCCCCTGCCACGTGTGCGGCAAGGGCTTCATCACGCTCAGCAACCTCTCCAGGCACCTGAAGCTGCACCGGGGCATGGACTGACGTGGCCAGGCCGCGCGCCCCTCCGCTGGACCGCCCCTCCCAAGGGCTGGACTCAGGGCCCGGGCCAGGGGACCTAGGGACCACGAGGGAGGCCCCGGCCCTCCAGATCCAGACACGGGCCCCGAGATGCGGGGACCCTGGCTGGAGACATGGAGCCACCAAACACACGGGCCCCTGAGCTGGGGGGCAGCGAATGCACGGAGAGATTCCTCAGCGCGAGGGTCCCGGATCTCCGGAGAGATTCCTAAGCTCCAGGCCCCTGGAATACGTGCTGGGCACCCCCAAGTCAATAGGCTCCTAAGCTGCGGGACCTAGGAATGAGAAATGGGTCTCCAGCAGTACTTCTCATCTTGAGGGCCCAGATAATACAAGATGGGCACCCCTCCCCCCAGGGAAGACTGCCCCTCTCCCTAAGAGCGGTCATTCCGACGACCTTGATCCGGAGAACGGCGGGGGGTGGGGGTGGGGAACCATGTCCCCGGATTTCCCTGGATCCCCTCCGAATGCTACCCACCAGAGTCACCGGTGCCCCCAGATAACGGATATAGCCGGAATCTGCCTCTCCCCTCCCCCGACTTTATTCCCTATGCGGAAAGAGGACCAGAGTAGTTGCCGCCTGCCCTCAACCCCTTCCCCAATTAGCTCTCCCTCCCCTACTAAGGAATGGATCGACCCTAACGATCTCCCCCAGCCCCCCAAACTAGAAGAGCCTGGTTCAAGATCCTTGCGCCCAGTAGGATGGACTGATCCAGACCCACATGCCCCCACGCCCTGTCCACTGGAATGGGCTGGTCCAGGCTGCCACCTGCGCCCCACCCTCCTTCGAATGCGTACGGCAGACACTCCTCCCCTTCCTCCAGCGTGTGGGCAGGTCCACGTCATTCCGCATTACGTGAACTCACGAGTGGGAGGTGGGGGACATTGGGGTATCCCTCCCGCTCTGCTGTAGCACTTGTTGGTCTTTCTCTTCATCTCTGTCAGTTTGTCTCCGTGTTCTTCCCAACCCCAAGGGGAAGGAGGATTTGGCTAGGGGGGGTTCCCCCTGTGAGCCTCGGCCTTGCCCCCTGTCCCTCTCCCCAGTGTCTCCCGGACCCCAATAAACCTTGTCCTGTCAGTCACTGCCGTCTCATTTTCTGATCCTTGGCTTCAGGTAGGTGGGGATTCCTCCCCCTCTGACTTAGGACAGGCCTCCTCAATAGAGGCAGATCTTTCCTTCCAGCTGAGAATTTCCAGTCCTTTAGACAGTGCACGACCCTTTTAATATCAGAGATGGTTTAGATCTCATCTAAGTGGAACCCTGCATCTTAACTGCAAAATCCACCTCCAACGGACGGACATGCCCCCTAGGACCAGACACACCCTTTAGAAACCTTCAATCCCATAGGACACGCCCCCTGGAAACCAAACTCTTTACAGACGTCCTACCCCTAGGAAGAGGCCCCGCCCCTTAGACTCTGTCTCCCAGGCAACCAAGTGTGTACCTTAGCCGCTAGATCCTTCCCCTAGATTAGGATCCGCCCATCTAAGGATGGGCGGGCCCCTCAGATTGTCTCCTACGCGCTAGATTACATTCCGGTACCGAGTGCCAGGTGCTGTCACCCCCTCTAGGGATCCAACAGTGAACAAAATAACTCTTTAAGAAAAGGAGTGGCTGGGCTGTGCCACCTTAGGCGGGCAGGGAGGAGGTGTGTGTGTGGGGGGGGGTGCTTCTCTGCAGAGGTGGCATTTGATCTGAGACCAGAAGGGTGAGGAGGGGCCGGCCAGGTGGACACCTGGACGAGCCCAGGAGGGGAGGGAGGGGTGAGATGAGGCGGAGAGGTAAGCAGGGGTCAGGGTACACAGACCCTGGTGGGCCAAGATGGGCATTGTACTGTGCTTCGTGCGCAATGGCAAGCAAGACTGAATGTGTGAAGGGATGTGGCCTCTCTGGCGCTTTCCAAGGAAGGGTCTCTGCGTGCTGAGTGGTAAAGCGACAGGAGGAGGCCGAGTGAATGCAGCAGAGGCTACTGCAGTCCACGGGGAGAGGGGTGTGGGGACCTGAAGCAGAGGGACGGACAGAACCAGGTGGGCCCGAGGTGAATTCTGGAGGGGGAATGTGCGAGCGCGTGTTGTGTGTGCGCGCGCGCGTGCGTAATGGAGAGGGAGGAATGGGGGCGGGGCGGGGAACTGGTTGCGTGGCGCCGCTTTGTATTAAGACCAGAAAACGGAGAGAGAACCAGTTCGGGTGGAGGCTAGAGAGATCAGGAGTTCCATCTTGAGCTTCTTCAATGTGAGCTGCTTGGGCGATTGGCATGTTCTCATAAGTCTGAAGATGTCCATATGCCAAAGATAGGCACGAACGCTAGAGAAACTCATGTTCACCTGCACTAGGAGACTCAAATAACAACATTCACAGCAGCAGAATGCACAGCCCTGAACTCAGAACAACTCGAAGGTCCATTGGTTTGGGATGAATGTTTGTGTCACCCCCAATTCATATGTCGAAATCCTAATGCCGGGACGTCCCTGGTGGCACAGCGGTTAAGACTCCGCCTGCCAATGCAGGGGACATGGGTTCGAGCCCTAGTCCGGGAAGATCTCAAAAGCTCTGGAGTAACTAAGTCTGTGCACCACAACTACTGAGCCTGCGCTCCAGAGCCCGTGCGCCGCAACTACTGAGCCCACGTGCTGCAACTACTGAAGCCCGCGCACCTAGAGCTCATGCTCTGCGACAAGAGAAGCCACAGCAATGAGAAGCCTGCGCACTGCAACAAAGAGTAGCCCCCGCTCGCCGCACCTGGAGAAAGCCCGCGAGTAGCAACCAAGACCCAATGCAGCCCATAAATAAATAAATAAATAGAAGAAATCCTAAGGCCCAAAGTGATGGTGCTTGGAGGTGGAGCCTTTGGAAGGTGCTTAAGTCAAGACAGTGGAGCCCTCATGAATGGGATTAGTGCCTTTATAGAAGAGGCATCAGAGACCCCTGGCCTCTTCCACCAGGTAAGGGCCCAGCAAGAAGGAACGCCTGTGAACAAGGAAGAGGACCCGCACCAGAAGGTGACCGTACTGGCACCTTGATCTTGGACTTGATCTTGAACTTCCCAGCTTCCAGAATTGTGAGCAATAAATTTCTATTGTTTATAAGCCACCTGGTCTGTGGTATTTTGTTATAGCAGCCCCAACAGATTAAGACATTCATCAACAATACAGTGGATAAATAAATGATGGTATATTATGCCATGGAATACTATACAGCAAGAGAACGAATGAGTAGAGATGCACAAAATTACATGAATGAAAGTTACAAAGCAGCTGGACTCAAGAAACCGGGTACATAGAGTACCGTTCCGTTTCTATAACATTTAAGCAAGCGAAACGGAACTGTAGTGTTGCTTAGGATGCCTTGTGGGTGTGAGCCATCTAGAAGAGCAAGGAAAACACTTTTTTTTTCATAAAACCCAGAACAGTGGAGTTGGATGGGTTAAATTCGGGATGGGACATGGTGGAACCTTCTATGGGCTGTGGGGTGGCTGCCAACATTTCGTTTCTTAATCTGGTGATTATTTTATAATTATTTGTTAAATTGTGCGTTTTTATCGTGCCCTTTTCATCTATACGTCTTATATTTCACAAGGAAAAACATTTAAAGGAGGGAGATAAGTTTGGAGGCAAGCAAGTAAGAGTTTGGCGTTCGAGGAAGAGAAGCTTGGAGATACTCCTCTCCACTCTGCCACCTCCACACAGGAAGGGGGACCAGACTCACCCCTTGGGGGGGGGGGGGAAATCCTCCGCGTTGGAAAAACAAGACCCGCCTCCTTACATGTAGGTGCCGCCCCCAGGGACAAGACCTGCCCACTTGGAGACTGGCTCGGCCTCCAGAGCTGAGGGCCTGGAAAAGTGCCAGGGTTGTCATGGAGACGGCCGCCTGGCGGTGGGGTGATGAATAGGGACGTCCCGCCTACCTCACCTCTACTCCACTCCTTTCTCTTCTGAGAGGGTAGCAATAGGGGCTCGTCCCCTTTTCCGAGTGTCCCAGTGCCAGGGGGTGGGCTGGACCTCGTCCCCAACTCGGGACACCGCGGCCGCATTTTATCAATGTGCTATTTGAGGCTCGAAGGCAGAGGGGGAGGATTTTACCCTGCGGGCGATCTCAAGCGGTCCAGAGCATCCGTTACTAGCCAGATGCTGGCGACTCCGACGCCTCTGTGGGCAGAGCTGACTCTCAGGCGCGGACAGGTCACCCTTCATCCCTCTTTATTCACCCACAAATACTGCTTGACATGCGAGGCTTGCTGAGGGTAGAGCAGTTAAACAGGCGAAGCCTGGAATATAAACTCCTTGGGAATTTATATTCCAGTGGAAGGGGAACTCGGCAAAATAGGAAAAGTAGCCTAATGTTTGCAGTAAGTACAATGTTGAAAATTAGGGCAGAGCAAGGACTAGAGGGTGTCTGGAAGGCTATTTTATTTTTATTTATTGGCCACACTGTGCGGTTTGTGGGATCTTAGTTCCGCCACCAGGGATGGAACCCATGGCGCCCTGAAGTGGAAGCGCGGAGTCCTAACCACTGGACCGCCAGAAAGACGGGAATCCACGAAGGGAGCTTCCAGGGTTCAGACGGTAGGGCGTGGGGTGCAGATGAGGAAGGTGGACAGGAAGAGGTGAGAGGAAGAGCCACGGGACGGTGTTCAGCGCAGGAGCGAAGTGATGTGATTTCTAGGTGCTGGAGACTGCACGCGAGGGAGGCGGGGGGCCGAAGCAGGGAAGCCAATGAGGAGGTGGAGGTGGTGGGAATGGCATCCAGGAGGGCAGCCCTGAGCCAATCAGCGCCAGGTCCCGCCCCCTGCCCGAGGCCGGCCCCGCCCAGGCCCCCCAGCTCTCACCTGGACCCGGGCACCGCCTCCTTCCTGCTCCTCCACCTCGGTCTCCCCTGCATCCGGCCGGGCCTCCTCGCGGGTCCCGGAGGAATTTCTCTAAAACACTAATCGGATCATGTGACTCTCCAGCTTAAAACCTTTTCAATGGCTTCTCAGTACACTCGGAATGCGTCCAGCATTCAGCCTGGACTAGGAGGCCGGACATAGTTGCTCGTGCAGCTCCGGCCCCTCTCCACCACACTGGCCGCCTTTGATGCCCCAATCCAAGGCCCCAAATCTCCCCCAGGACATGATCCCCACCTCCGCCCACGCCTACACACACATACAACACGCTGATCTCTCTGAAATGCCTTTCCCTTCACCCTCATTTCTGAATTCGCTTCTTTTATTTAGGAAAATATATATATTAAGGCTTCAAAATATAGATAATAAAATAATAACATACACACCCTAGGTATATACTCAAAAGAAATGAAAACGGCCATTAAAACAGAAACTTATACGTAACAAATGTTCATAACAGTACTGCTCACGATAGCCAAAAGGTAGATCCAAGGTCCATGAACACATGAATGGATAAACAAAATACAGTATACCCATACGATGGAATATTATTCAGCCATAAAAAGGAATGTAGGGCTTCCCTGGTGGCGCAGTGGTTGAGGGTCCACCTGCCGATGCAGGCGACGCGGGTTCGTGCCCCGGTCCGGGAGGATCCCACGTGCCGCGGAGTGGCTGGGCCAGTGAGCCGTGGCCACTGAGCCTGCGCGTCCGGAGCCTGTGCTCCGCAACGGGAGAGGCCACGACAGTGAGAGGCCCGCGTACCGGAAAAAAAAAAAAAAAAAAAAAAAAAGAATGAAGTGCTGCCACATGCTACAATGTGGATGAATCTTGAAAACATTATGCTAAGTGAAAGAAGCCAGTCATAAAAGACGACATACTAGATGACTTAATTGATATGAAATATCCGCAGAAGCAAACCCAAAGAGACAGAAAGACGATTACTCGTTGCCAGGAGATGGGAGGAGAAAGGAATGCGGAATGACAGATTAATGGATCCGGGTTTCTGTTTGGGGTGATGAAAAAGTTCTGGAACTAGACAGCGGAACTAGTGAATTTTTGTTTGTTTGTGTTTGTTTGTGTTTGTTTGCTTTCAGCCGCCCTGCATGGCAGGACGGATCTTAGTTCCCCCATCAGGGATCCAACCTGTGTCCCCTGCAGTGGAAACGCAGCCCTAACCACTGCACAGCCAGGGAATTCCCCTCGAGAATGTACTTAATGACACTGAGTTGTACACTTCAAAGTGGTTAAAACGGTAAATTTTATGTTACATGTATTCCAACAAATAAAAAGTATACACACACACACTCATATACTGACTACCAGTTTTATTAAAACATAAGAGATACACCTGACTCCACAGACCTCCCCCCTCTTCCAAGATCTGACTGCCTCTCCCTTCTCAAAGGTAACCCCTACCCCAAATTTGGTGCTTATTGTTTCCATGGATGTGTTTAGACTTTTGCTCTATATGTATATGTCCTTAAATATGTAGTATTAGTGACCAGATGTTTTTAAAAACCATGCTCCTCACCATCATTTCTCCCATCTCTTTGCGAAAGGCAAAGACTTAGACTCACTACTTTGAAACCTCTCAGTACCTCACTTTACTGCTCTGTGAAATGGGAGGATGTTACCCACTTCCTAACGTGAGGAGGAACAAATGGGTTTGTATTTGTACAGCACTTAACAAGAGTAAGCTATCATTTACTTTCATTTTATTTATTTTTATTATCCGCCATCATTTGTTTCTTTTCCCTTTGTTAAGTATGAAACACACTCACGTGGTTTCAAATTCCAAAAGTACAAAAGGACAGTGTAATAAGCTAAAGTCCTGCGAGTTAGAATGTTGCCAGTTTCTTCTCTCTCCTTTCAGTTCTCCCAGACACAACCCGCTGATAAGTGCAGACAGAACAGGCTGCAGGCTGTGCTCCACCTTCCGTGTTTTCTCCGTTATCATTTGGAGCCTTTCCATGTTTTTACACCGCGAACTTCATTCTTTTTTTTATGGACACATAGCGTTCCGCTGGGTAGATCAATCACAATGTATCGCTCAAATCCCTGACCGATGGGCATGTAGCTCATTTCCTGTCTTTCGAAGTCATGCACAATACTGCAACCATTAACCTGGTACAGACACCGTTTGTGGCATGTTTCTGAGTAGAACTCTCAGAAGAATAGTGTCTGTGTTGGTATATTTCTCTCCCATTTCCATTTGCCTCCGCCTTCCCATTCCTAACCCTCGGCTTTCATCCTGCAGGTTTCAGCGGAAACATCGTTGCCTCCAGGAATCACTCTCACTCAGTGTTGTCTCTGCTCCCTGTAATCCCACTGCATCCTGCTTCTGGCTTTAGAGCACACGCTCCAGGAGGGCCATTGGATCTGTGTCTGTCTGCCTCCTCCGCCAGACCCTGAGCTCCCTGTGGACAGGGTCCAGCGGCCTCTGTCTTTGCCACTGCAGCTCCAGCACCAAGGACAGAGCTAGAACATAGTAGGTGCTCAGTAAATATTGGTGGCTTAGGATCGAGTGAATATATGCTGCAAAATGAGTAACTTGTCTCTTAGGGTCAAGTGGATACACGCGGGGTTTAGCACAGAGGAGGAGACTGGGGCTCAGAGAAGGGAAGGTCGCTCGCTCAGGCAGCCACGTGAAGGCTGCCAGTCAGGTTCTAGTCCAGATTGCCGGTACTTTCCCTGAAGCCTCTGTCACTGCCTCATTCATCTCCTTTCCCGGCCACCCCCTTCGCCCAACACAGTGCCTGGCACAGACAGGACCTGATAAATGTGTATTTGTTGAAGGAATGAATGAATATGTGTGTCTGTTGGGGAGGGGAGGAAGGGGGGCCGGACCCAGCCCCCTCCTCCCTCGGGGAGCCCAGAGGACGGGGCCCCAGCCCCCTCCCCTTACGGGACCCAGGAGTCCAAGCCGGCCCCCCCTCTCCGACCCCTGGGTCCCCTCGTCCACCATCTTCCGGCTTCCCAGCCAGTCTTTCCTCTCTCAGGCTCGGACGAAAAGCCGGGTTTCCGGGGGGAAGGCTTAGGCGGTGACACCGAGCCCAGCCTCCTCCACCCCCCACCACGCTCGGGGCCCTCCCTCCCCGCCACCACCGTCCGCGCTCGGCCGGCCGCGGGGAAGGAAGAAAGGAGCAAAGGAGGCGGAGGTAAGGGCAGGGCGCCGAGTCATCGGGGCCGAGCCCCGGGCCCCGGGCTCAGAAATCTGCAAGGCCTCGACTCGCGGCCCCAGTTCTGCAGATCATGCCTGCGGAGAACCAAAGGCTGGGCCCAGCGGGGAGATCGGGCCCCCCCTTGGAGACCTAGGGCTCCCGGCCCCCAGCAGCCTTCCTCAGGGGCGGGGGGGGGGTGTCCAGGGCCCTGGCCCTCAGCTTCCTCCTCGCCGGAGATTTGGAGCAGCTGGGCCCCCAGCCCCCTCCTCTCCCTTGTCTTGGGAGCTCAGCCCCCTCCCCCCAGCCCTCTCCACCACTGGGACCCAGGAATCCATACCCACCACGAACAGAAGTCTAGGGGCTGGACCCCAGTCATTTCCCAACCCCCACCCCCACCCCCAACCTCAGCACCCGAGATCTCGCCCCCTCCCTCCCTAGCCCCCTCCCTGCCCAAGAGTCTGAGCCCTCCTACTCCGGGCCTCTCCCAGACTCTGGCGACCGGGCACCCACACTCCATTTCCGGGGCCTCCCGGTTTTGAATCCCACCCCCTCCACTCCGGCACCAAGGGCTGTTTCCCAGCCCCTCCCCATACGTTCCAGCGGGGCCCCTGGAGGAAAAGCAGTTCACTGACTTTGTCTGCCTCTGTCTCTCCTACTGTCCCTCTCCGTCTTGTTCTCCCTCCCTCCACCCGGCCATGGTTCCTCTGATCTCCGTGTCTGCACCATCTCTGCCTAAATCTCTTTGTTTTCTCTTCACCTCTGTCTCTGCTGGGTGTCCCCGTCTCTCTCCCCTGCTTCCCACCTCTCACCATCCTTTCTGCTCCTCCTGGTCTCTGCTTCTCATCTCGGCCTTTTTCGTCTCTCTCGCCTTCCCTTGCCCGGCTAAATATCTGACCCTCTCTGCGTCTCCTTGTCTCTCTGTCTCCTTGTCTCTCTCTGCACCCCCCCGCCCCCCCACCAAATCTCCCTCTCCTCCCTATCTCTTTACAGGCATGGATCCGCAGCCTCCTCCACCAGCCCAGGGCAGCCCACCTCACCGGGGCCGGGGCCGGGGCCGTGGCCGAGGCCGTGGTAGAGGCCGAGGCCGTGGCAGGGGGGGAGCTGGAGCTCCTCGGGCGCCCCTGCCCTGCCCCACCTGTGGCCGCCTCTTCCGCTTCCCCTACTACCTCTCCCGGCACCGGCTGAGCCACTCGGGCCTGCGGCCCCACGCCTGCCCCCTGTGCCCCAAGGCCTTCCGCCGGCCTGCCCACCTCTCGCGCCACCTGCGTGGCCACGGGCCGCAGCCCCCGCTGCGCTGCGCCGCCTGCCCCCGCACCTTCCCTGAGCCTGCCCAGCTCAGGCGCCACCTGGCCCAGGAGCACGCGGGCGGCGGGGTCGAGCTGGCCATCGAGAGGGCAGCCAAGGAGGCGGCCGGGTCCGGCTGGAGCCCGCAGGACAAGGGCGCCGAGCAGCCCACCTCTGCAGCAGCGGGCGCCGCGGAGCACGAGGAGGAGGCGGCGGCGGCGGCGGCGGCGCGGCCCGAGACGTGGTCCGCGGGGGAGCCGGCCACGCTGGTGGCCGCCACGAGCGCGGAGCCCCGCGAGTCGGAGGAGGAGGAGGCCGAGGCCGGGGCGGCGGAGCTGAGGGCCGAGCTGGCGCTGGCGGCCGGACGGCAGGAGGAGAAGCAGGTCCTGCTCCAGGCCGACTGGACGCTGCTGTGCCTCCGCTGCCGTGAAGCTTTCGCCACCAAGGGCGAGCTCAAAGCGCACCCGTGCCTGCGCCCCGAGGGCGAACAGGAGGGCGAAGGGGGGCCCCCACCCCGCCCCAAGCGCCACCAGTGCTCCATCTGCCTCAAGGCCTTCGCCAGGCCCTGGTCGCTGTCCCGCCACCGGCTGGTCCACTCCACCGACCGCCCCTTCGTGTGCACGGACTGCGGCCTGGCCTTCCGCCTCGCCTCCTACCTCCGCCAGCACCGCCGCGTCCACGGCGCGCTCAGCCTCCTGGCCCCGCTGCCCGCGGCGGGCAAGAAGGACGACAAGGTGTCGGGCGGACGGACCTCAGGGAAGGGGCCCGAGGGGGGCGAAGGGGCAGAGCGCGGGGGCGCCTCGGAGGGTGGAGAAGGCGGGCAGAACGGAGGGGACGCCGCCCCGGCCCGGCCCCCCGCCGGGGAGCCCCGGTTCTGGTGCCCCGAGTGCGGCAAAGGCTTCCGGCGCCGTGCGCACTTGAGGCAGCACGGGGTGACCCACTCCGGGGCGCGGCCCTTCCAGTGCGTGCGCTGCCAGCGGGAGTTCAAGCGGCTGGCCGACCTGGCCCGCCACGCGCAGGTCCACGCGGGCGGCCCGGCCCCGCACCCGTGCCCGCACTGCTCGCGGCGCTTCTCGCGCGCCTACAGCCTCCTGCGCCACCAACGCTGCCACCGCGCCGAGCTGGAGAGGGCCGCCGCCGCGCAGCAGGCGCTCCAGGCCCAGGCCCCGCCGTCGCCCCCGCCGCCCCCGCCGCCCCCCGCCGGCCAGGAGGAGGAAGGGCTCTCGCTGCCCGTTGCACGCATCAAGGAGGAGCCGCCCTCCCCGGGGACCCCACCTCAGCCGCCGCCGGCAACCCCCGTCTTCCTCAGCGCCTCCTGTTTTGACAGCCAGGACCACTCAGCCTTCGAGATGGAGGAAGAAGAGCTTGACAGCAAGGCTCACCTGCGCGGATTGGGGGGCCTGGCCTCCTGACCCGCACACCCGTCCTCAGCCCGTCCGTCTGGCGCGCCCCGGTTTGCAATATGGAGGAGGGAAGTTGAAGGAGAGGAGCCTCCTCTGTGTACCCACCCCTCCCCTTCCAGCCCTCGACACTAAGGAGGGAGGAGGCTGGGCCGCCCCCCCTCCCCATCGCCCACCCACAGACTCCCCTGACGCTGGTTAGAGACTGCTCACCCCACTTCTCAAGGCAGGACGCTCATTCGGGAGGCGAGGGGTGGACACTGACGGGGGTGGGCCCCGGCCTGGCTGTCCCCCGTGACACACACTGGACACCATCACCTCTTTGGAACTGCCAGACCCTGGGGGGGGGGTCCCCAGTGAGCAAAGGTCTGTCCCTGTCCCTTTGTCTGTCTGTGAATAAATGTGAGTTCGTGGAACTGGAGAGAGTGGGGCTGTCTGTGGGAGTGAGGGCTGGCTCAGGGCGTCTGGGTGAGCAGGGATGTGTCCGCCAGGCTCGGAGCTCGCGTTCAGAGAGGGACGGGTGCAGATAAGCGCACCAGGGACCACGGGGCTCTCAGCCAAGCAGGAGACTCACAAGAAACAGCAGTGGAAGAAGGCAAGCTGCCATCTGCCCTGGGCATCTTCAGGGGTCCCTACGCGGAACCCCTGCCTGCGTTCGTTCATCATTTACCAGGCGCGGTGCTAGGCCCCGAAGCAAGCCGCACTATGAGAAGCTGGGACTGTAGCTCCGCACAGCCTGACACGGTTTAGCCACCAGCCCCCGGTGGCTGGTTCCACTTGAGAATAATATCAGTACATTTACAATAAAATCATTAAAATGGAATAAGATCGAAAGTGCGGTTCCTCGGTCACACTGTTTCAAGTGCCCAGTGTCCCCCCCGTGGCTGGTGGCTACGCTGTTGGACAGCACAGATCTAGAACATTCCCCATCGCAAAAAGTTCCACTGGACCTTGCTGCCCGAGGTAATAAGCCAATCTGCAACATAACATCAGGCGTTGGTAAGGGCTTCCAAGAAAACTACAGGGCGCTGTGAAGAGGGAGCCCGTGGGGAGGGCAGGGCCTCTGGGGAGATGACTTCTGACCTTTTGACCTGACAAAGAACCAGGCGGAGGGGCGGGAAGAGCGGGGGGCAAAGGCCGTGTGTGAGGTGCTTGGGTGCTACAGGTTTGAGAAACCGCAAGGAATTGGTGGCGGGTTGGCCAGCGTCGTTTTCTACGCATCCGCCAGGTGTATGTGTGTGTGCGCGTGCGTGTGTGTTTAACCCATCTGTTTAGGTCCTAGTAGGCGGGGGCAGGGGGCGGGGGGGAAGGATGTCTCCAAGCCAATCCTCCTTAAACTTCTCTTTCCTCCTGCTGACAGCCTGCCTTCCCCCGCTCTCCCTTGCTCTATGCAGATAATGACACTGATTACTTAGGTATCCTGACACTTGTAAGGCCAGGCCAGAGAGGGTGACATCAGGGCAACAAAGCGAACAGCAGTTTGTTTTCCAGGGCAACAAACCGAGTCTTCGAGGCTCAGGAGGGAGGGAAGTTTGCTCCCCTGGTGTGATGAAACACAGGCCGAGGGGAGGGCGGGAGGGAAGCTGGAAAGAGGGCTGCTGAGAGTCAGGGAGGGGAGATGATGTCCACCCAGAGCTTTGCAGAACTCCCTCTGTCCAAGAGGTAACGGGACACATCTTAGCCGAGCCCTCGGAACGGTGCCTGGCACGTAGAAAGCACTCGACGCGTGCTAGCCTGTTTGATCAGCCCCGCGTTCACCACCACCCGCTGCTGGATGCTGGGGGCAGAGAGCAGCTGAGCAGCCGCCCTCATGGAGCTTACACACCAGGGCGGAAGACGGGTAAGAATCAAACACGGGCACAAATAAATTCGGGTTTCCAAATGAGCTGAGTTCTCCAATGCACTAGATCCTGCAAGAATCTGTAACTTAACCCTGGGTGTTGGGGAGAAGGGGGGCTGGGCTATGCTTTCTTCACAGGCCAGCCACCTCCCCCCGGCCCAGGAACCTTCAGTGGCTCCGTATTACCACATGCCAATGTGGGCCAGAAAACTGTTCAGCACCATCTCGTGGACAAAACTCACCGAGGGAGGCGTTTCTACAGCCCCATTTATAGAGGGGGCAAACTGAGGATTCAAGCTAAGGAGGCACCTGTCCTACTTCTCGGATCACTAGTAGGAATTGAGTCCTTCGTATTAAAGGGTAACTTTGGGGAATTCCCTGGCGGTCCAGTGGTTAGGACTCCGCACTCTCACTGCCGAGGTCCCAGGTCTGATCTCTGATCTCTGGTCGGGGAACTAAGATCCCACAAGCTGGGCAGTGCAGCCAAAAAAAAAAAAAAAAAGGTTACTTTGTGGAAAGAGCTGAAGACGAAGGTTGGCGCCTGGGAGGAAGTCTTTGCTGTTGTTGCTCTTTTATTATTATTCTCCCGGGTTGCTGTGAAAATGATCTCAGGGAATCCTGGTTCTTGATGGGAAACATCCTCACCATTTTCCAGGGGTGGAAACAGCACTCAGAGCGGAAGTCTCTTGTCCAAAATCCCACAGCTAGGAACTGGTGGACACCGGATTTGAACCCAGGCTGGACCAGCTCCATGCCCTGAACCCTACATCAGGCCCACATGACCTTCGCAATCGGCTCCCAGCCACACAACCCACCCTTCCAGCTCCCCCTGCACGCACACACACACACACATCCTGGTCTCTCAGCCCCAAGGCACCCCCGCCACTACAGGTTTGCCCACCACCTCCCCCCACCCCATACACTCCCTCAACCTCGACATGCCACATCCGAAGAGGAACACTCCTAGAAAAAAATACAGAACTTATGGCAAGAAAAGGGCCTTAGAGATGGAGCCCAGTTCTCCCACTTTGCAGATAAGAAAACTGAGGCCCACGTACGTGGGACAGACACAGGAAATGGTAAAATAACCAAGTAATTCGTATTATTATGAAGCAGTAGTAGTGGTGTTCATGAATCTAACCCAATTGCTTGTCTTTCCCTGTGGTGAGCATCTTACACGGACTATCTCAACACACTTGTGAATAATAATACAAAACACATTTCTTGAGTATTTACCTACATCTCTTTCTGAGGGGATTTACGTGGATTAGCTCACTTAATCTTCACAACGGCATCATTAGATAGGTACTATTATGGGCTCTGTTTTTTTCTTCTTAAGCAGCTTTGTTGAGGTATCATCTACATTCCACAGAATTCACTCATTTTAAGTGTACCACTCAATGATTTTTAGTCAATTCACAGGACTGTGTAACTATCACCACAGTCCAATTTTAGAACATTTCCATCACCCCAGTAAGACCTCTTGTGTTCATTAATTGTCACGTCCCGTTTCCACCTGCAGTTCCAGGCAGCCACTAACGTACTTTCTGTCTCTACAGATTTGCCTTTTCTGGACATTTCATAGACATGGATCCTACAATATGTGGCCTTTTGTATCTGGTCTCTTTCACTTAATGTCTTCGAGGTCCATCCATGTTGTAAATTGTAACAGCATGTCATTACTTTTACGGCTGAATAATATTCCATTATATGGACAGACCACATTTTTTTTTATCAATTCATCGTTGATGGGGGTTTGGGCTGTATCTACTCTTTGGCTGTTATAAATAGTGCTGCTATGAACATGTGTGTGCAAGTCTTCCTGTAGACGTATGCTTCTGTTTCTCTTGGGCAGATTCCCAGGAGCAGAATTGCCAGAGTGTGTGGGAAGTTTACGGTGAACTTTTTAAGAAACTGCCAGACTATTTTCCACTTACCATCCCACCAGCAATGCATGAGGGCTTCCCAAGGGGGCTCCATTTTCCTGAGAAGGAAACTCAAGTACAGAGATATGAAATGACTTGCCCAAGGTCACACAGCTAGTAAGTAGCAGATCTGGATACGACCCCGGGCACTGTGGTCCTAAAGCATGTGCTCTTTTTTTTTTTTTCATTTTCCAGTTCTTTTTTTAAATTGAGGTAAAACATAACATAACATTGACCTTGTTTAACCATTTGTGTGTACAGTTCAGTGGCGTGCAGGACACTCCTATTGTCCTGTAACCATTACCATCCTCCATCTCCAGAACATTTTCATCGTCCCCACCTGAAACTCTGTCCCCATTAAACAATAATAACTCTCTGTTCCCCCTCCATCCGGCCCCCGGCAACCACCCTTCTACTTTCTGTCCCTATGAATATGAGTACTCCAGGTATGCAGAGAAAAACGCTTCCGTCTTTCTTCTCTACTCTCCTGCAACACTACTCATGGAATACTTCACCTCTGACACTTCCGGCCACCAAGTGTGTGTTTGACATGTGGTCACACATCAAGCACCTCTGCGGCAAAGCTGGGGGTCTACAGGTCGGCTCAGTTCCGACACCGTCTACCTGCGGATGATGTCAGATCCCACAGATGAAGGGGTCAGTCCCGCAAGGCGGCATCTTCCCTCCCCAATTTCAGACACCGACCAAAGTCTGGGTGGTCACCCATGCCAAAGCCTGCGCTCTTAACCCCTTATACAAGGACTCACCCTAACCTTGTTCCCTCATCGTTCATTCATTCATTCATTCATTCATTGAGCAACAGGTGCTTACAGGTAGGAGAAACATCAGTGGACAGGCAAACAAGGTTACATTCTGGTAGGGGATGCAGATAAACAAATATACTTAAAGGGACATCGATTCAACAAATACTCACCGAACTCCCACTCTGGGCTGGGCACCGTCCTAGGTGTTGATCGTCCACCGGCTAATGAAACAGACACAAATCTCTCCCCACGTGGGCGGTCCATCCTGGTGGGAGGAGACAGACATGAAAACACCGTGAGCAAGTAAGTGATGGAGCATCTTAGGAGGGGATGGTGCTATGGAGCAGGGTGACGCAGGACAAGGTGGGGGCGGGGCGGGGCGGGAACCGCAGGCCTGTCCAAACAGGGGCCGAAGGGGGGAGCCTCGCAGGTAACTGGGGACATGTCCCAGGGGAGGTGCACAGTGGATGCACAGGTCCTGAGGCGGGAATGTGATCGGCGTGTTCAGGGGGCAGAGAGGCCAGCATGAGTGGAGGAGGGGATGGGGGTCGAGATCCAGCAGCAACTCGCAAAGCCTCTGGTTTGTTCTCCAAATGAAATGCAGACAGAGGGACATCCCTGGTGGTCCAGTGGTTAAGACTTCGCCTTCCAATGCAGGGGGTTCAAGTTCAATCCCTGGTCAGGGAGCTAAGATCCCACATGTCACACGGCCAAATAAACCACAACATAAAACAGAAGCAATATTGTAACAGATTCAATAAAGACTTTAAAAAAAATTGTCCACACCAAAAAAATCTTAAAAAAAGAAAAAGAAAGAAATGCAGACAGAGCCCCAAAGGGATTCATCAAGAGGCTGGCGTAATTTGACTTCCCTTTTCCCTTTTTTTTAAAAAAATATTGATTGATTGATTGATTGGGTTGTGCCGGGTCTTAGTTGTGGCATGCAAACTCTTTTTTCAATGTTTTAAATTTTTATTTTTGGCTGTGTTGGGTCTCAGTTGCTGCACACGGGCTTTCTCTGGTTGCGTCGAGCGGGGGCTACTCTTCCTTGCGGTGCGCAGGCTTCTCATTGCGGTGGCTTCTCTCGTTGCAGAGCGCGGGGTCTGTGCACGTGGGCTCAGTAGTTGTGGCTCACGGGCTCTAGAGCACAGGCTCCGGACGCGCAGGCTCAGCGGCCATGGCTCACGGGCCCAGCCGCCCCGCGGCACGTGGGATCCTCCCGGACCGGGGCACGAACCCGCGTCCCCTGCATCGGCAGGCGGACTCTCAACCACTGCGCCACCAGGGAAGCCCTCCATCTTTTTAGAAATAAATTTTACTATCTAGAGCCGTTTTAGGTTCACAGAAAAACTGAGTGGAAATACAGACGGTCCCCATCCATCTATCCTTTAAACATTCATTTCAGAGCAACCTGCAAACATTAGACCACATCACCCCTAAATACTTCAGCATGCGTAACATAACAAGATATGAAATATTTATTGAACCTTCTTGTCCTTGATAAAATTTAAATTCCGTGAAACGCCTGCATGTTACCTCGGCATC
This sequence comes from Kogia breviceps, assembly GCF_026419965.1. Taxonomy (NCBI): domain Eukaryota; kingdom Metazoa; phylum Chordata; class Mammalia; order Artiodactyla; family Physeteridae; genus Kogia; species Kogia breviceps. The sequence goes on from NC_081327.1 coordinate 2,904,932, forward strand.
TGATGAATTCTGAGAGACACAGAACACCTGAGTAGCACGAATTCCTCTCCTGATTTAACAGATTCCCTCTGGCTTCTGTGTGGAGGCCAGACTGGCGGAGAGTGGTAGCAAGAGCGCTCTTATGCCTGCCTGGCTTTCTCCTTCAACAACAACCTTTTCCTTTTAGAATCGCTTTTAGATTCACGGAGAAGTTGCTACGGTGGTCAGAGCCGTGCCCTGTGCCCCTGACCCGGGCAGGTTCCCCCAACGCTACCGCGTCCCTACCACCCCAGACCAAGAAACCGACACGGGCAGATGCGACTCTTTCCTCGGGTTTTACTCACGGCCCCTAATAGCTTTCTGGGCCAGGATCCCACCAGGACGCCACCGTGGCCTTACTTCCTGCCTCCGGAACCTCCACTGGCCTGCGGTCCCCTTTCAGGCTTGTCTTGGTCCTTCGCGACCCCGGCCCTTTTGCGGACTCCCCGGGCGAAAGGCCGCGCCCACGTGCCCGCGCCCCCGGGCCGCGCGCCGTAGCCACGTGACTCTCACGGTCGGCGTCAACGCGCCTCGCCTGGGCGTTTCCACGCTGCGCGGCCCCGGCCGCGCGGAGGGCGGGGGCAGAAAGCCGCACCTTCTGCAGGGGGAGGAGGCAGATACACTTCTGGCGAATTTCTGTCCCTTCGCCTTAACCCTGTTTATTTATTTACTCAATCATTTGTGGGTTTTGTTGTGTGTGTTTTGTTTTGTTTTGGCCACGCCACGCGTCTTGCGGGACCTCAGTTCCGCAACCAGGCATGGAACCTGTCTCCCCTGCAGTGGAAGCTCGGAGGCCCAACCACTGGACCGCCAGGAAAGTCCCAATCATTGATTTGTATCCGTATGGATTCACAGACGTTTCTTTTATACTTTGGGTGACAGTCAACTACAACGTTATCTCATATACATAGTTTATATTCTCGTCCAGTGTCACATTCTGTATTTCACTGAAGGCCACCTGTGTGTGGATGCCAGGTGCCATCAAGAGCCAGTGACGCAAGCACAGGGAGCTCTACTCGATATCTTGTAATAACCTATAAGGGAAAGGAATCTGAAAAAGAATAGATAGATGTGTGTGTGTGTGTGTGTGTGTGTGTGTGTGTGTAACTGAAGCACTCTGCTGTACCCCTGAAACTAACACAGCATTGTAAATCAACCCTACGTCAATAAAAATAAAAATAAAATCAAAGCTAGAGAGAGAGAGAGACAGAAGCAGCGCCGAGCAACAAGCGGGAGCTTCTGGCCAGCGTGTGATGGGAGATGGGACTTCAGCCGGGTGACCCAGGAGGGCTTTGGAGGAGGAGGAGTCGAAGACTCGGCCCAGAGGAGCTAGGGACCTGAGCGCGTGAGGGGCTCCGAGGCTCCAGGGGGACGGCCACCTGCCCGTAGACATCCAGCCAGGCAGAGCTACACCCACCTTTCCCAGGCACCAGCCCCACAGCAGTTTCTACCCCGTTCCCGGCCCCCTGGGCGGGCCGTTTGGAATTCAGCCTCCGAGGCCAAGTCCCCACGCCCCACAGCCCCTTATCTCGCCACGCCCCGCACTGTGCCTGGCACCGACCCGCGCTCCATAAATATTTGCTGCCCGGCTCACCCGGCTGCGCTAGCCCCACTGCCCTCCTTTGCCCTCCTCCCGAATCAGCTCTTTCATCTCAACGAGGGAGGGGGGGGGTGTTGGTGGACCCCGATGTGGAATCAGGGACGTGACCCTCCCAAGGTCACCGGGAGAGGGAGGGCCAGAGAGAGAGAGAGGGAGAGGGAGAGGGAGAGAGCTGGGCGGCCTCCAGACTTCTAATAATGGGATAAGTGTAGCTAGTATTTATTATCTTGCCCATTCGCTGGTGTCAGGCACTTCACACGCATTTTCTGGTTTCACCTCCTCAACACCTCTGCTGGTTCCTAGCACAGACCAGCTATCTCACCTCGTGGCCCGGGACGGCTGAGCCTCTTTGCCTGGGATGACCCCCTCACCCCTCCTCCAGGAGGCCCACCCTACATCCCATGTCTCTCTAGCGATCGCCTGTCACAGGCCCAGCTAAGATGGCCCCAAGATCCCTGCTCCCTGGGTGAATACACACCTCTTGCCAATTATTCAGTCACATGCTGATGTAGGTGCTGCTGTGAAGGGACAGTGCAGCTGGAATTAAGGTTCCAAATCTCAGTTAGGAACTGGGTCTTCTGTGGGCCTGCCTCATCAGGTGACCCTCCAAAAGAGATGGGGCTCTTCCTGGAAAAAGAGACTCAAAGCATGAGGGGTGTTCAACAGGAGGGAGATTCTCTGTTGCTGGCTTTGAAGGTGGAGAGGATCCCACGACAAGGAATGCAGACAGCCTCTGAAAACAGAGCGGATTCTGCCCACAGCCAGCAAGGAGGCGGGAACCTCCTTGTCTACCCCAAGCAGAGAACCCAGTCAAGCCAGCCTAAGCTCCTGACTCACAACTGTGAGCTAACAGCAGGTGCTGTGTTTGCATTCGGTCTTCGTTGCTGCGCGCGGGCTTGCTCTAGTTGTGGCGAGAGGAGGCTACTCTTTTTGTTGCAGTGCGTGGGCTTCTCATTGCGGTGGCTTCTCTTGTTGCAGAGCACGGGCTCTAGGCGCGTGGGCTTCAGTAGTTGCAGCACGCGGGCTCACTGGTGGTGGCTCACGGGCTTAGTTGCTCCACGACGTGCGGGATCTTCCCGGACCAGGGCTCGAACCCGCGTCCCCTGCATTGGCAGGTGGATTCTTAACCACGGAGCCACCAGGGGAGTCCCGCGGGTGCTGTTTTAAGCTGCTGCACTTGTGCTAATTTGTTACTAGCACAGAAAACAAATGCAATCTCTCTGTTTTGTTTCCTTCGGGGCACTCGCTGCCAAAGTAAGTTGGTTTCTTTGATTACTTAATTGCTTCAAGTCTATCCATCTGTATCTGGTTTGCTAGGGCTGCCATAACAAAGTACCACGAACCAGGTGACTTACAACAACAGAAATGTACTGTCTCACAGCTCCGGAGGCTGGAAGCCCAAGATCACGTGTGGGCAGGGCCGTGCTCCCTCGGAGACCCGCACGGAAAGCTTCCGTGCCTCCTTCTGGCTTCTGGCGGTTGCCCAGCAACCCTTGACTTTCCTCGGCTCGGAGACGCGTCACCCTGACCGCCACCTTCCTCATCACGCTGTGTTCTCCCACGTGCTGCTCTCTTCACTTGGCCGTCTTACCGAAAGGACAGCAGCAGTAATGGATTGGGGCCCATCTTCCCCAGTACAACCTCCTCTGAACTAACTACATCTGCAATGACCCTGTTTCCAAATGAGGCCACGTTCCTAGGTGTTGGGGGTCAGGGCTTCAACCCATAAACCGTCCCTACCTACGTGTGTCGTCTTCCAGGGTGCAGACTGTGGCTGGGTTTTCCCGGTGGGTTCCTAGAGCCTAGAGCACAGCCTAGCACACAGTAGGTGCTTAACTTTCTGTCGTTGTTGTTAGATCATCTGATGAGTTCTTTCTCTGAGCCTCTTTCCATGGCTTTCAAGTGGGGAGAGGCCAGATGCAGGCCAGTAACGCAGTCAGCAGGGAGGACCCGGACAGAGAGGAGAGAGACGGACAAACGGAAGGCTCCCAGCACAGGGTCGTTCACCAGAAGGGGAGTCCTCACAGGTGGGAATGCCTTCCATCTCGGCCCCCAGGACACACCCGTCTACACCCCACCCAGCACTGCCTAGGGGTCCCCATTTCCCCACTTCCTAATTTCTGCCTATCCACTTGGTGTCAAACGGAGTCTCCCCTCAGTGGCATTTTGGGGGGGGGACTGTGGAAGGGCTCCGCCCTAGGTGCAGGTAGTAAGGGAATATTGCAGCCAGAAGATATAAAAGCAAGAATGCAACCCATTAAAGGTTGGGTCTGCTTTTCACTTTTACCACACACAGGCAATTGCAAACAGGGTCAGTGGTAAAACAAGGTCAGTGCTTCCCTGCAAAATGTCTTTCGTTGGTCTAAGTTCTGAGCATTTGCTGCACATGTTACCATGGCGTTTTAAATACATAGATTTAGGGCTTCCCTGGTGGCGCAGTGGTTGGGAATCCGCCTGCCGATGCAGGGGACACGGGTTCGTGCCCTGGTCCGGGAAGATCCCACATGCTGCGGAGCAACTAAGCCCATGTGCCACAACTACTCAGCCTAAGCTCTAGACCCCGTGAGCCACAACTACTGAGCCCGTGAGCCACAACTACTGAAGCCGGCGCACCTAGAGCCCATGCTCCGCAACAAGAGAAGCCACCGCAATGAGAAACCAGCACACCTCAATGAAGAGCAGCCCCCGCTCGCCGCAACTAGAGAAAAAGCCTGCACGCAGCAACGAAGACCCAACGCAGCTAAAAATAAATAAATAAATTTTTTAAAAAAAGAAATGAGCTATCAAGTCATGAAAAGACATGGAGGAACCTTGAATGCATACGACTAAGTGAGAGAAGCCGATCTAAAAAAAGCTACGTGCTGTATGATTCCAACTATATGACACTCTGGAAAACACGAAACTATGGAGACTGTAAAAAGATCAGGGGTTGCCAGGAGATGGCAGGGGGGTATGAAGAGGTGGAGCACAGAGGATTTTTAGGGCAGCAGAAATACCCCGTGTGATACTGTAGTGGTGGAGACACGTCATGATACATTTGTCCAAGCCCATAGGGTGTACACCACCAGCGTCAACTGTGGGCTTTGGGTGATAATGAGGTGTCAATATAGGTTCATCGGTTGTAACAAATGTACCACGGGTGGGGATACTGGTAACAGGGAGGCTATGATGGGTGGGGTCAGGGGGTGTATCTCTGCACCTTCCGCTCCATTTTTTTTTAAGATTTATTATTTATCTATTTTTGGCTGCATCGGGATTTAGTGGCAGCACGCGGGAGCTTCGTCGAGGCACATGGGGTCCTCATGGCAACGCGCCAGCTTCTCTCTCGTCGTGGCACGCGGGCTCCAGGGCGCATGTGGGCTCTGTAGTTGTGGTGCATGGGTTCCAGAAAAGGTGGGCTCTGTACTTTGCAGCACACGGGCTCTCTCGTTGAGGCGCCCAAGCTCAGTAGTTGTGGCGTGCAGGCTTTGTTGCCCCGCGGCATGTGGGCTCTCAGTTCCCTGACCAGGGATCGAACCCGCGTCCCCTGCACTGGGAGGCGGATTCTCTACCACTGGACCGCCACGGAGGCCCCCTTCCACTCAATTTTGTTGTCAGCCTCAAAGCTCTGAAAAATACGTCTATTCATTCAAAAAAGAAAGAAAAAACACAAATCAGGAAGGATGCTGATGGTTCTTCCATGATAACGACTGAAAATCTTCTGTTACGTACAGGAGGGGAGGGCGTTAAAGTGATCTGGGTGTCCAATACGTCAGGTCGCTGGGGCCTTTGATTAGAATGCGTGCTCCGCCGGGACAGGGATTTTTTTTTTTTAAGGGCTTTATTGAGATATAACTCCCACACTCCACAACAATGCCCATGTAAAATGTACAACTTGGGGGCTTCGGGTGCTGTCGCAGAGTTGTGTGATCGTCAGCACGACCACTTCCAGAACTTTCCATCACCCCGAAAAGAGGCACCGCACCCCCCACCCCGCCGGTGACCCATCCCCTGGGCGGCCACTCCCCCCCTCCCCGTCTCTGAGATTTGCCTCTGAGGGTGGGAGTTGTTTCCTGTGCCCTCGGATGTGTCCCCAGAACCTGCAACCCTGGTGGGAACCCCCCGGCGGGCAGGTGCTCCATAGTTAAATTTAACTAATCTGGCTTTTCTTTTCTTTTCCTTTTTCTTTCTTTTTTTTTTTTAGCCACCCTGCCTGGCTTGTGGGACCTTAGTTCCCCGACCAGGATCAAACCCCGGGCCCACGGCGGCCGAAAGCACGAGTCTTAACCACCGGACCGCCAGCGAATTCCCTTAACTAATCTGTTTTTGTTTGAATCCGTCAAGACTGGCTTCTGCTCAGAAGGCCTCTTTCTCCTGCACCCACTGTCCCATCAGGACCCTTCAGAGTTACCTCCACTAGAGCAGCTAACACCCCGCTTTGTAATTGCCTGCGTCCTCGACACCCTCCAGACCCCTCCCAGATCCCTCCCCGGCCAGGACAGAGTCTATCTGCCCCTCTGTGCCTCACCTCAGGCCCCAGGAAATGCGTGCCGCGTTTGAACGGAAACAAGAACGGCCAGCATCCTAGACACACACGTGTCCCCAGCTCCTGGCCCGCAGACACACAGCCCAGCCGAGAGGCCCCGGGGTGTGAAGCGTGGAGCCCAACCGTCCCCGCGTGAGGCCCGACCCCGCCGTTGACCCCCAGCGGGACACCGGGCAAGAGACTGAATCTCGGCGAGCCTCCCTTTCCGCAACTCTGACACGGAGCTAATAATAGGATCTACCTCTCCCCGCTGCAGCGAGGATTAGCACAGGGGCTGGTGATACGCAGAGTTCGGTTAAGCACCGGCTATAATTATCGCTAAGCACGCGGGATTTATGGAGTCAGGACACACGGCCTTCGCTCGGCCATCGGTCCACCTCCTCCCCCTATATGCGCGCTTCCCAAGGAGAGGGAGCGAGAAGCCAGGTGCCCCTGGGAGCTGTGAGTCCTTCCTTGTGGCTGGGGTGTCAGGTGAGACGGGGCGGGGCAGCAGGTAAGATGGGGCCGGCACCAGGCCAGGCCGGGCGGCTTGGGTTCCTCCCCAAAGGCAACGAGCGGGGAGCAGGGGACGCTATGGAGAAGCTGAGGGACAAAGGGTATCTCTGAGTGCTAGGAAGGTGCCTTGGGGGGGCCGGGGTGATGGGGGCTCACTCTGGGGGGAGGAACTGGAGTCGGGCAGGAAGCGGGGGTGATGGTCCACACGGGAGAAGACACAGCCAGGCCCTTGGCCTGCAGCCCAGTGGGCATGGAGAATGCCCTGATTCCGAGCCCACTGCCTCTAGATTTCTAGAGAGATCTGGCAGGGACTGAAAACCTGCATGCCGTCTGCTAAATCCTGGGTTTCCATTTTTACAAAAGTGAAAGAGACACAAGCTGAAAGTCACTTTGATAGTTTGTTCTCGTTCACTCAATGCAGTATACTCTCTTTATTGGCATCACTCAATACAGTTTATTCTCCGTGTTCACGGCAGTGACGGCCTATAACGGCACGGTGAACACTGAGTAACGGACCGAGAGCCACTGCCCCGGGGGGGAAGACGGGCTTAGTTGCCTGCCAGACTTTGGTCACAATTTTCTTGTTGTTGTTCACTGATTTATACATAACCTTGTTTTACGTGGATCTCAGCTTGAAGGCACCTTGTCTGATGCATATTGTTGACTCACTGACGTTAAACCCACAGCCAACAGTGTTGTAGCACATGCCCAGAGGAAGCTTATCTAAACTGCATTTTCTCCGTAAGCGCCATCCCAGCCCCTTTATGCTTCGGACGCCAGACAGCACTTGGGCTTTATGCTTGGGGAGGCGTTCGAAAGTGTAAAATCACCAAGAAATAGCGCAATACTGCAAAAAAGACACTCGTTTACAGGATGCAAGTTCGCTCAACCTTAGCTGGGAACGCGTGTCAGAGACAGACTCCCGTTGCCGGCTTCTCTGCACACGCCCGCGAAAGCGCTGTGCTCTAGATTCAGGGCTCGCAGGAGCAGTTTTAGTGGGTAGGCGAATTCTCAAACATGGAATCCGCCAATGATGAGCTCGACTGTATATCCAAAACATTATCATGTCATCATGTAATGAATATAAACATCATCAACGGGTAGTTTACATTCTCTTTTTCGTGCTAAGTCTTTGAAATCCGGGGTCCATTTTGTACTCACGGTACATCTCAGTTTGGACAAGCCACGTTTCAAGTGTCAAAGAGCCCCACACCGCGAGTGGCTTTCATATCAGACAGTGCAAGTCTCTATAGAGCTTTCTTCAGACTCTCCAAGAGACCTGTGGACTCAAAACTAAAAATAAAAAGGCGATGTCAGATACAGCCACCTTGGAGATGCCACGTGGCAATATCTAAGAATTTAGCCGCGCATTTTTCCTTCCACCCAGGAATTCCACTTTGAGGCCGGGGCCCCGTGAAGTGTACCCCTCAGCCCAAGGCAACACGTATAAGAATATTCTTTGCACCCCTGCTCGTAAGAGCACGCTAGTGGCGAAAAATAAAATGTCCATGCTGGGAAGAATGCACCCATAAAACACAGTATGTCCATAGACTAGACTATTCGACATCTTTGCAAAAGAGCGAGCCTGAGCTCCGTGTAACAACACGAGGAAACTCACACACAGCGGTGAGCTGGTGAGGACAAAAGCAAGCTCGGGAAGGTCAGAGACGTGATGCTATTTATACAACATTTAAAAACAGGCGAGGGCTTCCCTGGTGGCGCAGTGGTTGAGAGTCCGCCTGCCGATGCGGGGGACACGGGTTCGTGCCCCGGTCCGGGAAGATCCCACGTGCCGTGCTGGGCCCGTGAGCCGTGGCCGCTGAGCCTGCGCGTCCGGAGCCTGTGCTCCGCAACGGGAGAGGCCGCGACGGTGAGAGGCCCGCATACCGCAAAAAAAAAAAAAAATAAATAAAATAAATAAATAAAAAAATAAAAACAGGCGAGGCGATACTCTGTGGCAGTTACGGATTCAAACGCGCGTAGCAGAAGTATTTTTTTGTAAACACGAAAAACGACGAACACCTCCTTTAAGGATGGTGGTTACTTCCGGGAGGGAAGGGAAGGATTTGGAGACGGGTAAGTACACAGAGGGTTCCAGTTACATTTGAAAAGTTGTGTTTCTTCCGCTGGGCAGTGGTGGACATGGAGCTGTTTACTGTGGTTATCTGGGATATTCTGCGTGTGTGTGCCTGAAACATTCTTTTGCACGAGGAGTTATAGCAAGGGTTTGTACTGCTGTGTTGACCTGCTCAGACAGACAGACAGTGAGGGGTCATATGCGGCCTGCATGTGCCTTGAAAAAATACTAGAGCCACTCTGACAGGTAGATGGTGAGGATTCCGTGAGATTCCTGCACGGGCGAGTAAAGCCCCCAGCACAGTATCTGGCCTGTTGTAACTGCCATCATCGTTATTTGTTGAGAGCCATGATATCACCAAGCAATCGCTCTGTTCTAGGTGCTATGTCTAGTGTTTGCATGCACTATTTTGTTTAACAGCTTTTATTCAGTGTCTGTAGGAACAAAGCCCCCTGCCCGGGGGCGACAGAGAGAAAACAGCATGACCCCCGTGAACATAGAGGGGAGGGCAGCCCAGGCTTCATGACGCCCCCGATAACTGCTCATGGCCAAGATTCGCCCTACTACTTCGTAATCTTATTCTTTCCGGACAAGACGCATCAATTTAATGTTACGGGTGGTTTTTTTTCTTTTTCTTTTTCTCTCTTTTTTTTGGCTCAAGGATATGGGGGTGGGCAGGTAAGTAATCAACTGAGCATCATTTTTTCTTTTTTTTTTTTTGTGGCGGGGGGTGGGGGGGGATGCCATGTGGCCTGTGGGATCCTAGTTCCCCGACCAGGGATTGAACCCTGGGCCCTCGGCAGGGAAAGCGCAGAGTCCTGACCACTGGACCGCCAGGGAATTCCCCAACTGCACGACATTTGAAGTGCAGTTAATGCTTGATGTGATCTTTCAGTAAATATTTTATTTGGAAAAATATATAAAGTATATAAATAATATATAAGATATATACCAGACATCATATATATATGATAGTCCATAGTATATATAATTATATATAAGATCATGTATATTGCATTTGTGATTGTATCAGGTCCGATCATTATGTATTGTCAGTGTATAATGTGTTACAAACTTTAAATGTCTCTTTGACGATAATGCTGTGGGTACAACCAGCAATTGCTCCCATTTCATGAGGAGGAAACTGAGGCACGGAGGCAGCTGGACACTCGGCCAGGGGGACAGAGGCAGCAGACGGTCACAGGAGGAGTCCTTGGGAGCTGGAGAGCAGCAGACACGGGGCTGCGGGGCGGCAGGAGGCCCAGCCCAGCTTTAACAGGGTGTGTGCGCCCTGGGGCCTGGGCTGGGCCTCCCCCCGCCCCCCACCCCCGCACCATCACACCCTGCCTCTCCCGGTCACTCTGGGTGACCCCACACGGAAGTGTGGCTAAATGGGGAGGTGTAAAGCTCCCCGGATCATCCGTGAGCCTCCTGGGGGGCTGGGGAGGGCCAGAGGCCTGCAGCGGCCCCTCTCACCCTCCCGCTGGGGGACCCAGGTGGCCAGCTCTGCAGCCTGACCTTTCGGCTCCAGCCCAGCAGCTGTCCTGCAGGCCCCGCAGCTCCCCAGGGGAGGGACTCAGCTCCAGCCCGAGTGGGGTGGGGGCGTGGTCGAGGGCAGCCTGGGGTCCCCGGACGTCTCTCTGGCTGCTGACCAATGTCTCTGTTTCCCCAGGGCTCAGTCTCCCCAGCAGTAAACTGGAAACCACCATCCTACTCGTCCAAGCCTTGTCGGGAGGGCTCCACAAAGGCTTGAATGAATTTTAAAAAGTTAGAAAATAAAGAGCCAGGGCCTGACACCTTATAAGCATTGAATGAAGGGTCATCATTGCATTATTTCATTTTAGTTTTGAACAGGTAACATGCTGTGGGGGAAATTCAAATAATACGAAAGGCAGAGTGATCAAAAGTTCCTCCAGGGGCTTCCCTGGTAGCACAGTGGTTAAGAATCCACCTGCTGATGCAGGGGACATGGATTTGAGCCCCGGTCCGGGAAGATCCCACATGCCGCGGAGCAACTAAGCCCGTGCGCCACAGCTACTGAGCCGGCACTCTGGAGCTTGCGAGCCACAACTACTGAGCCCACATGCCACAACTGCTGAAGCCCGCGCACCTAGAGCCCGAGCTCCGCAACAAGAGAAGCCACCGCAACGAGAAGCCCTCGCACCGCAACGAAGAGTAGCCCCCGCTCGCCACAACTAGAGAAAGCCCGCGCGCAGCAACGAACACCCAATGCGGCTAAAAATAAATAAATAAATAAATTTATTTTTTTTAAAAAAAGAATCACTATGCTGTATACCTGAAACTAACACAATATTGTAAGCCAACTGTACTTCAAAATAAAAAAAAAAAGTTCCTCCAAAGTCACATGTTGACATCGATTACTGACTCAACTAAAGCGGCAATAGAAAATTGGGAGAAGAAGAATACAGACTGAGTATTAGCTTATTTTAAGGAATTACCGGGGCTTCTCTGGTGGCGCAGTGGTTAAGAGTCCACCTGCCAATGCAGGGGACACGGGCTCGAGCCCTGGTCCGGGAAGATCCCACGTGCCGTGGGGCAGCTGGGCCCGTGCGCCACAACTACTGAGCCCGCGCGCCACAACTAAAAAAAAAAAGGAATTACCGTTAGTGCTGTTCGATGTGATTGATAAAAGTTTTGCAGTTGAGCTGGAAATTTTCCTTCGTTTGACGGAAACGTAAACCTGAGCATTGGGGCAGAATTTATCACGACGTCTGTAGTTTATTTAGTCACTTTTAGCTTTTCATGAGGGAAAATTTCTAGCAGAACCAAAAGTAAAGAGTAAAGGAACCGCCTTGTGCACAGCAACACATGTGCTGTTGACTCAAGATCCCTACCCTCACTTGGGCCGTGTTTTTTTATCCGCTGGAGTATTTGAAACCCAACCCCAGGCATTGTATCATTTCGCCCCAGATGATTTCCGTAGGCTGCAATTTACTTTAAAATACTCCATCCCCACAAAAGAGAAGAGAGAGAGAGAGAGTATGGCAAAGAGTAACGTTTGTGGAGTCTGGTCAATGGAGTGGAGGGTGTTCCCTGCGGCTTTCCTTTTGCACTGTTCTGTGCTTGCAACTTTCCACAAACCTCGAAAAGCCAAGGAACAAAGGAAGTTCTGCCTCTGCACCACAGCCCCCACCACCCCCTCCAGCCCTGCCCAGGTTCCCAGGGCCAACACAGAAGCCGGTTTCCTGGGGATCCTTCCAGAGGCCCAGAGACCTTTCTAGCTGCGTCTTTATTAATAGCAGGTCGTAGTAGTAGTTGAAACCAGGGGCAGGCGTCCTGGCTGAGTCACACAGGCCTGTCCCGGGTCACCCCACACCTCCTCCCCTCTGACCCCATGCAAGCCGATTGCCTTTGGGGTGGCTGAGAGGATGCGGGATAAAGGCCCCAGCGCAGAGCTGGGCTCAGAGCCTTGCTGAGTACATGAAAGAAGACTTCCCCCCCCTACCCCCGCAGTCTCTCTCGGCTCTTAAGAGCTCCCGGGTCTGACGGGGGAGGGCTGGGGGCGGGGACTCTTGCTATTAGGGGGCTTTGGGAGTGGTCTCCCTGGTCCCCAGAGGCCCACGGAGGCAGGAGGGTGCACAGACCCCTGGGTCTCCCAGCCCAGGTAAGGTGTACGAAGGGGCTGGGCTCCCCTTTCTCTTCTGCCCTCAGGCCCAGCCCCTGGGGGTTCATAATATGCTTTGTCCCCTCTGTCCTGGGACCAGAGCCCAGAGTCCAAGCTGCTCTAAGTTTGGAAGGGGGAGGGCGGGGTGGGGGGGTGACAGGATGTCTCTGGGCTGTCACACACACCGCTGTCCCGGGCCCAGAGAAAGGGAGGGACAAAAGGCTTGCAGTGAGTCAGAAACAAAGACGGGAGGGAGACGGAGAGACACCGGGGAGAGCAGGCCAGAGTGGGGGGACAGAGTGCGGACATCCTGAAAGACAGACAGACAGACAGCGGCCACAGTGGGAGGGGTGTGGGGACAGGAGCGGGCGGCCGGGGACCGACAGACAGGCGGGGAGACCCACCCCGAGACCCGGGAGCTAGCACAGGGGCAAGACAGGGACAGGGAGGTGTGGAGAGAGGGGACCACACAGGCAGGGAAGCCTCTGGACTCGGACGCGGAGGGGCACGGAGGCAGGCCCTTCACATGAGCTCCAGGCCTTGGCTCTGCTCAGGGGTGCCGCGGAGCTCAGTGGGCGCGCTGCTTTTGGGGGGCCCAGACCAGGGGCGCTTGCCCGAGGGCCAGCTGACGCCAGGTCACCCTGAGATGGAGCTCAGGCACCCCGAGAACCAGGAGGATGGGGGCCCGGAGGTGAGAGACAGAGACAGAGAGAGACAGAGAGAGATGCAGGAGATGGAGAGGGCCAGGGGGCAGACACAGAGAGAAGCACAGAGGGAAACATCGAAGACCCACAAGAACGGAAACCGAGGACACACAGCAAGGCCAAGACCCCCAGGGGAAATGCACTCAGAAACAAAGAACAGGAAGCCCAGGAAGAGAGGAGGATGGAGAAAGAGAGGCGTAGAGCCAGGGGTGGTGTGGGCTGAGGCGGCCCCCAGTGGGGCTGGGGCTTTTGGTGGCCCCCACAGGTGGCAGTGGGCAGGGTCGCGGAGACAATCACCCATAACCCCGCCAGGACACAAAAACAGGTGGCCTGAGGGCGGGTGAGTCATTGTGACTCACTGTCCTCTCTGGGGACCAACCCCCCACCTCAGCCCTGGGCTGGGCCTCCAGGCCCCCCTGCTGCTCTAGGCGGGGGAGGGGGCGGCCAGACTCACCCCCTCCCCACCTCTGTCCCTCTCCTGCAGGAGGACACAGCCACGGCCCTCCAGAGGCTCGTGGAGCTGACGGCCACCAGGGTGACCCCAGTGAGGAATCTGCGTGTCCAGTATCACCTCATCCGAAAGCTTGGCTCCGGCTCCTACGGCCACGTGCTCCTTGCCCGGCCTCGCCAAGGGGGTGAGTTTGGCCAGCAAACGGCACAGTCCTTGATGTCCCCCAGGTTTCCCCCTCCGAAACCACTGAGACAGGGAGTAGCCTTGCGGAGAGCTGATGAGGACCCTTCCTGATGGGGCTCCAGAAAGTTAAGAGCTCTGTGGTCTTCCAAAAAATGGAGCTCACCCAGAGAGGGTGAGAGACTTGCCTGAGGTCACACAGCAAGGCGGGAGCACAACTTGGACTGAAATTCAAGTCGCCACGTCCCCTACTTTATGCGAGAGGAAACTGAGGTTCAGAGAGGGCAAGGCAGTTGTGCAAGACCACACAGCAATCTGAGGCAGAGCAGAAAGACTCCTCAGGGAAGGTAACCCTTCAACCCCCACTTCACAGCTGGGGAAAGTCGAGGCACAGAGAGGTCAGACACTATGCCCTGGCCCTCTTGTTTTACGCGTTAAGACGTCTGAGGCTCAGAGAGGTTGAGTGGCTCGCCTAAGGCCCCACAGCAAGATCAGAGCGCCCTGAGCTCCCTCCTGCCCCCACCTCCCCAGCAGGTCCGGCTGTGGCTCTGAAGCTCCTACCTCGGGACTCGGTCCTGAGAGCCACCTTCCTGAGAGAGTTCTGCGTGGGCCGCTGTGTCTCCTCACATCCAGGCCTGCTCCAGACCCTGGCAGGACCCCTGGAGAGCCCCCGACACTTCGCCTTCGCCCAGGAGTACGCGCCCTGTGGCGATCTCAGCGGGATGCTGCAGGAACGGGTGAGGCGGGCAGGCAAGGGGCAGAGGTTAGGGCTGCTTTTACCAGGTCTGACTTTGTCCCTCCCCCAATCCTGTCTCCAAGCCTGACCCCCACATCTTAACTCCGCCCTAAGCCCCCAAACCACCTCCTTATTTCTAACTCTCAGTGCAGTTCCATGACTAACCCCACCCCTAATCCGTCCAGGGCAGGGAGCCGGGATGGGGGCTGAGGATGGATCAGGTCTCATGAGGGGGAAGGGATGGAGACAGAGATATGGGATTTTCATTGGCTTTGGCATTGGGAATGGGTGTGGGTGGAGTCGGATGGGTTGATTTTAGGGTTGATGATCGATCGGTCACGGGTGTGGAGAAGAGCATGGATGGAGCTGCAGGGTGAAGCAGAGATGTTTGGGGATGTGTATGTAGATTGAGTTGGAGAAGGGCTGTAATGAAGTTCTCTCCAGAAAGACCAGGTCAGGACTGAATCCATGATATTCTGGGGGTACTTGAGCTTGAAGGTAGTGTGGGGCCATCTTTAGGAATAGACTTTGGATTTGAAATAGGGTTGGGGATAAACAGAAGGGAAAAAAGAAGGGAGGAAGAGAAGGAGGGAAAGAGTAGGATGGATGGATGGATGGATGTTGGCTATTAAATAACTGGACAAATTATGGAACTGCTGACTAGCTGGTGGAATGGGTAGTGAGTGGAACCCCTGCTGTATAGTCCGTTGGATGGATGGCTGCTGTGATGGATGGATTGCTGTCTTGGCGCCTGGCTAGCTGGATGGATCGATCTATCAATCGACTGATGAAATGAACTGTGGGACTTCAGAACTGGGTCTCAATTAGAGATGGGACCTAAATTAGTACGGGACTAAGATTAGGATTAAGCGTGGGATTTGGGTTTTCACTGGAGATCTTGGTGGTCAGTTTAGAGGAGATAAGAAATACGAGTGTTAGGAGAAAGTCTGATGGAAGTTTAAAAAGTTCTGGTTAGATGTGCGGTTCCAGTGAGGAAAACATCTGGGAGTGGGTCTACAGGGGTACAGATGTGGGGACAGCTTGTGGTTGAGGATGATACGGAGAAGCTGTTGGGGGGGGTGTTCTGGGGACACTAGAGGTAGCCACTGGTCTGGGGATTTGGATTCTTGAACCCCAAGAAGCAACATAAAGAAGGAACCAAGGCAGCCTGACCTTCATCCTCTCTCTTTGACCCCAGGGCCTCCCAGAGATGCAGGTGAAGCGGGTGGTGGCCCAGCTAGCTGGAGCCCTGGACTTCCTCCACGGCCGGGGGCTGGTCCACGCGGACGTCAAGCCAGACAACGTGCTGGTCTTTGACCCTGTGTGCAGCCGTGTGGCCCTGGGTGACCTGGGTCTGACCCGGCCTGAGGGAAGTCCAACCTCTGCCCCGCCAGGGCCACTGCCCTCAGCCCCGCCCGAGCTCTGCCTCCTGCTGCCCCCGGATACCCTGCCCCTGCGACCTGCAATGGACTCCTGGGGGCTGGGGGTGCTTCTCTTCTGTGCGGCCATTGCCTGTTTCCCTTGGGGCGTGGCGCTAGCCCCTGACCCTGACTTCGAGGCCTTTGCCGGCTGGATGACCACCAGGCCGCAGCCACTTCACCCACCGCCCCCGTGGGACCAGTTTGCGTCCCCGGCTCTGGCACTGCTCCAGGGGCTTCTGGACCTGGATCACGAGACTAGGAGCCCCCCACTGGCTGTCCTGGACTTCCTGGGGGATGATTGGGGGTTAAAGGAGAACAAAGAGAGACCTGGGGGCTTGGGGAGTATGTCCAGTGAAGATGGGGAGGAGGAGGAAGAGGGGGAAGCAAGCCTGGAAGAGTGGTCAGAGGAGGAGGAGAGGGACGACACAGACGCCGGGAGGGGGGGACAGACGGGGGGAGCCCTGACCAGGTGACTGGGACAGGCGCCCGGGGCTTGGGCCAAAGGCCCCTCCCCCGGCCCCCGTGGCCACCTGGATGGAGAGACAGCTGCTCCCGGGAGGACGGAGATGGAACACATTGCATCTCTCCAACTGAAGGCTGGACTTGTATGCACAATTCCCCTCCCGACTGAGGTCCCGGGAGTCCGGAACCCCCAGGGACTCGCCCCTCAGACCCAGGGGTCCGGGCCTCCAGCCCCTCCCCCCTCAGACCCAGGAGTCCGGGCCCCCGGCCCCTCCTCCCTCAGACCCAGGGGCCCCGGTCCCTCCGCCCTCAGACCCAGGGGTCCAGGCTCCCGGCCCCTCCTCCCTCAGACCCAGGTGTCCGGGCCCCCGGCCCCTCCCCCCTCAGACCCAGGGGTCCAGGCCCCCAACTCCTCCCCCCTCAGACCCAGGAGTCCAGGCCCCCGGCCCCTCCCCCCTCAGACCCGGGAGTCTGGACCCCCAGCCCCTCCTCCCTCAGACCCAGGAGTCCAGGCCCCCGGCCCCTCCCCCCTCAGACCCAGGAGTCCAGACCCCCCGGCCCCTCCCCCCTCAGACCCAGGAGTCCAGACCCCTCCTCCCTCAAGGACCCTTCCTCTCCCTTCTGTCGTGAACGTGTCTTCTTGAAGGAAGGTGCTGTTTCCCTGCAGATGCATTTCTGCATGGTGGGGACATGTTGGGTGCTTATGGACTTGTGATGTGGTCACTCCTCTCCTTTAAGACCTTAGGTGACTCCCGCTGGCCTTGCCACCAAATCTCAGCTTTCCATATCCAACACCATGGAAACCTCGCCTTCCATCCCTCCCACTTCCCTGGGCTCTAGGGGACATGAAGGGAGGCACTCATCCTTTCTGGACCTAAATCGGCACACAGACAGGCACACACACACCCTCTCTTGCCTACAGACGTTTGGAAACCCTGCGTTCTCCCCCGAGAATGCCTTCTTCCCAACTCCAGGCCTCCAGAGAGTAGACCCCACCCCGGGGGCCTCTCCGGCTCCTCCGAAACTTGTAGCCCAGCGACCTGCGCCTCCACCTTTTCCATCTCCCCTCGCAGGCTGCCCGGGATGGACTTGGCCTTGTTCACCTGACATCCTTTCAGGTTCTGCTCTCACGCGGCGAGCCTCTCGCACCAGCTCCCGGAGAGCATAAGCACCGTGGCGGGTGCTGGTCCCGTCCACGCTGAGGGCCATGGGTTTGCAGGGGTCTCGTGTTCACCCGGCCGGCCTGATGCCGCCCCCATCCCCGCACACAGACCGCTGACTTGCGAAGCTTCCCGCCTGCAGGGCGGGGACCGCGTGGATCCGAGGGCGCACCCCCCGCACCCAGCACAGTCGTGGGAACCGGCTTCTTTCCAGGGAATCTGTCCTACGTGCTATATCTAGATTTAAAAACGTGAGTTCACTCCATACGGCGGGGTGTCCTGGATTGGACCCCGGGGCAGGTAAAGGTTGTTGGTGGACATGAGAAGCGTCTAGCATTTGACTGACGGTTACTGTCTTCACGTGGGCAAATGCACCGATGGCTCTCGCTGAGGGGTTCACCCGGCAGGGAGCCAGGCGAGGCGACGTGGCGGGAGCTCCGAGCAGCTGTCCTGTACGTCTAAAAACGATCCTGAAATAAAAAGTGAATTCACCTTGATCATCTCGCTCTAAACCTGAGGGGGTGGGTGCAACCCTCCAGGACCCCGCCCCTGCCTCCTCCCTCAGCCCTGGGAGTCCCTGCCCGCCCCCCCCAACTTTGAAGTCTACAGACTCATAACTGGGACTCCCCTCCCTTCTCCCCCCCCCCTCAGGGCCTGCACTTCCCAGTTGCTGCACCACCTGCTCCCCCTCTGCGCCGAGTCTGAGGTCATTTCTCACTGCATCGTTCTGGAATCTTGTTGTCTCATCCTTTCCCCACACAGGACCCCACGTCTCCTCCCCCGGACGCCCCTTACCAAACACTTGTGTTGGACCTGTCAGTGGGGCACTGATGGGGCAGCTGGCTGGGGTCAAGGCAGAGGCAATCTGGAGAAATGATTTCATCCTCTACAGGGGACCAGGACCCCTGGATCTGAGCGGGGAGGGGCCGGGGGCCCGGACTCCTGGATCTGAGGGAGGAGGGGCCGGGGGTCTGGACTCCTGGGTCTGAGGGAGGAGGGGCCGGGGGCCGGGACTCCTGGGTCTGAGGGGGGAGGGGCCGGGGGTCTGGACCCCTGGGTCTGAGGGGGGAGGAGCCGGGGGCCCGGACCCCTGGGTCTGAGGGAGGAGGGGCCGGGGGTCTGGACTCCTGGGTCTGAGGGGGGAGGGGCCGGGGGTCTGGACTCCTGGGTCTGAGGGAGGAGGGGCCGGGGGCCGGGACTCCTGGGTCTGAGGGGGGAGGGGCCGGGGGTCTGGACCCCTGGGTCTGAGGGGGGAGGAGCCGGGGGCCCGGACCCCTGGGTCTGAGGGAGGAGGGGCCGGGGGTCTGGACTCCTGGGTCTGAGGGGGGAGGGGCCGGGGGCCGGGACCCCTGGGTCTGAGGGGGGAGGGGCCGGGGGTCTGGACTCCTGGGTCTGAGGGGGGAGGGGCCGGGGGGTCTGGACTCCTGGGTCTGAGGGGGGAGGGGTTGGGGGGTCTGGACCCCTGGGTCTGAGGGAGGCGGGGCCGGGGGCCTGGACTCCTGGGTCTGAGGGGGGAGGGGCTGGGGGCCTGGACCCCCGGGTCTGAGGGGGCAGGGGCTGGGGTCTGGTCTGAAGAGGGAGGACTGACTTCCTAGGCTGGGACATCTGCCTGGCCAGAGCCAGTTCTGGGAGACAACACACGATGTCGCTCTCCCCCTGAGGTTCAAGGGGCGAGGCCTGGGGCGGGGCTACGACCCCCTAGGTGGGGGCGGGGTCTTGCTGCAGGGCAGGGCTCTGCCGGCCTGGGCTCTGAGTGCTGGGCACTGACCACAGCGGGCAGCCGAAGGGTCAGACAGGCCTTGGAGAAGGTGAGGTCCGGAGGTTGGAGCCCGGGTCAGGAGGAGGCAAGGGTCAGACCGCCTGAGGTGGGCCTGAGCGTGAAGCTGTGCAGGTGGTCAGAGTCCTGGGTTCTTTGCGGGATCAGGGGCTAACTTCAGACCTTGAGACTGTAGAGCCGTTGAGTGTCAGGGACACAGAGTCTGGGGGGGTGTCCCAAGAGGTGTGAGTTATATAAGGTCCTGGCAGAGGGGTCAGCTGGGGGCCTGGACCCCTGGCTCTGAGGGGTGAGGGGCTGGGGCTATTGAGTTGGACCCGGACCACTTAAGGGCTTAGTGATCGTTCCCGAGCGCCTGCTCCCACCCAGGACCCAGGCGTCCCCCAGGCCCTGGTGTGAGCCACCCGCCCGCCACAGGGGGCAGAGAGCGCCTGTTTGCTCTTAGGAGGCTGGGGCTGCTCATCCACCCCCAGGGCCCAAGTCTGTTTGCTTTGGAAACAGGGGGGGGGGTGTGTCTCGAGTTATCTGGTTCATCTTTCATCCTCAGGCCATCAGGTGGCGCAGGGACGTGGGGGTGGGGTGAGGGACATCTGCGGCCTCGGGCTTGACCTCACCCCAACCCGCGGCTGGTCTCCCCACTCCCAAGACGTCCCTAATAAGAAGGGAAAATGCGTCACGATGGCCTGAGCCAATCAGCTTCCACCCTCCTCCTCAGACCCCGGAATCCAGGCCCCCGGCCCCTCCCCCCTCAGACCCAGAACTCGGGGCCCCCGGCCCCTCCTCTCTCGGCCCCTGGTCTGGCGGGACCTAAGTCCTGGTCACCCTCTCTTCTGCCCTTGCAGAGATGCCTGGGAAGCCATCAGAGGAGAAACAGGTGGAGATGGGGGCTGTGGAGAACGGTGCCGGGCAGGACCTGGGGGGCCTCACGGCAGAGGAGCTGCGGCAGGGCCAGGAAGCGGCCCTGGCGCTGGAGGACATGATGGCGCTGAGCGCCCAGACCCTGGTGCAGGCCGAGGTGGGCGAGCTCTACCGGCATGTGCGTCCCCTGGGCCAGGGCCGCTTTGGCCGGGTCCTGCTGGTCACCCACCGTCAGAAAGGTACAAGGGTCTGGGGACAGAGGCGCGGGGCAGTGGTGCGGGCCCAGGCAGAAGCCGGCCAAGGCCGGGGAGTCTGTAAACCTCCATCAAGTCCTGCCTCTGCCCCTTCCAGGCTGTGTGTTCTTAGTCACTCCCCCACCCTCTCTGAACCTCAGCCTCCTCCTTTGAAAACGTGGCTGATGAGCCCTTCTCTGAAAGAACTGTGCTTCTCTGAGGACATGTCGGTAGCTCTAGTTGCTGGGGACAATGGGCAGGAAGACAGAGCCCCCTCTCGTGGCCCTCACACGTGGCCAGCTTAGCGGTCATCGTGGGAGCGACGCAGAGCCACGCTGTGTGCCAGGCGCTCAGCAAGGCCAGCGCACGGTGGCTGCGCCATAAGCGCTCCCCGACCCCAGTCTGGTCGTCTCCAAGGAGACTAGAGGGCTCAGCCTCGTCCAGGGGCCTGCTGGGCCCCCAGGGAGGAGTCTGAGCCAGCCCGGCCTTCTGGGGGCTCCCAGCACGAATGGGGAGGGGGTGCGTGAGTCGCCTATGATTGTCAGAGCAAAGTGCCACAGGCTAGGGGGACTCACAGTGCTGGAGGCGGGAGTCCGAGATCAAGGTGCCAGCACGGTCGGTTTCTCCTGAGGCCTCTCTCCTCGGCTTGCAGGTGCGCCTTTTCCAAGTGTCCTCACACCGCCTCCCCTGTGTGCATGTCTTGTCCAAATTTCCTCTTCTTCTTTTTTTTTTTTTTTTTTGCGGTACGCGGGCCTCTCACTGTCGCGGCCTCTCCCGTTGCGGAGCACAGGCTCCGAACGCGCAGGCGCAGCAGCCACGGCTCACGGGTTCCCGGATGTGGGATCCTCCCGGACCGGGGCACGAACCCGCGTCCCCTGCATCGGCAGGCGGACTCCCAACCACGGCGCCACCAGGGAAGCCCAATTTCCTCTTCTTATAAGGACACCAGTCATACTGGGCTAAGGACCACCCCCAATGATCTCATTTTACCTCTTTCAAGACCCTCTCTCCAGGGAATTCCCTGACGGTCCAGTGCTTGGGATTCTGTGCTTTCACTGCCGCGGGCCCGGGTTCAATCCCTGGATGGGGGACCAAGATCCCGCAAGCCGTGTGGTGCAGCCAGTTACAGTCATATTGTGTGATACTGCAGGGTGAGAACTTTAACATAGGAATTTCGCAGTGGGGAGGGGGGAGGGCGGACACAAGTCAGCCCATAACAGAGAAAGATGCAAACAGATGCAGACCTGGGTCATCACAGAACTTGGAGGTGATAATGGGGAACAGAGGGTTTGTAAGGGGGCCTCATCCAGCTGGGGGGGGGGGTGCGGGGAATGGCTGGCATTTTAGGTAAGGGCGTGACCCTCCCCCATCGCACACAGCCTCTTGGGCAAGGTTGGGGCCTGGCAGCTGGTGACTCAAAAATTGAAGAAACCACATGCTATCTGTCTTTCTCTGTCTGACTTACCTCACTCACTGTGACAATCTCTAGGTCCCTCCACGTTGCTGCACATGGCACGATTCCATTCTTTTTTATGGCTTCAGGAATATTCCATCCTGTGTTTATCCGTTCATTTCTCGATGGGCATTTAGGTTGCTTCCGTGCCTTGGCTGTGAACATCGGGGTGCGTGTGTCTGAATGGAGTCTTTACCAGACATATGCCAGGAGTAGGATTGCAGGATCATATGATACCTCTATTTTCAGTTTTTTAAGGACCGTAATGGAAAAGAAAGAAAAAAAAACAATTGAAGAAACCAGAGTTTCTGCCTCCTGGGAGCTTACATTCTAGGAAGTTGTTTCCACGTGTGGCAAAATTCACAGTAACTCCTTAGTGGGGTCTAATACCCAGTTCAGGGTCTTTCCCCAGTTGCCTCCAATGTGGCTTTTTGGCATGGGTTTGCTGGAACGAGGGGTCCAATAAAGCCATTGGAGGTTCCGAGCTCGGTTTTCGTGGCCCCGTTCCACCTGCCCCAAGGCCGCGGAGTGCAAGCTCACTAAATACTATTATCATTATTACCATTATGACCACTGGTGGGGTTTCACTGGCCGTGCTGTTTCACGCAGGCGTGGCAGGCGGCAGGCGGTGGAGGAGGTGAGGGCGGCGTCTGGGAGAGAGTCCAGGCTGAGGGGCTCGGGCACCTCTCACCTCTGTCCCTGCGCCACCAGGCACAACCTTGGCTCTGAAGCAGCTGCCGAAGGCCTCCACGACGCTGCGAGCCTTCCTGTATGAGTTCTGCGTGGGCCTCTCCCTGGGCTCGCACTCGGCCATCGTGGCGGCCTACGGCATCGGCGTGGAGTCACTCGCCTCCTACAGCTTCCTGACCGAGCCTGTCCTGCACGGGGACCTCATCGCCTTCATCCGGCCCAAGGTGGGTCAGCCTCCCGTGCCTCGGGGGGTCCCACGTGGACGCCCCTCCCCAGCCTGGGCCTCAGGAACCACCCTCCCCGCATCGTGACTCGGGTAGCCCTGCCGAGGCCCCACCGGGCCCACGGCCGCCCCACAACCAACACTGCGCCCGACTGAGGCTCAGCACGCCCCACGGGGCTCACGCCAGGCCTCATCGTTGGGGTCCTCCACCCCCTGGGCCTGCTCCCCCCGGGGCCGAGGACAGGCGCTGCGGCCCCGCCCCCTTCCGGCCGGCGGGCAGGGTGGTGGACGCCGACACGTGGCACCCGCAGGTGGGCCTCCCGCAGGCGGCGGCGCAGCGCTGTGCGGCCCAGCTGGCCTCAGCCCTGGAGCACATCCACTCCCGCGGCCTCGTGTACCGGGACCTCAAGCCGGAGAACGTGCTGGTGTGCGACCCCGCCTGCCGGCGCGTCAAGCTCACCGACTTCGGCCACACGCGGCCCCGCGGGACCCTGCTGCGCCTGCTGGGGCCGCCCATACCCTACACGGCCCCGGAGCTCTGCGGGCCCCCGCCCCGCCCCGAGGGCCTGCCCATCCAGCCCGCCCTGGACGCCTGGGCGCTGGGCGTCCTGCTCTTCTGCCTGCTCACGGGCTACTTCCCCTGGGACCAGCCCCTGGTGGAGGCCGACCCCTTCTACGAGGACTACGTCCTCTGGCAGGCCTCGGGCCACCCCCGGGCCCGTCCTCGGCCCTGGCTTGGCCTGACGCCCGCGGCCGACGCCCTCCTGCGCGGGCTGCTGGACCCTCGGCCCCGAAGGAGGAGCCCCGTGAGCTCCATCCGGGAGTACCTGGGCCGGCCCTGGAGGCAGCGGGACGGGGAGGCCGAGGAGGTGCCCCAGGGGGACGGCGGGGACCCCGAGTGCGCAGCGCGGGGCCGGCCAGGGCCCGGCGCGGCCCGGGGAGGCTGCGGAAGGCAAGCCCGGCCCCCGTGCTGAGGCCTCCTCCGCGTTCTGTGCCCTCTGTTGCTCTCGGTCTCGAGATCCTCCCCTCTCTGTGCGTATTGCCCGCGCCGGGGGGAGGGGGTCTCCGGGGGCGCCCCGCGTCTGCCCACACCTGCCCCGCCGCCCCCGGGCCTTGGCCCTCCCACACCTCCTGCCCAGCTGCCTCCGCCGGGCCGCGCCCAGCCTGCACTCCCAGCCCCCCCCCCCCCCCCCCCGCTCCTCTCCCTTCCAGCCGCACGATTTTATTTATTCGTACCGCTTATCCTGTGCGTCCGGCTGGAATGTGGGCTCCCGGGGGCCCAGGATCTCAGCCTGTCCTGCCCTCTGACGGGTGCCGCGTCGAAGGCGTGATCCTGTCCCGTGTAGGTGGCCCACAGATGCTGATTCAGTAAACGGATCCGCCTGGCTTTGCACGGCCTTCCCCCCACCCCGCGGCGCGCGTATGCCTGTCGTCTTCCCGCCCTTGTCTTTTCCGTCTTGCTGGGTCCGCTCCCGGCCTAGCGCCCTCTTCCCCCCCACGTGCCGGGCCCACGCCCTCCTGATGATGCGCTTTGTCCTCTCGGCCACCCCAACCGCTCTCCGCAAATAAAGTCCACCTGGCACTTAGGTCCCCGTGGCGCTGTCGGTCTGGCAGCGTGGGAAAGAGGAGGCCGGCGTGTGCGTGCCCGTGTGCCCCGGAGAGCGTGTTGTGGAGGAGAGACAGAGCCAGAGAGAGAGGGAGAGACAGACAGAGGCAGAGAGAACGGCGGACAGGGCTCCCACCGGGTGCTCCTGCGAGGTGCTGGCCCCGCGTGTGCGTCTGTGCCGTGCCTGGGAGTGAGGGTGTCGGCACTGTCTGCACCCACTCTGCACACGTACGTGTGACAAGGAGAGGGATTCGCCGCCAGAGCTGGAAAGGGTCCAGCTGTCCGCAGGTGGGTAGGAACTTGAGCGTGTATTTCTGGGTATTTGTGTGTCCGTGAGTGTCTGAGCCCGCGTGTGTGTGTAAATAATGGCGTGTGTCTGTGAGAGAGAGAGACATGAGGGTTTGAATGTGTCTCGCCCTATGCAGATGACATGAGTGCGTGGCTTTTGTGTGTCCGCGAGCATCTGAGCCCCCGTGTGCTCGTGTAATCGTGTGACTGCCTGGGTGAGGGGAGAGAATGGAAGTCTGCGTGCATCTCACTGTGTGCAGTGAGCTGTTTGCGTGTCTGTGAGGCCTTGGGCCTGCGTAGTGTGTGTGTGTGTGCGTGTGCGCGCGCGTGTGTGTGCGTTTGCACGTGTGTGTGTGTAGCAGGGGGAAGATAAGTTACAGGCGCGGCTGCCGGTCACCAGCTGGGCCCTCCTCTCCACACCCACCCGCCCCCGCCACCCATCACCCCGGCCCCTTCTCGGCAGCCGCCCTGTTTGCAAACACTCTCTCTTCCTCTCTGTGCCCTCCTTGGCCGCCTGCCTAGAGAACGGCTACAACTCAGGGCTGGATCATGTGTCACCCTCTCCCTGGCCCTGCACCCCCCAGGGCCCCTGCTGTGGCCACCAAGGTGTTGCCTGGAGGGGAGGGGGTGGTGGAGGCAGCCTGTGTGGAGTGACCCCAAGGATCCTTTCAATCTAAGCTCAGTCCAGAGACCTGGGGACATGGGCCCCTGTCCCGGGAAATCCAGGTGAGCTTCCTGGAGTAGGGGGAGAATAAGATGGGGGGTGCAGTAGGGGAAGCATGAGCAGGACCTCCTGCCGCCTCACCCATGAGTCTGAAATAACCCGAGCAATTAGGCCAAGAATGTGTCCCAGAAAAGCTGGAGGTGGCTAGGGGCTGGGGTGGGGCTGAGGGGCGGGGGAGTGGAGAGGAGAAGGGTCTGGGGGGGGCACACAGAGGGTGCTAATTGGTGGCATCAACTGGGTATTAACTGGGAGGTGATAATGACCCAGCGATGCGCACCCCCCCCTCCGCAGGAGGGCTGGAGGAAGAGACAGCAGTGGATGGGGGTGGTTCTAATTTAGCGCTACTTAATTACAGGACACATAATACTAATCGTAATACTTTACTCACCCCTCAAGCAGCTCCCAGCAGGTGGCACGTCCTGAACACGCTGGAAGGGGTCCCTTAGATCCTCCCCACTTCAGGGGTGGACGCAGGTGGTCCAGAGCAGCCGAGGTGGCTGCCTGAGTTCACCCAGAAGGCTGGGCAGGGGCAGGATTCAAATCCAGGCCAGCTCTTCAACTGTCCAAGGTCCATGCTCTTACTTACTTACTTACTTACTTATTTACTTATTTATTTTCTTGGCCACGCTGTACGGCATGTGGGATCTTCGTTCCCTACCAGGGATCGAGCCTGCGTCCCCTGCGTTGGAAGTGCAGAGTCTTAACTGCTGGACCGCCAGGGAAGTCCCGAGGTCCATGCTCTCAAACTCTAGGAGTGTCCTGTGGCCAACGGGACCTGGGGGAGGGGTCTTGAGGGGACAGGGCACCTGAGCGCACGTGTGTGAGCGTGGGTGTGAGTGTGACGGAGTAAGGATGAGTGTGAGTATGTGGGTGTGTGTTGCTGAGGTGGCCGCCCCTCCCTTGGAGGGGATGCGATTTGGGACACCTACATGGAAAGGAAGGTTGAAAAGCTTTCGGACCCAGGCAAGGGCCTGGAAAGACCCTTGTGGAAAGACAGACAGTAACACATGCTGGCGAGGAGGTGGAGAAGTTGGAGCCCTCCTATGGGGCTGGTGGAATGTAAAAGATGGGGCAGTTGCTTTGGAAGACCGCCTGGCAGTTCCTCAAAATGTTAATTAACTCTGGAGCTACGATATGGCCCAGCAATTCTGCTCCTAGGTAAATGCCCATGAGAAATAAAAACATGCCTCCACACAAACGTTCACGGCAACATTGCTCACAATAGCAAGAGTGGAAACAACCCAAATGTCAAGCCACTAACAATGGGATAAAAGAAATGTGGTCTAGGGAATTCCATGACGGTCCAGTGGTTAGGACTCCGCGCTTTCACTGCTGAGGGAGCGGGTTCAAACCCCAGTCAGGGAACTAAGATTTCATAAGCTGCGTGGTGCAGAAAAAAAAAAAAGAAATGTGGTCTATCCATCCAGTGGAGTATTACTCAGCCATAAAAAGGAAGGAAGCACTGACAAATGCTACATCATGGATGAACCTCAAAAACACAGAGCCAGGGCTTCCCTGGTGGTACAGTGGTTGGGAGTCCGCCTGCCAATGCAGGGGACACGGGTTCAAGCCCTGGTCCGGGAGGATCCCATGTGCCGTGGAGCAACTGGGCCTGTGCGCCACAACCACTGAGCCTGCGCTCTGGAGCCCGTGAGCCACAGCTACTGAGCCCACGTGCTGCAACTACTGGGGCCCGTGCGCCTGGAGCCCGTGCTCTGCAACAGGAGAAGCCACTGCAACAAGAAGCCCACGCACCGCAACGAAGAGTAGCCCCCACTCACCGCAACAAGAGAAAGCTCGCGCGCACAGCAACAAAGACCCAACACAGCCTCAATAAATAAATAAATAAATTTATAAAAAAAATTAAAAAATAAAAAACAGAGCCAGTCACAGAAGATGACCTACTGTAGGATTCTGTGTATCCACAGAGGAAGAAAGATTAGTGATTGCCAGGGAAAATGGGGAGTGACTGACTGCTCATAGGTACAGACTTTCTTTTCAGGGGAGGGGATAGTGGTGGAAAAGCTCTAAAATTAGATTGTGCTAAATGGTGCACAATGCTCTGAATATATTAAAAGTCATGAATTGTACATGTAAAAAGGGTGAATTTTGGATGGACCTAGAGATTATCATACTAAGTGAAGTCAGAGAAAAACAAATATCATATGATATCACATACGTGGAATCTAAAAAAATGATAAAATGAACTTATTTACAAAACAGAAATAACACAGATTTAGAAAACAAACTTATGATTACCAAAGGGGAAAGGGGGAGGGAGGGATAAATTAGGAGTTTGGGGTTAAAATATACACACACTATACATGAAATAGATAACCAACAAGGTCCTACTGTATAGCACAGTAGGACTTTTGTGTGTGTGTGTGTGGTACGTGGGCCTCTCACTGCTGTGGCCTCTCCCGTTGCGGAGCACAGGCTCCGGACGCGCAGGCTCAGCGGCCACGGCTCACGGGCCCAGCCGCTCCGCGGCACGTGGGATCCTCCCGGACCGGGGCACGAACCCGCGTCCCCTGCATCGGCAGGCGGGCTCTCAACCACTGCGCCACCAGGGAAGCCCTGTGTATATTCTAAGAAAGAATAGATGTATGTATAACTGAATCACTTTGCTGTACACCTGAAGTTAACACACTGTAAATCAACCATATTTCAATAAAATTTTTAGAAGGGTGAAATTGGCGTGTAAATTTCATCTCAATGAGGCTGCTTGAAAGAAAAAAACCAAAACAGGCATTTCCAAGGTTCTCATGCTGTGACCTTGATTAGACTCCTTTCCTTCTCTGAGCCTCTGAGTTCACATTAAAAAGAAAAGGAAGGGCTTCCCTGGTGGCGCAGTGGTTGAGAATCCGCCTGCCGATGCGGGGGACGCGGGTTCGTGCCCCGGTCCGGGAGGATCCCACGTGCCGCGGAGCGGCTGGGCCCGTGAGCCGTGGCCGCTGAGCCTGCGCGTCCGGAGCCTGTGCTCCGCAATGGGAGAGGCCACAACAAAGAGAGGCCCGTGTACCGCAAAAAAGAAAACAAAATAAAAAGAAAGAAAAGGAAAAATCCTGCCCTTTTTTCTAATAGCGCTGAATTCAGGACCCACTCATCACACAGGACCCGTTCATGTTTCTCTCCATTTTGCAGACGAGACTGTCGAGGCCCCTACTTTCCAAAGACCCTAAAGTCAAAAGGTGGCAGAATCTGATTCCAAAGCCTTTGGTCTTGACTCCCCACTCACCCCCCACCCCACAAAGTGTACCTGGGCCCATAATCACCAAGGAAGTTCTGGCTACACCCCAGCTGGGGAACCCCAAGAATATGAGCAGGACCAGTTAACAAAATGTGTGGGTGTCCAGTTCAAAATGAAAACGTGGGACTTCCCTGGTGGTCCAGTGGCTAAGACTCCGCGCTCCCAATGCAGGGGGCCCGGGTTCGATCCCTGGTCAGGGAACTAGATCCCTCAGGCCGCAACCCAGAGTCCACATGCTGCAATGAAGGTCCCACGTGCCGGGATCTTAGACCCAGCGCAGCCAAATAAATAAATAGATAAATATTTTTAAAAAAGAAAACGCGGGGTTTCTTGTTTTTTTAAAAAAACTTTTTCCCTCCCTGCCCTCCCCCTTTGCTACTGAATGTCATGCTCCCTGGGCACCAGGATAATCACTGGCAGATCCTCAAGGGCTAGGGGGTCGTGGAGGCTGCCTGAGGCTGGAGAGCCAGGGGTCTGGCCACCAGAACCTACAGGGGAAGTGGGGCTTTGCATGAGCCCCCGCTCCCAGCACCCGGAGAATGCTTCCTTGTCCCATCGGCCTCCAAACACAGAATCATCCACTGCAAACACAAAATCAAAAATCATGATGGGGCTTCCCTGGTGGCGCAGTGGTTGAGAGTCCGCCTGCCGATGCGGGGGACGCGGGTTCGTGCCCCGGTCCGGGAGGATCCCACGTGCCCCGGAGCGGCTGGGCCCGTGAGCCGTGGCCGCTGCGCCTGCGCGTCCGGAGCCTGTGCTCCGCAACGGGAGAGGCCACGACAGTGAGAGGCCCGCGTACCGCAAAAAAAAAAAAAAAAAAAAAAAAAAAAAATCATGATGCACAGGACTTCCCTGGTGGGCCAGTGGTTCCAATGCAGGGGGCCCGGGTTCGATCCCTGGTCAGGGCACCAGGTCCCTCATGCCACACTGTGTGGCCAAAAAAACCCCCCAAAACGAAGAAATCACAACGCGCATCAGATCGACTGCTGGCCGCAGAACGTTAAAGCTGCGGGGCTGCCATCAACCCACACCCTCCCTGCAGGAAAGCGTGTACCTGGGACCCAGGAGGGCACCAGCCTTGTAGGGCCTCAGAGACGCTGTTCTCTGCATTGGTTCATTTTTAGTTCTGCTCAGGTACAGACATGCAGATGACTTGGGCGGCACCCACGCCATCACCACCACCCCACCCTGCACCCCCGAACCCCTGACCTTGTTAAAACGCAGACTCTGATCTGGTGGGTCTGGGTGGCACCCGAAACTCTGCCTTTCTAACCAGCTCCCGGGGGCGGCCGACGCTTCCGGACCGTGGGTCACACTTTGAGGTGCAAGGAATCGTGAGAACACGATTTTAGAGTATTGATCCCACATCCCAGCTAAACTCTCGTTCGTGCTAAACGTTTGTCCGCTTGATGCTTTGCGGTGTTCTGTGTGGTCAGTGGTAGCCCCCGTGGGAAGTGACAGACCTGTGCCTCCCTTTCCACCCTTTGTCTGATGAAGGATGTTCCCTCTACCCCTACTCTGCGAAGAGGGCGTGTGTGCGCCCGTTTGTAAACCCTGAACGGGTGTTCATTTTGTCAGATGTTTTCTCTGCATCAAGCTCGCTAGGCCTCTGCAGCTACTGTTTTGGGCTTGTTGCAAGCTGGCAGGCACAGGACCAGGCTCAGATGTCCTGTGGGAGGTGTCCAGGGTCAGGGCCAGCAGTAGGTGGGGGCTGCCCTCCCGTCCTGGCCGTGGGCCCCGGGGCCAGATGTTTGGGCTTAGCTGCCTGGCCAAGCAGGGATAGAGTGACCGGATAATTAGGCACCCACTTCTTTAGGGCTGGCAGGAGGTGGCGGAGGGTGGAGGGACCTCGGGCCTAAGTGCCCAGTAGCTCTCCCAACCCTGCCTTGCACAGGGCCGCCAGGAGCCTGAACCCCCAGCGGGGCCCTCTGGGGTGACCTGGAGTAGGGGTGCACCTGCTCCCACCTGGGAACGGGAAAGGGGACCTCTTGCTTCCAAGTTGGGGTGCCATCCTGGAAGCCCCGACTAGCCGGGACAGCAGGGGGAATGTATGCAGAGGCCCTCTCCAGGTTACCAGTCAGCAGTTATTTAAGTCTTAGGGCTTAATGAGACCCGGGGAACAGGATTCTTAGTGTGTTCCTTCATCTGTTGGCAGGGGCAGACAGTTCATCTATCAGGACCCTCGGACAATATCCTTCCCCGCCCCCAGCAAGTAACTGGACCCTGCTGGCCTTTGCAGGACTGCGGGGGCAGCAGCTCCATGACCTTCCAGGACCTCTGAGCCAGGCTCCAGTCTGGGGAGAGGTGGGGAGGAGGGAACGGTTCCCTGCCTGAGGCTGCAGGAGCCAGAATACAAGTTGGGGGGTCTTCCAAGACGGCCCCCAGTTTACAAGCTGAGGCTGAGACAGGGGGCCCACCTCAGGACACTCAGCGGGGGGCCATCGTGGAAGCCTAACCTGGAACCCCAGGCCAAGTCTGACGCCGAGGAATTTGCATTGTGTTATTCTGAGTCCCCGCGGCTCTGAGCCCCAATGCCCTTTCTGAAACAGGGGTCAAGTTCCTCCCTCCAAGAGCTATAGTGAGGGTGGGCTGTAGTGTATTAAGAGCCCACATCGTGTCCGGCACAGAGAAGCACGGTTAGGAGGCGTCAGGGTCACTCTTGTTAACTGAGCACGTGTGCTAAACTCTGTCCTCACCTGCACTAGCTCATCTAATCCTCACAACCACCCCAGGAGGCAGGCACGACCACTGTCCCCATTGTACAGGTGGAAAAACTGAGGCTGGAGAAAGGAAATTAACTGCTAGAGTCCCAGAGCCAGGACACAGCCTTGAATCCAGGATAATCTGATTGGGGCACGTAATATCTTCTGAGCAAGGGCCCTGGGTGAGACAGGCCTGGGTACCAATCATGACTCTACTACACGCTCCCCGAGTGGCCTGGGGTACACAGCCAAATGTCTCTGTGCCTCAGTGCCCTGATCTGTAAAATGGGGATAAATACAATAATACCTATCACATACTGAGCACTTATCAAGAGCCAGGCCCTGTGCTAAGCACTCTCACATAGGTATTAATCTATCCGTTAATCATCACAGCGGCCCCTGAGGTGCGTACTATTATTATTTCCCCTTTTAGAGATGGGGAAACTCAGACCAAGAAGTTAAGTCACTGGCTCGGGGTCATGCCCTCAAGGGCTCAGACTCAGGCATCTAGGCTCCAAAGTTCACCCTCTCCCTGCTGAGCTGTGTTAAAGTACCCGCCTCAGCGGGTGTTCATGAAGGTAAAATGACATCGTGCACGCAAAGCCCTCAAACCAGAGCCTGACCCACAGGAGGTGCCCGGTGAACACCGGTTATTATTATTATGCACTCGGCATTCACACGATACTGATGGAGGGTGCACTCAGTGTCAGGCTCTGTTCTAAGAGCTGGGCGTACATCTGTGAACAAGACAGAGATTCCTGCCCTCGCGGGGCTTCATCGTGGCCATTATCGCCGCCGTCACGAGTGTCACCATCCTGATCACCACCCCGATCGTCTTCGTCACCGTCATCTCCATCCTCATCATCACCGTCATCACAAGAGTCGTCAGCATGACCTTCACGACCGTCGCCACCACCGTCATCTCCGTCGCGATCGTTACCATCGCACTATCGTCAGGAGAGGCGCCGCCATGACCTTCACGACCGTCGCCGCCACCGTCATCTCCGTCGCGATCGTTACCATCGCACTATCGTCAGGAGAGGCGCCGCCATGACCTTCACGACCGTCGCCGCCACCGTCATCTCCATCACGATCATTACCGTCGCACTATCGTCAGGAGAGGCGCCGCCATGACCTTCACATCCGTCGCCGCCATCGTCATCTCCATCACGATCATTACCGTCGCACTATCGTCAGGAGAGGCGCCGCCATGACCGTCACGACCGTCGCCGCCACCATCACGTTCATCCTCACCATCCCCGTCACCGTCCTCACCTTCACCGTCACAATCACCGTCATGCCCACCACCCCCATCACCACCCTCAGCTCCTCACATGGCGCCTGTCACAGCCACAAACAGATCAGTCTTGCCATCCCACCTCCTCTAGCCCCCCAGAAACATCATTCACATTTGGTTTTTAATTAGATACTTCGGTTTTCCCCCTTCGGTTCGGGAGCATCTTAAGTCCCTCAGACCCCAGATAAGGTCACACGTCTCCCCGCAGAGGCCTCTCTTCCTCCTCTGGGGCAGTAGTGGTGGGTGCAGGTGTGCTGGGGGGCCAGGCCACCTCTGCCAGTCTCTTTACCACCTCACCCAGCTGCCCCAGACCCTGGGCAGCCTCCACCAGCTGGGTCAGCCCCAGTCCCAGGGCCTGGCGCTCCTGCCGGTCCCGCTCCAGGGCCTGCGTCACCCTCTGTAGCTGGCTAGCCACATCCCTCACGGCGGCCACCAGCTCTACCAGGGCAGGCGGATCACAAGCCGTGACCCTCACAGGTGGCACTGGGGCTTCACACGGGCCAAGGGGGCCTGGGCTCTGACCAGGAGTTGGCCCTCGGGTGAGGCGGTCAGGGGAAGGTTGATCCAAGGGGGGGGCCCTAGGGGACAGGTGGAGGCCAGGGGTCACAGTGGGGCCAGAGGCTGAGTGTGGAGTCTGGGTAGGTGGCGAGGTTCCTTTGGGGCTCCGGCTTGTGGGTGGTTCGAGGTTCCCAGCGGACAGTGTGTCTATGCTGGGGGCCGGAGAGGGCCTGCAGGGGCTGGACGCTGCTGCTGGAGAGGACTCGAGGCTCCACATCTGGGATGTGGAGGGGCGAGGGGCCCCCGTGAGGGTCAACTGGGGGTGTGGGCTGGGCTTGACTGTTGGTGCTGAAGAGGGAAAGGGAAGTTCTGTTCCCAAGGAAGTTAGAAGGGACTTGGCAGTGACCACAGGGGTTGAGGTGGGGTGAGGAGTCATGGTGGGGTAAGCAGTGGTGGTGGGGTGAGGGGTCGTGGCAGGGTAAGGGGTTGTGATGGGTTGAGCGCTGGTGATGGGAGGAGGCGCTGTGGTGGGGTGAGGAGTTGAGGTAGAGTGACGGGTGGGGGTGGTGGTGGGATGAGAGGTCATGGTGGGATAAGGGGTCGTGGTGGGGTGAGAGGTCTTGGAGTGAGGGGTCGTGGTGGGGTTAAGGGTGGTAGTGGGGTGAGAGGTCATGGTGGGATAAGGGGTTGTGGTGGGGTGAGAGGTCGTGGTGGGGTGAGAGGTCGTGGTGGGGTGAGAGGTTGTGGTGGGGTAAGGGGTTGCGGTGGGTTGAGGGATGGTGCTGGGGTGAGGGGTCGTGGCAGGGTAAGGGGTTGTGATGGGTTGAGCACTGGTGATGGGAGGAGGGGCTGTGGTGGGGTGAGGGGTTGAGGTAGAGTGAGGGGTGGGGGTGGGGTAAGGGGTGGCGGTGGGGTGAGAGGTCATGGTGGGATAAGGGGTTGTGGTGGGGTGAGAGGTCGTGGTGGGGTGAGAGGTCTTGGAGTGAGGGGTCGTGGTGGGGTAAGGGGTGGTAGTGGGGTGAGAGGTCGTGGTAGGGTGAGAGGTCATGGTGGAGTGAGCGATGGTAGTGGGGTGAGGGCTTGTGGAAGGGTCTGGGAAACTAGAAGGTTCTGGAGTTGTGTTGGGGTATGGAGATGTGTCCCAGCCTGGGATTATGTCAGACTCCGGGGTCAGCTCTGAGGTAGGGGAAAGGCCGGTCACCACCGCCGGTGCAGAGGGGTCAGAGGTCAGTTCTTTGGGCATGGTGGGTGGTGGAGTGGGTGAAAGCCCAGGGGTCAGCGCTGGAAACACGGTGGCATCAGGGGTGGACAAGGTAAGGCCAGGGGTTGTCAAGGTGCGGTGAGAGTTCATCCAGGAGGCCGGGTCTGGGCTGGGCGGCAAAGTGGCGGGAGGGTCAGAGGTCACCTCCTGCGTTGAAGCTGCTGTGGGGATGAGCTGCGGCGCGGAGTCAGAGGTCAGGACAGGCCCCGGGGACCCCGGCGAGGCGGAGGGAGCTGGGGAAGTGGTGGGGGGCGCAGTCCTGGCCGCTGTGGGCCGCAGCCGTCGCTCGGGCCACGGTTTCTTCAGTGAACCTGTTGGAGGAAAGACGGCCGGCGGAGGTCAGTCTGCTCCGCCCACCCCGCGGCATGGTCCGCCTTCCAGGGGTGGGCCGACCAATGGGAAGGCAGAAAGCTTCGTGGCGTCATGGGTCGCCGGCAGACTTCATCCGCCCTAGTGCCCCACCTCCACGCCTCCTCCGATGTCTCCAGGCGCCACCTGGCGTCCTCCCCGCTGGGAGATGCGGAGATAGGCGGGCGGGGGGAGGGGTGATGTGGAGGGGTACCTGGGATGCAAGAGGGGGCCGAAGGGCAGAGATGGGCTGAAGGGAGATAAAGAGGGGGAGGGGAGTGGGAGACGGTGCATAGCGTGAGGGGGAATCTGAAAGGTAATCTCAGTAATCAAGACAAATCTCTTCACGCCATATTTTTAAACAATCAAAATTAATGCAAAAGATCTACAATGAACAAAAAGTCAAAATTTTAATCCAAGACAGGGTCCGACCTACCTCACTGGAATCCCCCCTAAAATTGGCTCTGTCAGATCCTGGTGAGGTAGGTCAGATCCTGACTTTAGTTAAAATTGTATTGAGTTCATCGTGGATTGTTTTTGCATTCATTTGTTTTTTAACCTATGGTATTAAGATCTTATTTATTTTCATTACTAAGTGTTTGGAATGCCCCCAGATTTTAGGCCCGAGTAAAATGAGAAGGCTTTACCCTCTTCCAGGCCCTGCTTCCACGTAAACGCGAATTTTAAGCTCTTTTTACAGGTGAGACAAATAAGGCCAAGAGGGTAAGTAACTTGCCTGAGGTCACACACACTTTGAAAGTAGCAGGGACAGGATCTGAACCCAAGTCCTTTACATACAGAGTCTAGGCCATTAAGTATCACTTTCTCAGTCATGGAGATGCTCTGTGCTGTCCAGTATGGTAGCCACTCTCGTCACCCGTGGCTTCTGAGCACTTGAAATGTAGCTAGTTCAACTAAGGAATGAATGTTTCCTTTTTCAATTTTTTTTTTTTTACCTTTGAATGGATTTCTTTTTAAAAATGTTTTAAATTGAAGTAGAGTTGATTTACAATGTTGTATTAGTTTCAGGTGTACAGCACAGTGATTCATATATATATATATATATACACACACACACACATATATACATATTCTGTTTCAGACTCTTTTCCCTTATAGATTATTACAAAATATTGAGTATACTTCCATGTGCTATACAGTAGGTCCTTCCTTTTTCAAATTTTTGATTCACTTAAATTTAAATAGCCACCTGTGTCAGTAGCTACCATATTGAACAGCACAGCTCAACAGAATTCCACTTTTCTGCAGGGTCTTTGAGGTGCATCGTGTCCCCCTGCAGGGTCGGAGGAGCAGGTAAGTAAAGGGCTTGGCCTCCAGCCAGGCTGCCTGGATTTAAACCCCAGCTCCATTACTTCCTAGCTGGGTAATCATGGGCAAGTTACTTAACTGTCTTGCATCTCAGTTTCTTCCCCATTTGTAAACCACGGATGATCCACATACCTCCCTCGTAGAGTGATCACGAGGGCTCAGAGATATTGCGTGTGTGCAGAGCACTTACACAATGCCTAACACATGCCAAGCATTCTCATGATTATTTATACTGCCGTAGTCATTGATGTCTGTGCCTCACTTTCTCTGATCTTTGAAATGGGAACAATCATAGCACTTACATCATTCATGTAGGGCTCATGCGGCTGCTACGAGGATTCACACATATAAATATGTTAAAGAGTAATACATATAAAGTGCATAAAATAGTGCCTGACACATGGTGTATGGCTTGACGAATGTTAACTGCTCCTAGCTATTATTTCAAGAATCTCAGTTTAGTTCGATGCTACAGGGACTCAGACTAGAGTGGTATTGATTTTTAATTTTTCATACACAAGCAGAGGGCTAAGCTACTCATACCCCACTGTACCTTGTCATTAATAGTCCCTGCAATGTCTGCTCGTTTTATCTTACTTTTTCTCCTCTTTAACCCCAATCTCCATTCCCTCGTCCTCTCCCACAGGTACCTCCACTCTAATGTGTTTCATGTATGGCCTTAAACATATGTGTGACCTTAAACAATACAGAATGCACAGATGTCTTTATGTT
This sequence comes from Kogia breviceps, assembly GCF_026419965.1. Classification (NCBI taxonomy): domain Eukaryota; kingdom Metazoa; phylum Chordata; class Mammalia; order Artiodactyla; family Physeteridae; genus Kogia; species Kogia breviceps. Next base: position 2,941,652 of record NC_081327.1, read on the forward strand.
AACATATGTGTATGTGTATTTTTGTGTTTGTGCTTTTCATTTCTGCAAATAATATTCTGCTGGAAATCTCAGTCTGTTTGACCTTCCCCTCAGTATTATGTGTTTCATACCTATGCATGTTGCTGTGTATATAGCTCGTCACTGCTTTAGCTATTGCATAGAATCCCCTCATGTGTAACCATTGCATTTCTCTTCTTTGTTACCCTACTGCTGGACACTTAACTTGACTCCAATTCCCTAATACATCCTCACACATATTCCCTTATAAGGCTGTGCAAGCATTTCTCTGGAATATAGATCTAGGAGCAGGATTGCTGGGTGATAACGTATAATCATATTTAATTTCACTAAACACCACTAGGTTGTGTTTATCGAACTGCTACAGCCGGTGGGGATGCCTGTCTCCCCACACCCTCACCTACACTTGGTATTATCTACCTTTCAAATTTTTTTCCATGCTCGTCATTGTTTTAATTTGAATTTTCTGATTCATGATGAATGTGAGCACTTCTAGACATACTCGCTGGGCATTTGGGCTTCCTCTTCTGCAAATCACCTGTTTGTATCTTTTGCCCATTCTCTTATAGGATTTCCTATCGTTTTCTTATTTGTCAGAGTGACGTACATGGTATAGGTTAGGGTTTCTCACCCTTGGCACTGTTGACATCTGGGGCTGGATGATTCTTTGCTGTGGGGGATACCTTGTGCACCGGAGGATGTGTAACAACATCCCTGGCCTCTACCCACCAGGTACCAGCAGCCTCCCAGCTCCCAGTCAGGACAACCCAAAACGTCTTCGGATGGTGCCAGTTGCCCCCAGTTGAAGACCACTGGTATAGATAATAACCCCTTGTCTCAGGATATATTTCTGCCTGGTCTTTCTAGGGTGAGAGTTGGGTCACCATAGGGAACTCTGGAGTCCACCTCTCCATCCCACCACACAAACACCCTGGGCCCCTCGCCCCAGCCACATGCCTCACCTGTATCCCCACGGACCCTTGGAGCTGGAGAGGGATGGCCTGGGCTGCTGACGGTGCCAGCGGTGCCAGGGGGTCCAGGTATGCCTGCGGTGGGGGTCCCCTTGGCCGGGACCTCTCCTGAAGGTGTGTCCCACGTCCAAGAAGGCTCATAACCATCCTCACCACCTTGAGAGATATGGGGAGAGCGAAGTAATAACAGTGTTGTGAAGATTTCTTTCCAAGATGCTGGGTTTTACGAGGACTCCATCAAGAACACAAATTGAAGCTGTCTTCCTGTTAAAATGTCAGCCCACCAAGTGCAGGCATACTCCCTGGGTCCGTGTGTACTCAAAATGTGCTCTAAGATATGGCCACATTCTCATTCATGATCCATTAGTGTGTGATCGATTCGATTTTTTTTTTTTTTTTTTTTTTTTTTTGGCGGTACGCGGCCCTCTCACCGCTGCGGCCTCTCCCGTTGCGGAGCACAGGCTCCGGACGCGCAGGCGCAGCGGCCACGGCTCACGGGCCCAGCAGCTCCGCGGCACGTGGGATCCTCCCGGACCGGGGCACGAACCCACGTCCCCCGCATCGGCAGGTGGACCCTCAACCACTGCGCCACCAGGGAAGCCCTCGATTTTTTATACATCGAAACAAAGGAAGCAGCATTGCAGAGTCACAGCCCTTCCGAGGCCCAATCACATCCCTTCCCTTTGTCAGAGAAGCCTTTCGTTAATAGTTTCCAAGCATGCCTTTACACCTTAGCTATACAGGTGGGACTCCCTAACGCTGCATTGTTTCCACGTGTGTTAGCTTCCTACAACTGGAAAGACCGCACGTATACATATATACAGCAAACACCTTCTCACAGCCTGCTTTCTGGCTGCGTTCCTTCCTAGCTGGATGAGCAAGTCACTGCACTTCTCCACGACTCTTTTTCCTCACCCGTGCGACGGGTATCGTGACGGCACCTACTCCACGGGGTCGCAGGGCTGGCAAGTGATAAGCTGTCCTTTCAGTTACATGCACGTAACTCTAGTTCCTTCTTTTTTTAACCTTGTGTAATATTCTATCGTATGAACACACAACTGCCGCTTTATCTGTGCCCCTGTGGACGGGCGGCTCGGCTGTGGCCCATGTTTCGCTGCAGTGGATCCTTCACGAGTGAGATTTGCTCAACACCTAACTGTGGGACTGCCGTATGGAAGGCGTCTCTCTAGATGCTGTCCCACCGCCCACCTTTATCTCTCCTCCTTTCTGCTGAGAGACATTTTAACTTTTTGGCAGTCTCATGCGGAGCTGGTGGGCGAAGAAGCTGCAGTTTCGCTACAGATGACCAAACTGGAGCCCAGAGAGGGCAAGGAATTTTCCTAAGGTCACACAACTAAGGAGCAGCCCTGGGTTTCAGACCCAGCAGGTCTATGTGCTTCTGAATGAGGACCTCTTCCCTCTAGGGGTAGATCTCCTGGGTCTCACCTCACTCCTTCCCTGGTGAGCTTTTATTTAGAATTTGATTCCAAGGCCACTCTCTGCTTCCCCTGGAGGAGGTTACGCCCTGCTCTATGCTTCCTGGGTTCTCCAGAGCTAATTCTATCATAGGTTTCTTCCCAGTCTCCGTGGCTGGAGTGGTTATGAGTGTGAATTCTGCAGTCTGAATCCAGGCTCTGCCCTTTGCTGTCCTGACCTCTCTGGACCTCAATTTCCCTACCTATAAAATGGGGCTAAGGATAGTACTCATCTCAGAAGGTTCCACGTGGAGGAGGTGAGTTAAACCACGGTATGCACTTTGCGGAATTCCCTGGTGGTCCAGTGGTTAGGACTCTGCACTGTCACTGCAGGGGGCGTGGGTCCGCTCCCTGGTCGGGGAACTAAGATCCCACATGCCACACGACGCGGCCAAAAGAAACGAACAACCACGGGAGGCACTTAGATGGTGCCCGGCACACGGAGATTATTCAGCGAATATCAGCTATTATTGATGCTCTTATGACCACGCAACCTCTAAATGTAATCTGGCATTTAATCTTGGATGTCCTCCCCTCTGCGCAGCCGTGACATACAGCGATATCCCGAGCCCATGAGTCACCCCACCTCCCCACTGGGTGTGGAAATTCCATTAGACATGGCCGTCCATCTGCACAGCCTCATCCATTCCCGCAGCTGCAAATTCCCTCCTCCCAGGCGCTCCTTGGAGCTCCAGGATTGCATATCTCACGTCTCCACTTGGGTGTGTCGAACACATCGCTAATGGAGCTCTTAATATTCCCACTCTGGATCCTGTGCGCCCACCCCGCAGTGTTCCCTGGTCCAGTAAAAGGCGGGTCCCCATCCCCTACCTCCCTCTCTCTCCTCAACCCTCGCACCCAACGCATCACTCGAACCCACCAGCTCAACCCCCGGAATGTAGATTGAACACCTGCCCTTCTCGCAGTCTCCACTGCCACCCTGGTTGAGGCCGCCGTCCCGTCTGCATGGACCTTCTGGTCTCCCTGCATGCACTCTTACACCTACATCCACCCCCCTGCGGCATCCTGAGCGACTGCTTTGAAAATACACATGTGGGGGACTTCCCCGGCGGTGCAGTGGTTAGGACTTGGAGCTTCCACTGCAGGGGGCACGGGTTTGATCCCTGGTCGGAGAACAAAGATCCCACATGCCGCAAGGAGAGCCCCCCCCACCCCCCCAAAAGAAAAGAAAGAAAATACACATGTGATCACGACCTCCATAACCTAAAGTGCTTAAAACGCCAAGGGTTTCTGCACACAGAATAAAACCCAGACACTGGCCTCATCCCCGATCACTCTCCCCCTGCCTGGCTCACTCCACTCCCGCCAGGCCAGCATACTTGCTGGTCTCCCAAGGTCCCACCACAGGGCCTTTGCACATGCTGCTCCCTCTGTCTGGAAGGCTCCTTTAGCTCCCTCCAGGTTCCCCATCACAGCAGACGTCTTTACAATGGACCACAGACCTCACCTCCTGCCATGATCCCCATCAACCACTTCATTTCCACCCCACTGACCTTGCTGCTGTTTCTTGAACCAGCTAAGCACACCCCCACCTCAGGGCCTTTGCACGTGCTGTCTGCTCTCCAACCAGATATTTGCATGGCTTCCCCCCTCTCCTTCTTGAGGCTGTCACTTAAATGGCACTTTCTTAGTAAGTCATCTCTTGATCATCCTATTTTAAATTACAACACTTAGCCCTCCCTTCCCCCTCCCTTGCTGTGCTCATCACTGCTTTGTTCCCAGGAGTTAGTACTCATGCCTGCCACACAGAAAACATTTCAGACATGAATTAATGTCTGCCCCTCCAAATTCCATCATCCAGGAAGCCTCAAGAAATTTTGCTTCAGTGAAATGGAAAGTGAGAATTCAACCTTCATAAGCTTCCAGCTTCATCTCCTGTACACTCTCTCTAGACTTACACAGCAGTCTCTCACTGGTTCATTCATCCATTCATTCAACAAGTACGTAAAAAGTCTCTACTAAGTCTCTACAACACAGATCCCGTGGTAGACAGAATAATGCTCCCCAAAGATGTCCAAGCCCTAATCCCCAGAACCTGTGAATATGTTACCTTTCCTGGCAAAAGGGACTTTGCAGATATGATTATGGGTCCAGAACTTGAAATGAAGAGATTATCCTATGTTAATCCAAGCGGACCCAATCTAATCACACAAATCCTTAAAATGAGAGAATCTATCCCGGCCGTAGTGACAAAGATGTAAAGACAAAAGAAGGACCAGAGACATCGATGCAACATTGCTGGCTTTGAAAATGGAGGAAGGGGCAATGCGCTAAGGAATGGAGGGGCCTCTAGAAGCTACAAAAGGCATGGGGAACGATCCTCCCCTCGAGCCTCAGAAGGAACACAGCCCTGCTGACATTTTGATTCTAGCCAGTGATACCCATGTGGGACTTCTGACCTCCAGACGTGCAAAATAATAAACTTGTGTTGTCTAAGGCCCTAATGTGTGGCGGTGTTATGGCAACAGAAACTGACACAGCCAAACGTTTACAAGACAGCTAAAAGTCTAGCAGAAACGACGCGCCCTAAACAGGCAATGCAATTTTCTCAACTCCAGCCTCTGCTCCTCTGAGAATCCCCCTCCTCCTGGTGTCTGCTGGTGAAAATGACACCATCTCTTCTGCGAGGTCTTTCCCAATTGCTCTAACTAGAAATAATCACTCCGTCACTGGGATCCTGCAGCTGTTGCTCATTTACGGTAAATAACTCTTAACAACCAATGTTTTGCGATTTTAAATGATTTCACACACATTTTGCTCATTGGATTGGGACCTGAGGTCACCCAGCTCGTTGTTCTAATCCCAGCGCAGCCACAGCTGTAACCCAGCGAGCTGTACTACAGAATTCACTCTTGCAATGACTTCAGTTATTCCAGAATCTTTTCCAATCCAACGAGCAAACTGTGCGCGAAATCGTTTAAAACGGATCTCAATAATGGCTCCTGAGTTAAAGTTTAATTTCTCTGAGCCTCATTTTTCCCCCACCTGAAACACAGGGGCAACACCAGGACCTATGTCACCCAGTTGGAATCACGCGTGCCTGGCACAGTGAGCTCTCCTTGACTCTTTCCAGGGACCTTGGGGCTCCGGTTTTCGTTTTTTCCGGAGGAAGAAACTGAGGTTCAAAGAAGCAGTCATTTTTTTCAAGGCCACCTTGCTAACGAGGATAGGAATTCCCGTCTGTCGTTTCCCCTCTCCCCACGCCACCCCGCACCTCCCTCCAGGTCTTCCCATTACTAAGGTTGTACACGTGACTCCTGAGATTTCCATCGCGCAATTCCTAGTTCTGTATTTATTTGAGCCTCGCGCCCAGCATCTGACCTCTCCCCCACGAGGGGGCGCTACGGGATAAGGGAGGTGGCGCCGGGCTGCAGAGAACAAAGGCTCAGAAATTCTGGCCACACTGCACCCAGGAGCATCACCTCTGAAAACTGAGCTCTACCTCACAGCTCGGGTGCCCCCCCGCACCCCAGATCTCCGTACTCCCAACGCCTGCTCCGCTCCGCGCCCCCCCTCCCCTCCCCGCCAGCACGAGACCCGACCGTGGCAGACGCCACTCTGGGATCACCGCCTTCTTCACCCGCTTTTATTGCCGCGGCGTGGGCCAGCCGGCCAATCAGGAGGCGCACCGCGCCTGTGACGTCACACGGCGCGGGGCGGTAAAGTCTGCCCTGCCCGCCCCTCCATCCGAGGCCCCGCCCCTCCCGCAGAGGCCCTAGGAGCGCGCATGCATGTTGAGCGTGTGAAAAAGGCGGGAAAAGGCGCGAGGGGCGGGGTCCTGCGGAGAGGGAGAAGAAGTGGCGACCCCTGGGGGGAGAGAGCGGCCGTCGCGGGGGGATGGGGTCGGGAGGGCCGGGGGAAGAAGCCGCCACGCGGGAAATAGTAGGGTGGAGAGTCAGCGAGAAGGATGAGGAGACGGAGAAAAAGCCGAGGGCAGAACCGACCCTGGGTGGGGGGGGAGGTTGAGTGGGAAACGGAGCGGAGGGCGCGGCGGTGAGAGTGAAAGAGAAAGGAAGGCTCAGAGGGGAAAGAAAGAGAAACTGGCCGTGAAAAACAGGGAGGGTCTTCCCTGGTGGCGCAGTGGTTGAGAGTCCGCCTGCCAATGCAGGGGACACGGGTTCGTGCCCCGGTCCGGGAAGATCCCACGTGCCGCGGAGCGGCTGGGCCCGTGAGCCGTGGCCGCTGGGCCTGTGCGTCCGGAGCCTGTGCTCCGCAGCGGGAGAGGCCACAACGGTGAGAGGCCCGCGTACCACAAAAAAAAAAAAAAAAACAGGGAGAAACAGGGGTGACGGGGTGTGGACTTGGAGAAAAAATGAGAAGGATGGTGAGAGAGGCTGACACGAGGCATAGAGACGAGGAGGGGCAGAGAAAGAGAAAGAAAAGAGACACGGAGCTGAAAAGATAAACCGACCGTGAAAAATAGAGTGAGAAACAGAGACGATGAGCGTGAGAAACGGAAAATATAAATAAAAAGAGGAGGACACAGGAGAAGAGATGAAGAGAAACTGGCCATGAAGTACAGTGAGAAACAGATACGGGTTGGGGGTTGGGGTGTGAGAAATGGAAAATGAAAGAGAAAAGAGCCAGACGCAGAGGGGAAAGGATAAAGAGAAGATGACTGTGGGGAAATAAAGAGAGAAATAGAAATGATGGGAGTATGAACTTGATAGGGAAAGAAAAAAAAAATTAGAAAGGTGATGAGAAAGAAATAGGCGGTGGAAAAGTAGTGTTTGAGATGAGGAGGGTGAGAAATTGAAAGGGAAGAGAGGGAAAAATAAATAAATAAAAAAATTAAAAATAAAATTAAAACGTAAAATAAATTCCTCTGGGACTTCCCTGGCGGGTCCGGTGGTTAAGACTCTGTGCTTCCACCGCAGGGGGCGCGGGTTCATCCCTGGTCAGGGAACTAAGGTTGCGTGTGTGCCACACGGGGCGAGGCCAAAAAAAGAGAGAGAATGTGAGAAAGAGGCGCAGAGGGTGATCAAGAGAGACCCTGAGCACGGATGGGACAGAGATCTCACACACACACACACACACACACACACACACACACACACAGAGGAAGGCAGAGAAATGGGCAACATCTGAGGGGGGTCAAGGCCTCGGGGGTCAAGGTCAAGGCCAAGGTCAAGGCCCTTGGGAGCAGAGATGGGAGGGAAGCGGGCGACAGCGAGACAGAGACGGAGGGGCAGAGGGGGACAGAGCTGAGGAGCTGGAGGCTGCTTCCACTGGCCAGAGGAAAGGGGTCAGGCTGAGGACAGAACCCTCGACCTGGCTGTCCCCACCCCGCCCCTGACCAGAGCGGGCTGGGAGAACAGGTTTGAGGGGCTAGGGTGGGCAGACAACGCGACGGGGTGGGCCTCGGCTGTGAGGTCTGGGGGGACTTCCGTCGAGGCTCTGGATCGAGGGGCACGGGCTCCCAAGGCCCCAGTTGGTTTGCAGGAGGGCTGCGGGCCGGGGCTTTGCTGAGCCTGGTCGGATTCTCCGCGAATCACACCGCAGGGGGTGGGGGTGGGGTCTCCTTTAGGCCCTGGAGGACAGTGCTACTGCCGAGTCCAAGAAGGGAATGTTCTTAGGGTCTCTGGAGCCGAGGAGAACCTGTCTGGGGTCTCTGAGACCCAGGCCAGCTCATTTAGGAGGATCTTTCCGGAAGCCCGGCAGGGAGGTGCTCGGAGGTTTATGGAGGCCCCCTCCCCACCCCGGCCATGCCCCTCACCTGCGCTTGGAAGGCGCCTCGTCGCTGGGGAGGGGGCCCCTGGGCTCCCCGCGGTGCCCCCGGAGGGAGTGTGTGCGGGCGCCGCTGCAGCGGTGGTCCCCTTGGCCAGGTCCTCTCCCGAGGTGGGGTCCCAGGTCCAGGCGGGGTAGTCTTCCTCGTCTGCATAGCCTTGGGAGAGATCGGGGAAGCGGAGAGCCGTGACCCATCTCAGAGGTCCTTGCGGTCGCTCCGAAGTCGCCTTCCCGAATCTCCTGGCGTGGCTCCGGGCCCCCACCCCCCCGCCCCCCTGACTCCCGGGCCGCCGGCCCCCCGCCCCCCACCGTACCGGTGCAGGTGAGCCCCACGTCCTCCTCGTGGTCGCAGTTGTGCTGCCCCCGCGCCGGCGCGGGGCAGTCGCTCAGCGAGGCCTCACTGCCCTTGCAGCCCACGTCATCCAGCCAGATGGGCCCGGCGCCAGGGCCGTAGTGGGTTTTGCCCACTCGGGGCCGAACCCCCCCGCAGCCCAGCTCGCGGCAGGCCACCATGCCGTCCCGCAGGTCCCAGCCGTCGTCACACACGGTCCCCCAGCGCCCGGCGTGCCACACCTCCAGCCGCCCGGCGCACCGGTTGGGCCCGTCGGCCAGACGAACCCGGAACAGGCCTGCTGGCAGACAGCCCAGATCGGGAGGGGTCAGCAGGGGTCAGCCGGGGTCAGCCGGGGTCAGCCTCACCCTCCACGTTCCCTCCTCTCACCTGATGCCCCAGTGGGGGAGGGGGCTGGCTCTTTGGAGGACTCTGCGGTACCTACTCCCGGGATCTCGGCCGATGGCTCCGTGGTGGCCTCAGAGGTCAGTCCTCGGGGGCCCTGGGTGGTCGGGGTGGCCAGGGTCTTAGAGGTCCGCGCCCGGGGGGTCCGCCTTTCGGTGCTGTGTGAGGTCAGCCCGTGAGGGGCCTCTGTGGTCGGCCTGGTGGTCAACTCGGAGGTCGGTCTTCGGGAGGCCTCAGCGGTCGGAGTGGTGGTGGTCAGTGAGGTCAGTTCTGGGGGACGCTGGGTGCCCGTGGCCCTGGAGTGCTTAGTGGTTGGTACCACGGGGGGCTGAGTGGTCGGTCTCTTGGCGTTTTTGGTCACCCACTTCTTCGTGCTTTTGGGTGTCTTCCCTGGGGCCTTGGTGGTGGATTTCTCAGGAACGCTGGGGGTCCGCCTGGCAGAGGGCTTGGTGGCCAGCTCCCCCGGGAGCCAGGCATCCGGGTCTCTACCCAGGCCAGGGATCCAGCTCCAGCTGAAGGGGTCTGAGACGGAGTCCAGGCCGGGGGTCCCTGGCAGACAGGAGGGGAGGACAGAGGAGACAGCAGACACCGTGATTGTCCGACCAGGCCCCTCCTTCTCTCTCATCTCCCCCTACGGACAACCACCGAGTTCCCATGCATTCATCCACATCATAGAAGTCTCCAAAGCATCTCGTAGGAGCCAGGCCCTGTGCCAGCCCCGGGGCATCTGGCGGCCAGCCACGCCCAGCACCATCCCACCTCTGGGCACTTACAGTCACGGCGTGACTGCCCCCCTTCACCCCCTCACACCGACCCATCCTCTCCATGTGCCCAGACACTGCCTGGCTCCCCGCACCCTCTGACTCCTCTTCCCCCGCACCCCGTGCCCAGCTCTCACCGGCCCACCAGGCTGCTACCAGGTCAACGCCCAGCTCAAAACCCTTCTGTGCCTCCTGTGGCCCTCAGGAGGGGAGGGAAGGGGGAAAGTGCCTTAGCGTCAGGCGGAAGGGTTGACTTCATCCTCCCGGCTGCCGCGGCCCACCTTACAGCTTGCTAATCAGCACAGGGAAGGCGGCAGACGCCATGGGCGAAGCCAAGGGTTACTGATGCAGGACAAGGGTTAATCCTGTCCAAAGAAAGGTTGGGCCCTTTGCCCCTGGCTGCCGGCGGGGAAGCTCCAAGCCCTTTCAACGTCCTGCCTGGTAAGAGTGTGTTGTTTCCCTGTGGGGCCAGAGCCACCAGATCATCTCTGCTAACACTGTGACTTAAGGGCCGCCACTGGGCCACCAGCCACATCTCATGACTGAGCTCCTATAAACACTTTGACGCCAAGGCTGGGAGATCGTCCCCGGTTGGCAATACTTCACATGCGTTGTTATGCGGCGTTGCTGGGAGAATTAAGGGAGGAAGCTCCACAAGGGTCTCTCCTGGACCCCATGCCTCTTCCCTCAACTGACTTTTTAAATTTGGGGCTGCGTCGGGTCTTCGTTGCTGCGCGCGGGCTTTCTCTAGTTGCGGCGAGCGGGGGCTACTCTTCGTTGAGATGCGCGGGCTTCTCATTGCGGTGGCTTCTCTTCTGGCGGAGCACGGGCTGTAGGCGTGCGGGCTTCAGTAGTTGTGGCTCGAGGGCTCAGTAGCTCTGGAGCGCGGGCTTAGCTGCTCCACAGCATGTGGGATCTTCCCGGACCAGGGATTGAACCCGTGTCCCCTGCATTGGCAGGCGGATTCCTAACCACTGTGCCACCAGGGAAGTCCTGATATGGACCATTTTTAAAGTCTTTATTGGATTTGTTACAACATTGCTTCTGTTTTATGTTTTGGTTTTTTGGCTGCGAGGCAGGTGGGATCTTAGCTCCACAACCAGGGATTGAACCCGCACCCTCTGCATTGGAAGGCGAAGTCTTAACCACTGGGCCGCGAGACAGCTTTTCTGATTGCTGTGAATCCTTCCAGAAAACTATGGAACCCGAGGGTGGTCTTGGGCACCTCCCAAATGATAATGTGTCACACGGGTTTGCAGCGATTTGTTGGGGCGCCTCCTTCTCACAGTGAACCGTAAGCCTCTCAAAGGCCAGGCTCGCGTTCGTTGCATTCTGAGGACCCAATACCTAGCTCAGCGTCTGGCGCTGGTTAAATAACGGCAAATGAACGAACACGGGCCAAGCCTGAGTCTACTTCAACTGGCCCTCCCGTCACACGGGCTTCTTGCCATCTCCCGATGCCCCATGCCTGCTTCCTTTCCTCTTCCTTTTTGGCTTCCCTCTAGGTGGGAGACTTCCGTGATTCTTGGCGGGAAGAAGAGGGGGAAGAATCCCAGCTGTGCCGCTTAGTTGCTGGGCAACCTCTCTGTGCCTCAGCGTCTTCATCGGTAAAATGGGCATAACATCCACCAATCTGGACGCAGCGTGAGGTGTGAACGCCGCCCCCTCCTCCAGGAAGCCCTCCGGGAGCCAGCGAATGGCCGGCGCCTCCTTACCGGTGCAGGTAACTCCAACGTCCTCGTTGTGGGCACAGTTGTGCTTCCCCCAGGGAGCGGCAGGGCAGTCAGCCAGGGACGCCTCGGTGCCCACACAGCTCACGTCGTCCAGCCAGATGGGGCCGGCGCCCCAGCCGAAGCGGCCGGCAGCAGGGTCCGGCTGCCGGGGTCCACCGCAGCCCAGCTCGCGGCAGACCACAGCCGAGTCCCGCAGGTCCCAGGTGTCGTCACACACGGTGCCCCAGCGCCCGCCGTGCCACACCTCCAGGCGGCCTGAGCACCTGCTGGGCCCGGCCACCAGGCGCAGCAGGGGGGACCCTGGGGTGGGAGAGACCCAAAGAATCCGAGTCAGACCTTCCTCCACCTTCTCTCCAACTTCCTTCCATTCATCCACCCTTCCTTGCCAGCGGCAAGCGTTTATCCAGGCCTGTGCTGTGCCATCGTCTGCATCAGGCACAGGAATAGAGAGTCAGGGATAGGGAGTTCCCTGGCGGTCCGGTGGTTAGGACTCCGTGCTTTCACTGCTGAGGCCCGGGTTCGATCCCTGGTTGGGGAACTAAGATCCCACAAGCCTCGCGGCACGCCAAAAAAAAAAGTCAGGGATAAAGGGTGGCTCCTTGGAAAGCTCAACTCAGAATTGCCATGTGAGCCAGAAATCCCACTCCTAGGGATATACCCAAAGTAAGGTGAAAATGGCATTCAGTCAGATAGCTGTATGCAAACATTCACAGCAGCATTATTCACGACAGCAATAACGTGGAAATGTGTCCATCAATGGACAAGTGGATAAGCAAAATGTCCCTCCATACGGTGGAATACGATTCAGCCGTTAACAAAGCAAGAAATCCCGACACACGCCACGATATGCAGGAACCCGGAGAACGCCACGCTCTGTGAAATAAGCCGGACGCAAAAGGTCAAATACGATGCGATTCCATTTACACACAGTGCCTGGCTGGCAAATTCAGAGACAGAAAATCAAATGGTGTGTGTGTGCCAGGGGCTGGGGAGATGCGGGGCAGGGTAGGGAGAGTTTAATGGGTCCGGGGTAACCGTTTGGGATGATGAAAAAGTTCTGGAGATGGTGGCGGTGATGGCTGCACGACATTTTTTGCGACTAAACCATATGCTTTAAAATGGTCAGAATGGGGCTTCCCTGGCAGTCCGATAGTTAGGACTCCGCGCTTCCACCGCAGGGGGCGCAGATTTGATCCCTGGTCGGGGAAGTAAGGTCCGCATGCCGTGCGGCACAGCCAGAAAAACAGAAAATTGTTAAAATGGTCGATTTTATGTTGTGTGTGTTTTACCATGACTTTTAAAAAAAATAAAGAAAGTGGGCTCTGGAACAAACTGCCTTCCTGTGAGTCCTGGCTTTCCGACTTTTCAGCCACGCAGCCTCATTTGTAACGTGGAAACCAGACGGCGCCTACCCGGCCAGTGGCTGCTAGTTTTACCCGATGGAAGGGCTTGGAACAGCGCCGGTCACGTGCGCCCGTGAGAGCTGAGTCTGCGGCAGTTGTTATCGTTATTATTATTGTTATTCAGAAAAAGGGGAAGCAGGCCTCAGTTAATAGTGATCAGGTTCCCACTTTTTCAGCCTTTGGCGACCTTGAGGCTGTATTGATCGTGGCTTTTCATTTGCGGTACCTGATGCTTTGACATCTTGGGGCCTTGCTGATGCTGGAGGGATGGCTGATTCCCAGAGACAGGAAACCACTGGAGTGTGCCCTTCCTGTGAGACCAACCCACCCAGAGCCCTCACCCAGCACCTCGTGTCAGGCTCGCACTCCCCGGCCAGCACCCACCTGCCCCGTCTCCCCAGGGCACGTACGCAGCAACCAGGGGCAGCGCCTACGCTCCAGAACCCGCCGAAATGATGGAAACCAGCCCATCCGGAGTCCTCTCGCCCTGCCTTGTCCACTCCTCCCCGTGAAGCCACACTCCAGGCTTTGCCCACCGTCGCCCCTCACCCCCTGCCTCCTGCTGGGCCCTGCTGCTTCCCGTGAGGCCCTGCATCGTGTGCGGGCTGTGCCCCGTCCCCTTGGGAACGGTGAGAAACCAACTATCTCTGCAACGACAGTGGTCTCTCCTGTCGGCCGCACCGCACGGGCATGCGGGATCTTAGTTCCCCGACCAGGGGTCGGCCCGCACCCCCTGCAGTGGAAGCACGGAGGAGTCTTAACCGCTGGACCGCCAGGGACGTCCCTAAAGCCTGTATTTTAAAACAGCATCACCGACCAGTTCTTTCGATAACGGTTATCAGGGGATAAGGGGAAGGAGGGATACATCGGGAGACTGGAATTGACACATACACGCTACTATATATAAAAGAGGGAACTAATAAGGACCTACTGTCTAAGCACAAGGAACTCTACTCACTACTCTGCAATGGCCTACACGGGGAAAAGGATCTTAACCAAAAAAAAAAGCAAAGCAGCAGCAGCCGAGCCCCACATTTGGGGACACGGGGAGCAGGAGGGACTCACCAGCTTCCGGTCCAGGCTCCTGAGGGCCAGTCGGGGAAGCGGGCGGAGGTGAAAGGCCTGCTCTCCACGGGGCCTGGCTCGCCGGGGGGCGTGGGGGCCTGGACGCGGCCTCCCTGGGTCTGGAGCTGGCGCTGCCCACCGCGGGGGCCGTGGGAGGGACATAGCCCAGAGGCATGCCTGGGGCGTGAGAGGGAGGAGGTGACCAGCAGCCACTGCGGCGCTGCACGTGCACGCGGTCCCCCACGCCTGCCGTCCCAGGACCCCTGACGCACAACGAGGTCTCACGACGAGCAAGACGAGGCACGCGTGGGCGGTCTGGACGGCGGGGTACACCTCAGGGAAACACACGAGGCCCCTCCCCGGCCCCTCCCCGGGGCCCCTAACCGTCACACACGGCCCCGGCGTCCTCCCGGTGGTGGCAGTCGTGCTGGCGCCAGGGCCGCGCCGGGCAGAAGCGCAAGGCCGTCTCGTTGCCCCGGCAGCGGAGATCGTCCAGGAGGATGGGTCCGGTCCCCTCCCCGAAGAAGGCGCCTCCAGGGGCGGCCAGCGCGCCCCCGCAGCCCAGCTCGCGGCAGGCCACGGCGGCGTCCCGCAGGTCCCAGGCGTCGTCGCACACGGACCCCCAGCGCCCGCCGTGCCACACCTCCAGGCGGCCCGCGCACCCGTGGGGGCCGTCGGCCAGACGCAGCCTGGGGGCCGGGCCTGGACGTGGGGAGAGGGAGGAGAACAGAGAGACGGGAAACTGTGGCGGAGGAGCAGCTTTAGGCCACGCACGCAGGTGACGAGGACGGATGTGCGGGAACAGGCCACGCGCCCGGGTGACTTGCACGGGTGAGCAGGTACAGGCTATGGGTGGTGTCCTGCTTCCCGCCCAAGATGGGGCCGGAGAGCGGCCATTCCATCTTCAGTTTGCAAGCGAGGAAAAGACTGAGCTGAGAAGTCGCTCTCCAAGAGTCCAACTCTGGTCTGTCCGCTGCCCCCTATGTCCCTGCCTCCCCAGGGGCGAGCCCTGGGGACGCCAGCCCGGATGCCCTCCACCCACCTCCCCAAGCAGGTCCGCGCTCCAGCTGCCTTCTCCAGCCTGTAAAGCAGGGCTTCTCAGCCCTAGCGCCCCTGACACGGGGGTCAGGTCATCCTCTGCTGCGAGGGGCCGTCCTGTGCACGGTAGGATGTCCAGCAGCACCCCTGGCCGCCCCCCCAGACGCCGGCAGCACCCCCGGCGCCCCACCCAGTCATGACAACCAGAAATGTCTCCATGTCAGCCGGGGAGCGGGGTTGAGAACCACTAGTCCAGATGGTGACCTCTTGTTGGTTTGGGGGTACATTTCTGTTGGGTCTTTGTGGGGTGAGAGTTGGGTCACCTCTGGGTAGTGTGGAGTCCATGTCTCTAGC
This sequence comes from Kogia breviceps, assembly GCF_026419965.1. Classification (NCBI taxonomy): domain Eukaryota; kingdom Metazoa; phylum Chordata; class Mammalia; order Artiodactyla; family Physeteridae; genus Kogia; species Kogia breviceps. Next base: position 2,956,954 of record NC_081327.1, read on the forward strand.
CTGCAGTCGGTGTCTAGAGAAAAGGACCGACCAGAGAGGGTGAGCTACTCCTGCCTGCGTCACCGGCTGTGAGTGCCGAGCTCCCTCACGGGGCTTCCCTGAGGAGCAGAGATGTTGGTGGCACGGCAAGCTCCCGGGCCCTCGGTGGGGTTCACTTCTTCTCCCGCTGGAGACTCAACTCACCTCCTGGGAGCTGGGCTTCAGAGGCCCCATTTCTGCCCCCACGTGCTTCCCGCGGAGGCGCCACCGTCACTGCCTCTGGTCCACCAATCTGTGCCCCGACCTGTGTCCCCTTGGTCTCCTCCCCACCACACCCTACACGCTAGATACCCAGATCCAGCTGTGCAGCGGGACGGACCCGGCAGTCAAGTTCTGGGTCATGTGCTTTATATCTCTGAGCCTCTGCCCTGCATCCATGAAGGGTGGGCCGAGGACATCCACCCAGGAGGCCAGGCAGGTGGGGGTGAGGCCCCGCGCCGGCTCGCAGCTCCTCCGTAGCTCCCTCTCCCCTTTCCCGTCCACCGACTGAAACATTTCCTGCCCCCAGTGCGGGTAGGCGCGCAGGCTCCTCTAGCCGCGTGCAGCCCTTAAACCTTCCCACCCCACACCTGTGCCCCCCCCCCCCGCCCTGTGCCCGCTGCGTCCTAAAACTCAGGAGAGCGAGAACTGGGTCTGTGCCGGGTGTGGGTGTGGACAGGGCTTAATAAGTAAGTGTGAAAAGAAGGAAGGAGGGAGAGAGAGAAGAAAAGGAGGAAGGGAGTAAGGAAGGGAGGGAGGGGGAGGGAGGAAGGGGGAGGGGGAGGGAGGAAGGGGGAGGGGGGAGGGGAAGGGGGAGGGGAGGGGGGAGGGAGGGGGAGGGGAGGGGGAGGGAAGGGGATGAGGGGGCGGGGCCCTGGGGGAGGGGAGGGAGGGAGGGGGGAGGAGGAGGGAGGGGGAGGGGGAGGAGGAGGGAGGGGGAGGGGGAGGAGGAGGGAGGGAGGGGAGGGGATGAGGGGGCGGGGCCCTGGGGGAGGGGCCTGGGGAGGCGGGCACGTACCGGTGCAGACCAGTCCTGCGTCCTCGCTGTGGTCACAGTTGCTCCGGCCCCAGGGGCTTCGGGGACAGTCCCGCAGGGCCTGCTCCCCGCCTCCGCACCCCACGTCGTCCATCCACACGGGCCCCGTGCCCGGGCCGAACCGGGCCCCGCCGGGGGCGGCCAGCGCGCTCCCGCAGCCCAGCTCGCGGCAGGCCACGGCGGCGTCCCGCAGGTCCCAGCCGTCGTCGCACACGGTGCCCCAGCGCCCGCCGTGCCACACCTCCAGGCGGCCAGCGCACCCGTGGGGGCCGGAGACGAGGCGCAGCCGTTCTGGCGGGCGGGCGGGGAGAGGGGCAGTCAGGGGCCTCGTGGAGGCAGCTGGGGATACGCGGATGGAAGCCACGGTGGTGGGGGGGGGGTCAGTGGCCTGAGATGGGCCTGCCAGCCGGCTGTGAAGGGGAGAGCCAGGATCCGAGCAGGCCAAGGGCCTGGGTCACGGGGGTGGTCACCCGGGTCTCTTGACCGGGTTGGGAGCCTGGGCCTGACTGTGAATCCCGGGGGATGCAGTGCCCCCCCATACCTGGGGGGGGTCCCAGTTTGGCCCAGCGGGGCCTAGGACCTCACCCCATCCAGATCTGTTGCAGAGAGGAGGCCTGCGCGGACTTACCCTGGCGGGGGGCTCCCACAGTCAGCAAAGGGGCCCTAGTGGACTTGGCAGGCTTGGACGGCCGGGGGCTCTTCTTCCGGGAGCTGCTCTGGGGGGTCCCGGCCGGGCGGGGGGCTGGGTGAGGAGACAGCAGGGAGGGAGATCGGCAGCTGCACCTCCGCAGGTCAGTCCCGAGAGTCCCCAGGGGTCTCAGGGGGCCTTGGCGGGGGCCCTCGGGGTTGTGGAGGAGACGGGCCCCTGTTCCTTCTCCCTCACAGCCGAAGCTGGAGACAGGGCACGTGTGGGGGGGCTCACCAGGCATCACCAGGGCCTCCTCAGAGCCGGGGCTCGGCTCCCCAGACAGCCCCGGCCAGGGCTCCCCGTCCAGGACTGAAGGTGACTCGTCCCAATCCCTGGAGTCCAACACGCGCTGACCTTCGGGAGAGCAGCGTGTGGCCGGGCCGCACTGGCTCTGCTCTGTCAGCCCGTCTCAGGCCCGCGGCCCGACCCCCTCCCCTCTTTGCATGGCTGAGCTTTAGCCCACTCACGAGGAACACGCCCAAGCCAGAGAGGTCTCCTATCGACTTTTTTTTTTGTGTGGTTCCCTATCAGCTTTTACCCTTGCCTTGGTCTGAAACGAAAACAGGAAGGATGCCTTTTGCTGACATAGAGGATTAATGGTCCATGAGGAATAATGGTCATAAGACCCCCCGGGGGAAGGAAAACATGCTTCTCCCTTGGTACTCAGATTCCATCTCTAGCGTTGGCCCCTTTAAATCCTCCTGCACCCTTTGCGGTGGTGTGCAGCACAGCTGCAAATAAATGGATCACTGCCCACCAGATCCATCCTGCCTGTATGAGCTCCCCACAGTAAACTTCATAGTTGTGCTTTATTGCTTTATTTATTGGTCTCAAAGCTCCCTCTCAGTTTGGAAGATATTATTCAATATCCCCGCCATGCAATCCCCAGATGCTATAAAGAGGGCCGGCCCTGAGTGAGGCAGGGCTGGGCCCTCCAAGGTAGTGGTAAGTCCTGGCTTTGCAGCGGGTGTCAGGGGTGGGGTGTCTGGACTTCTGGATTCTCAGAGTTGCTGGGCTGAGGACTTGGGTCCCTGGGTCGTCTCTGAAGCAATGTCCCTTGGAGGGGGTCGAGGGCCCCTTACCTGCACAGACGACGCCTGCGTCCTCCTCGTGGGAGCAGATGTGGGCCTTCCAGCCGCGGTGGGGGCAGAGGCCCAGCTGTTGCTCACCGCCCCGGCAGGCCAGCTCGCTCAGCCACACCGGCCCCGCGCCCTCCCCGAAGAAGGCGCCTCCAGGGGCGGCCAGCGCGCCCCCGCAGCCCAGCTCGCGGCAGGCCACGGCGGCGTCCCGCAGGTCCCAGCCGTCGTCGCACACGGTGCCCCAGCGCCCGCCGTGCCACACCTCCAGGCGGCCCGCGCACCCGTGGGGGCCGTCGGCCAGACGCAGACGCTCTGGGGAGGACAGAGGAAAGGCTGTGATGTCCTGGAGACCCTGGGGCCAGGGGGAGGGTGCGGGCTGGGGGCTGTCCTGCAGGGCATCACCGGGAGGCCAGCGTCCTGGCTGCTAACGGGCAGCCGGACTCCTGGGTTCTCAGGGGAGCAGTGGTGCCCCATAGGGAGCAGGAGGCCGTCACCCAGACGGTCCTGGGGGACGTGGAGCCCGAGGTCCTAGGCGGGTGGGGGCGACCAAGGCGGGTCCCATTGGAGGTGAGGCTGGGCACGGGGTGGGCCTGCAGCCGAGCGAGGCCAGAGGGAAGACGTGTTTGGGGCCACTTACCAACAGCCTGGGTCCCCATCAGAGCCACTGGAAGGGAGGTTGGAGGGGTGGACAGAGTGAGGCCTCAGGCCTCTGGACCAGAAACCCCGCCGCCGGGAAGCAGGACTCTGGGTCGAGGGCCTGGCGAGGTTCAGGTCCTTGAGGTGGGCGGGGCCCCAGATGCCTCAGGTCAGGGCAGGCGCCGAGGCCAGTGGCCTGTGGCCTGACTAAAGGTCAAATGATGGGTGACCCCCCCACGGGATCAGGGCTGGTGGGGCGGGGGGAGGGGAGTAGGAGGTAGGTCTCTGGGGCTCCTAAGAGGGTAGGACGGGGGTGCCAGAGGCTGGGTCCCTGGGGGATCAGGCAAGGGAGGGCCAGATGTCCTGTATCCCCCAAGCAACAGGGACGAGGCCCTGGAAGTCTGAGGCTCTCCAGTGGGTGAGCTCAGGGGTCAGAGGGTGGGGCCCAGGCCCCTGAGTCCCCGAGGAGAAGGGTCACTCACCGAGGAGGCAGGCCAAGACCCTCATGTTTGCAGAGTCGGGGCAGGGATGGGGTGAACGGGGAGAGGAGCAGGAGAGGGGAGGAGCTAGCGGTTACAGGAGGGAGGGAGGGAGGGAGGGAGGGAAGCTCCCGCCAGAGGCGCCCGGGACCCTGGGAGGAGCAGGCCGGGGCTGGACGCTCTGCCAGGAGGAAGAGAGGCTGCCGAGGAGGCTGCAGGGGACAGGAGGAGGGGCGGGGAGGGGGCCGGCCGGCGGCTGAGGCCTGGGGAGGAGGGCGGTAGCAGGCAGGAGGGAGGGCGTCCAACTGCAGACACCCACTTGGGAGCCGGCCTGGGGGCGGCAGCCTGCAGTGAAGCATCCAGGCAGGGGCGCGCGTTGGGGGACAGGGGTGCACGGGTGGGGTGCCCGCCCATCTGCCTCCTCTCTTGTCCAGCCAGGGAAGTGTGCTGGGACCAGAGGGCATCAAGGGTGGATTCACATCAGATGCCAGGGCTGGGGACCTGGCACAGCTGGGGCTCCCGGTGCAGCAGGAGGGCTTGCAGCCAGACACCAGGAAGAACTTCCTGGATTGGGAAAAGAGACGGAGAAACTCCTCTCTCCGTCCCCCACCCCGGTGGATCTGCGCACAAGAGTCCCCAGCCTCCTGTCTGAGGGAGCCGTGGTGTGTCTCCCGAGGAAACTGGGGTCAGGGGTTGGGGGACCAAGGGTCAAGGCCTGGGTGGGGGAGGGTGACCACACACACACACACACACACACACTCTCCCTCTCTCTCTCTCTCTCTCTCTCTCTCTCTCTCTGCACTAAGCAGCTGTGAGGCGGAAAAACTTCGGTAATGGGGAGCGTGAGTCAGAGGGCTGGCAGGGAGCGGGTCTGTCTTGAGCTCACTGCCTCCCCTGCCCCCCAGTCCAGCACCCCTGCTGCCAACATTTAATGTCACCCTCGGGGAAGGAGGAGCCAGACGGAAGGGGGGCTTCAGAGACAGACTGGAAAAGGCATCAGGGAGAGGGAGACGGGCGCACAGCAGTTTCAGGCTTTATTAACAAACGCGTGTTAAAAACCAGATGGGTCTGTCCGCCCCTCTGGGCTCTCACCTTCCCTGGGAGGGGGTGCCCACCACCCCCCTCCCTCCCCTGGGGCTCTCGAGGCACACACGACCCTCCCCTGCAGAGGCGCCCCTCACCCTCTCTCTGCCTCTGTAGCCTCACCCACTCCAAGCACAGCATCAAGCCCCACCCCATTCCCTGGGGGCCTTGTCCCGGTTTGGGGTGCCCCTGCCTAAGTCCTAACCCTGGTCGGGGTGGGGGGCAGGCTTGCTCGGCCTCCTCTCCTCCCGCCCCACGCCGTCTCTCCCAGGCTCGTCGTAGCACAAACAGCACAGGCTTGGCAGACAGACAGACAGACAGACAGACAGATGGGGAGACTCCTCAGTGCAGACGGAATCTGAGGCAGGGGTTAGATGTGCCGACCTCTCTGAGAAGTTCAAACACTACAGACAGACGTCAGGCTGTGGTGGGGTCTCTTGCCCTCTGCAGGCCTCAGTTTCTGGGCCCTGGGTGGGCTGGGGGTTCACGGAAAGACGGTGTGAAAGTGTCTGCACACAGTAGGTGCTCACTACGCGCTGGTTTTCCTCTCTCCAGGTCTGGCGTCATAGTTCCTTGCTGAACTCCCTCACCAGCGTGTAGCCCATGCAGCCCCAGCTCCCCTCGGCCTGGTAGCCACAGCCCTCCAGCATCCCGGCCACGCCCCACGCTGCCACGGCCACTGGGACCACGAGCCGGGCCCGGGGCTCCCCCATGCCGCCCGCCCAGGCTCGAGCCCGGGATTCGGCAAAGGCCAGGAGCCGCCTGCCCACGCCTCGGCGGCGGTGCCAGCGAGACACAGAGAGGCGGGTGACCCGGGCCCCGTCGCCAGCGCTGGAGCCCGGGGCCAGGGCGAGGACCCCGCACACGTCCCCTGAGCCCCGCACTGCCACCCAGGGCCCCCCCAGCCCGCCCGGCGGGGGCAGCGAGCCCCACCGGGCCCGCAGGCCCAGCTTCATGGCCGCCACGGCCAGGAACACGGGCAGGAGGAGGGCCAGGGCGAAGGAGGCCAGGACGAAGCGCAGGCCGCTGCTGGCCGCCGCCAGGAGGAGCAGGGCCGGTGGCCGCGTCAGGGCGTGGAGGGCCACGCGGTTCTCCGTGTCCTTCACGCCAGCCTGCGGGCGGGAGGAGCGGTCAGTCGGGGGAGGGGGGGCTCCCGTGGGCAGCAGGAACGGGGCGGTGAGGAGGCAGGCCCTGCCCGGGAGGGATCCGGGGCCGGGGCTGCCGGAGGAGAAAGGAAGGCGGTGAGCTGAGGCCTGTGGCGGAGGGTCCAGGACCACGCGGCCGGCACACTGGGCTCTGAATGAGTGAGCTGGTGAGTTAGCAAGTGTGAGGGCTCCCACTTCAGTGGAGAGGCAGCCGCCAGGCACCAGGAAAGGCTGGATGGAGGAGCTGACCCAAGCAAGAGAGAAAGCTGGAGGGGCGCCTGGGGGGGTCCTCGAGTGCCAGGCTGAGGCCCAAGGGCTCTACTTTGAAAAGCAGGAAGCTGGGGCGTAGGGAAGACTGGAAGTGGGGAGGATGGGGAAGGAGTTGGTGTGTGGTCAGCTCCACAGCCCTACAGCGGTGAAAACCCTTTTTGATCCCCAGGGCAGGGAGAAAGAACGAGAGGGAGGAGGGCCCAAGGGCCCTCTCAGAAGCAAAAGACTGCTCGCCGGGGTCACGGCTGGCTCAGGAAAGTGACTGAAGCCACTCAAAATGCCGCTCCTGCCCCCTCCCAGGCTCCGTGGTGTGTCCCCGCCCCACCCCCAGGTTCATTGGTGTCCCCTCATTCTGTCCCCGCCCCCTCCCAGGCTCACTGGTGTCCCGCCCCCCCCACTGGTACCCTCCCGCAGACTCACTGGTGTCCCCGCCCCCCCAGGCTCATTGGTATCCCCTCATTCTGTCCCCGCCCCCTCCCAGGCTCAATGGTGTCCCCATCCCCTCCCAGGTTCACTGGTGTCCCGGGTCCCCCCCCCCACTGGTACCCTCCACCCCACCCTCCCAGGCTCACTGGCGCCCCTGCCCGCTCTCACCTTCAGCATCTCCAGCACTAAGGGTTTCTCATCTTCCCTCATCTCCCGCACCGACAGGTGGCTGGGGGCCATGGCAGCCCCCAGGCTCCCGCGCCCCCAAGGGAGCAGGCGTGCACCTGGCGAAAACAAGCCGGTCAGCGTCAGGAGGGCACCTCTCGTCCCCAAAGCGCCCCAGAGCCGCGGATCAAGCAACAGTATGTGCCAGGTCAGGTCCCAAGAGAGGTCCGAGACAGGAGAGGCTTCCCCGTCAACCCATCGACCTTTCTAAAGTCTCTCGGGGTACCCCCCCGGCCCCCAGTGGTGTCCAGAGATCTACGCCTAAATGCCCGGTGCACGCCAACACCTGCCAACACCGGGCTCCCTTCCAGGTTCCAGGGCGGCCCTGGGGGTGAGCGAAACTACCCCCACAGGCAGGGAATGGACCGCGCTCCCCACACCCCAGAGCCTCTCTGCCCCAATCGCCCCCGAACGGCGTCTGTCGCAGGAACAAGGACTTGCAAGCACCTCTGTGGGTCGCTTCGCTTTTCACAAGGTGCGGGGGGAGCAGGGTTGAGAAGGGGGTCGTCGGCGGAAGTGACGTCAGACTCGCGCACTGGGGGGCGGGGCGGTGCCTGCTCTCGGCCTTAGCAACTGTTGCCAACCTTCTGGGCGTGGGCTGGGAATGGACTAGGACGGCAGCGGCAACCCTGCAAGGGGAGGAGCAACCGAGAAAGGGGGCCTGTAGGACGCTGGCGGGGGAAGGGGCAGGGGATGGGAGCGGGGCACCCCGCGGGGTGCGGACGGGGAGCGGTACTTACCGGGCGCGCACTGAACGCACGCGTGCTTCCCGACGTCCCCTGGTTCCTAAGCAACCTGAGCGCAGGGGGTGGGGGCGGGGCGGCGAACTCAGTGGGTCTGTTCTCTTCGGTTCCAGGGCCTTCGCGGGAGGGGCCGCGTCAGCATCTTGAGCCCACTGGCTCCCAAACTGCCCCACCCCAGACCAACCCACCCCGGCTCTCAGTGACATTCGGAATGGGCATTCCCACCCACCCATTTTTCCGTGAGAGGAGGGGTGGGGTGACTTAACAGAGAACAAACGGCAGAACCAGGATTCTAGACTCCAACGCCTCCCCCATATAGTGACCGTTGCATCCCTTTTTATAAAAGGATAAACAGAGCCCACATAGCAGAAGTGGCTGGACCCAAGACGCAAAGCAAGTCACCCGCGAACCAGGAAGCAAGAGATGAGACTCCAAGTCCCCAAGTGGTGGCTATGGCCATGACAGTGACCTCCCAAACCACAAATAAAACAAAAGCACAGGAGAGGAGATTCTGGTCTTTATTAGCGAGCCCAGCCTGCGGCTCCCCTCCCCCCAGTTCAGCCCAGCCGGACAGTGAGTCGGGGTCTCTGTGTGGGGCGGGAAGGGGTACCAGTGGTTCTACTCAGAACGTGTGCACCAGCTGGACTGCGGGCAGAGTCTGGACAATCTGGATGGAGGGTAGGCCCTGTGGGGTCATGCCCCCAGGTGCAGCTCCTGCAGGGACCACTTGTACCATCTGGGAGGCAGGAGCCGCAGGGACGCCCGCGGGAGCAGAGCCTGGGCCAGGTGGGGGGGGGGCCAGCAGCTGCAGCGCAGCGGCGCCTCCTCCAACGCTGCCGTTCTCCAGCAGCTCAGTGGCCGGGGCACTGCGGATAATGAGGAGTTTCTGTCCCGGCGGGCCAGGGGTTGGCGGCTCAGCCAGCCCCGAGGGTAGGGTCTCTACCTCCTGCACACACAGCTGGGTCTGCTCCCCATCAGCCCCGCTCAGTACCAGAACACTCTGCAGCCCCTCCTCCGTCTGCAGCGTCTCAAAGAGCACATCCTGGACCACACCAGTGCTGGCCTCGCCGTCACCGGGCTCCCCCGGGCCGGGGTCCGCCAGCAACTCCTCCGCTGCCCCACTCTGAACCACCAGCAGGTTAGGCGCCTCAGCGGTGACGGCTCCCCCACTGGAATTGGACAGCTGACCCGTTACTGGCTGGAGCTGGACCGTGGTCACCTCCGGGGCCGGCTGGAGCTGGACCGTGGTCAGTTCCGGGGCTGGCCGAAGGGGCTGGAGCTGGACCCCGCTCACTTCCTGCGGCCCTGCCTCCCCAGCCCCCACATTCTGCAGAACTATGAGGCTCTGCGCTCCCGCGCTGGCCCCGGTGTTGCTCCCTCCCTGCACCCCTAGCCCCCCAGGGCCTGGCAGCCAAACTACTCCAGGCCCCTGCCCAGCTTTCCCCACTGCCCGTGGGCCCTGCCTTGCACCGCTGCCCCCACCACCAGTACTGGAGGAGGGCAGCAAGATGAGCTTGGGGGGGGCGGGGGGCTGCGGGTGGGGCGGGGGCTGGACGCTGCTGGGGATCAGCTGGAGGCCCTGGGCAGTCTGCACCAGGAGAAACGTCTGGGAGTTGGGGGCTGCTGGGCCGGGGGCCGGGGCCTGGGCCGTGACTCCTGCCACCTCTAGGGAGAGCGTGGCCTGGAGGTGGGGTAGGACGTGGACATCTTGGGTGGCGGACGGGGCTGGGGCGGCAGCCAGTGGGGCAGGGGGCTGGGGGCCGGCGCCGGGGGCTGCGGAGCCAGAAGCGGCGTTGGCCGGGGCATGCGTCCTCAGGTGCCGCTGCAGGTAGGCGGCCATGACAAAGCTGCGGCCGCAGATGGGGCAGGCGAAGGGGCGCTCGGCCGAGTGGGTGCGCTGGTGCAGCAGCAGGTTGGACGAGTGCGTGAAGGTCTTGGGGCAGAGCGGGCAGCGGAAGGGCCGCTCGCCCGTGTGCACGCGCTGGTGCTGCCTTAGGTTAGAGGTTTGGGCGAAGCTCTTGCCGCACACGCCGCAGGAGTGGGGCCGCTCGCCCGTGTGCACGTGCCGGTGGCGCCGCAGGCACGACGTGTTGCGGAAGGCTTTGCCGCACTCCCCGCAGGCGTAGGGCCGCTCGCCCGAGTGCAGCCGCAGGTGGTACTGGTAGTGCGACGACCACTTGAAGGTAAGGCCGCACTGGCCGCAGGTGAAGGCCCGCAGGCCGGTGTGCACGCGCTGGTGGATGGCCAGCAGCGACGAGCGCTTGAAGGCCTTGCCACACTCGCCGCACTGGTAGGGCCGCTCGCCCGTGTGGTCCCGCAGGTGGTAGCGCAGTCCCGACGAGCCCTTGAAGGCCTTGCCGCACTCGCCGCATTTGTAGGGTCGCTCCGCGGAAGCCGGGGCGGGCGCAGGAGCGGGCGGGGCGGGGGCGGGGGCGAGCGGCTCCTGGGGACAGGTGACCTCGGCAGCCTCGGCCTGGGGGGGCGGGCGCCCGGCCGCTGCCTCCTCCACGTGGCACTGCTGGTGCGCCAGGAGGCTGGCCAGCTGCGGGAAGGCGCCGTCACAGCTGCCGCAGCGGAACGCCTGCCCGCCGGCCGCCCCGTGGCTGTGCTGGTGGCGGGAAAGGCCGGCCACCGTCCGGAAGGACTTCCCGCAGGGGAGGCAGGCGAAGCCAGGGGCAGCGGCGGCGGGAGGGGGCTGCGGCAGGGGGGACGGCGGGGACAGAGAGGGCGGCGGGGGAGGGTCGGCCTTCCGCGGCTCCGAGGGCGCGTCCGCGGGCGGGGGCGGCGCCTCCGGCCCGGGGCAGGGCTGGTGCTCCAAGAGCAGCTCCTCGCTGCCGAAGCCTAGCTCGCAGCCGTCGCAGCGGTACACCAGCTCCACCGTGGTCTCGGCCGCGGCCAGAAAGAGCTCGGGCACCACGGGCGGGGGCGCGGGCGGCGGGGGCGCCGGCGGGCTGGGGGGTTGGAGGGGCCGCTGCAGGTAGGCCTCCGAAACCAAGAGCTTGCCGCCGGGCTCCCGCGGCAGAGGGGCGGGGGCGGCGCCCGCGGCGGGGGCGGCGGCGCTGCCGTGGGTGCGCTGGTGCAGCAGCAGGTTGGACGAGTGCGTGAAGGTCTTGGGGCAGAGCGCGCAGCGGAAGGGCCGCTCGCCCGTGTGCACGCGCTGGTGCTGCCTTAGGTTGGTGCTCTGCGTGAAGCTCTTGCCGCACACGCCGCAGCTGTAGGGCCGCTCGCCCGTGTGCACGTGCCGGTGGCGCCGCAGGCTGGACGAGTTCTTGAAGGCCTTGGGGCAGTCCGGGCAGGGGTAGGGCCGCTCGCCCGTGTGCTGGCGCAGGTGGTACTGGTAGTGCGACGACCACTTGAAGGCCAGGCCGCACTGGCCGCAGGTGAAGGCCCGCAGGCCGGTGTGCACACTGCGGTGGATCTGCAACAGCGACGAGCGCTTGAAGGCCTTGGGGCAGTCGGGGCACTGGTAGGGCCGCTCGCCCGTGTGGCCCCGCTGGTGGTAAAGCAGGGCCGAGGAGCCCTTGAAGGCCTTGGGGCAGTCGGGGCACTTGTAGGGCCGCTCGCCCGTGTGCGTGCGCTGGTGGTGCAGCAGCCGGGACGACCAGCGGAAGGACTTGCCGCACTCCCCACACTCGTACTGGGCCGCGGGGGCAGGGGCCGCGGGGCCCGGCTTTTCCCCGGCCCCCTCCGCGGTGGAGGCCGGCGCCATGTCCGCGTGGGAGCCGACCATCACACCTGAGGAGGGATTCCGGGTCAGGCAAGGGCGCCTGCTCCCCCCACCTCCGCCCACACGCCGGCCTATCTCAACCCCAAACCCATGGGCTGGCCCTGTAAGAGGCACGGGACACGTCCCTCAGGATTATGGCTTCCTATGGTCCAGGTCAGCTCTGGCCGGAGAGGCTGCCCACGACGGAAGCCTTTGGGTGCTAAAAGGGAAACTTATGGCAAATTGGGAGGAGCTGGTCACCCCCCCCCCCCGACCGTGCCGGCCATCTCCTCCAGGAGGCTGGACCACTGGATGTGGCCTTTATGAGGCCAGGTACTGCCTTTCCAGCTAGGCTCAGTCCCTCTAAAGACAGGCAGTGTCTTTGAAGAAGGCTGGGGTCTCTAGCACCACGCTTTGGATCCTCTGGTCCCTCTAAAGGGACCAAAGAGGCTCCTCTGGTCCCTCTAAAGACCTCATCCCCATCCTGCCTCAACACCCTCTTCCCCTGCCATACCCCAAACCCTTTCACTACAGACAAAGCCTCTGTGAGCAGCCACTCTCCACCACCACCCATCCTGCTCCACCACTCCCTCTTGGGACCCTAACCGAGACTCCCGAGACTCCCGGGGTGCAACCATATCTACCACCCACTGATCCTGTGGGCTCTGCATCCTCTGCCCCCTCCCCCACACCCTCACTGCCCCCCTTATCCAGCACAGATGCTGCTCGGGACTGGAAACTGCCCGGCCTCAGCCTCCTTTTGCATTCATGCCCAAGGATCTCAAAGCTCCCTCCCCAGCACCCTGCACTGTTCATGCTGCATTTCTCTGGTCCATTCACCCACCCCACCAGGTGATACTTGCCATGTTTCTTTTCCCCTCAAATCTCCCTCCTATCCCCTCTTGCTCTTAGCAGGTAACCCTGCCATTGATCTTGTCGCTGAGAAAATAAAAGCAACCAGAAGAGAACATTCCCATCTTCCAACAACTACACTGGTGGTTCTCAATGGGGCAATGGAAGCTCCCTCGACCACCACCACCACGCCCTCCACCCCAGCAGACACGTAGCAATGCCTGGAGACTGTTCTGGTTACGTGGCTGTCGACTGGAGGAGCAGGTGCCACTGGCATCTAGTGGGCAGAGGCCAGGGATGCTGCTCAACGTCCTACGATGCACACTACAGCACCGCCCCCAACCCCCGAACAGCAAAGAACACTCAGTTCAAAATGCCAGTGGTGCTGAGGTTGAGAAACCCTACAATACCCCTTCCCACCTGCCTACTTCTGGGCCTAAAGACTCTGACTTCCCACCTACAGCGATTCTCCTCATCTCCCGGACCGTTCCCATCAGTGTACCCACAAGCCAGGTCTCCCATGTTTATAACTTAAAAAAACAATTTTTTTCTTGGCTGCGTTGGGTCTTCATTGCTGCGCGCGGGCTTTCTCTAGCTGCAGCGAGCGGGGGCTACCGTTCGTTGCGGTGCCTTCTCTTGTTGTGGAGCGTGGGCTCTAGGCGCATGGGCTTCAGTAGTTGTGGCGCGTGGTCTCAGTAGTTGTGGCTCGCAGGCCCTAGAGCACAGGCTCAGTAGTTGTGGCACCTGGGCTTAGCTGCTGCACGGCATGTGGGATCTTCCTGGACCAGGGTTCAAACCCGGGTCCCCTGCATTGGCAGGCGGATTCTTAACCACTGTGCCACCAGGGAAGCCCTCCCATCTTTAAAACAAACAAAAACCCTTCACTCCCCTTCCTCCTCCAGCTATGGCCTCATTTCTGTCCCCTTGCAGCAAAGCAACTTAAAAGTGCCATCAATACATGCTCTTTCCCATCTCAAACTCTGTCCACCAGATCCTCCCCCTGCCCCCTCCACTCATGGCCTCCTAGTTGCTAAATCCAGTGGTCTCTGCTCCGTGGTCAATGGACGCCTTATTCTCTCTCTCCTTAAACCAGTCCCCTTGGCTTCTGGGATACTGCGCCCTCACCTGCCACCCTTCTCAGTTTCGGGTGCTAGTCCTACATGTGAATGTAGGAGAGTCCAGGGCTCTGTCAACCCTCCTATTCTGTATCCACACTCTCCCTGGAAGCCCTCACCCACTCCCGGGACTTCACAGTCTATAAGTTGGACGATTCCAAAAGTGACCTCCCCTTGATGCCTGTCCTTTGAAACCTGCACCCCTGCCAGACTATGCCATTTGGATGCCTCGTAGACACCTCACACTGAACATGCCCCAAACCTAACTCCAGTTTTGGCTCCTGCTCTCTCCCCTCTCTGTCCCCTGCAAATATCTCTTTCACTCCCATTCTGCTCCACCTCCAAAAACACCTTTATTCTTGCTCAGGCCAAAAGTCCCAGGGCATCCTCACCTCTTCTTTTTCTCTCACTCTCTATGACCAGTCTGTCAGCCGATTCCCCTATTCCTGCAAGAGCATCCTTGGAAGCTGGCCACTTCCCACCAAGTCCCCCATTACCACCTTTTTCTAGGGCACCAACATCTCCCTCCTGGGCAACTGCAACAGCCTTCTGACATCTCTACTAGTTTCCATCCTTACTCTTCCTACCCCCAGTCTGTTCCCAACACAGAGACTGAATGGAAACTGCCAACACAGACAGACCATTTCATTCCTCTGTGCTAAAATCTTCCACTGCTCCCACTTGAGAGCAGAAAACGAATCCCTTACAAGAACCTACAGACTTCCCACAGCCTATGGCTTCCTTCCCTCCCTGACTATCCTGCTAGCCTCTCCAACCCTCAGAGCACTCTGGTCACAGGGCTGGGTCAGGCACGCCCACTGCCACCTGGGGCCCCATACAGCCCCCTGCCTAGCACCCCCTTCCCTCCAATATCCGGTAAGCTCCCTCCCTCATCTCCAGGTCTTTGCTGAAATGTCATCTTGGGGAATTATTCCCTGACCACCCTACCTAACTCTGCAACCCCTCCCAGCATGCCGCATTCTCTTTCCCTGACTTATTTTTTTCCTCCATAGGGCTTATCACCTTCTAACCTACTTTATAATCAGAGTTTCCCAGCATCAGCACTGTTGAGATTGGAGCTGGACAGGGGGCTGTTTCCTGCATTGCAAGTTGATTAGCAGTATCCCCGGCCTCGGTCCACTAGATGCTAGTGGCATCTTGTTCACTGTTGCATCCCAGCGCCTAAAATAATATCTGGCACAGAGTGAGTACTCAGTGAACATATCTTGAATGAAAGAAAGCTGGGCATCCTTTGCACAAGCCATAAAGATTCCCTTTAAAAAGATGAGCGTCCCCTTTAAAATGTCAGCTAGTCCTTTTAAGAGGCTATCCCAGGAAGCTGCACGTGTCTTTCAGAAGGCCGGCATGCCTTAAACAGGAAACATCCGTGCTCTGAAAGAGCCGGGGCCCATATTATCTGGTAAAGAACACCCTCTTCAAAAGGCCGGGCCACACCCTTCCATCAGGCCCGACTTCCCCTTTAAGAGGATCCTGCTCCTGCACAACCATCTCCACCTTTTCTGAGCTAAACTAGGGACTGCTTTGAAGCCACTAGGATTCAGAAGTTTTTCTTTCAGTATCTGGGACACTGTCACCGGCCTTTAACGAGACAATTTATTCTCGAGGGGTGGGAGGCGGGAGGTGATGGAAACGGGAAGTTCTTTATAAAACTGCACAACCTGCCCCGCCCCTTTTAAAAGCAGCCCCTTGCCCTTTAAGGGGTCGGAGCCGGCCCGGCGGACAAAAGTCGGAGGTGAAGTAGCGCCCTTCCCTTTAAGGCATCCCTTCCGGTTTCACGTTCGCCTTTTCCCCAACGTCTCCGCCCTCCGGTCCCTCCCCCACCCCCGCCCCTCCGGTCTCTCACCTGCGGCCCCGACCGGGGAATGAGCTGGGGAGACCCAGGGCCTTCCCGCGGGGGTCGATGGGAAGGCGGGGCCCCTGCAGCGGCGGTGCAGGAGTGGGGGCCGGGGAGGGGGCGGGGGCACGCTCCCTCCCAACGGCCCCCGGCGCGAGGCACCCAACCTTTATCGGCGGCCTCTCGCGCACACAAACCCCGACGTCGCCGTCAGTGCGTCAGGACGCCACGTGCGCAGAGGCCCCGCCTCCGTACCCCCATTGGCCGTCGGCTGTGGCGGCCCTTCCTGGCGCAGGCGGCGCGAGGCATCTTGGGAGTTGTAGTACTCTCGGGACCCCGACCACTCGGTCCTTGCAGCGGTCGCGGGGGTCGGCCCAAGGCCGGGGAAAGCTGGGTCGGGACGCAGGGTCGCACGTTCCCCTTTATTAGCATTGACTCCCTCTCGTCTGTGATAGAATCCTCCCCCGCAGCGCGGTTCCCGAGCAGGCGTCGGCCACCAGGGATGTGGTCACTCCTGGCCTGGCCCCACGCCCAGGCCCTCGGGGCTCCCATTTTTTTCCCTCGTTGGGGAAACTGAGGCCCGCAGTGCTTCCTGCCCCCCAAAGGTACCACGTGCTTGCCGTTCCCGAGCGTCTGTTGCATTCTCGCTAGTGCGGCTGTTGGGGAACCTGGGCCCTGCTATGCAGGGGGCTGCCCAGGGCACCAGGGACCCCTGCCTCCTTCGCAGCCTGGGGGCTTAGGGGAAAACGGGGCTGTCCTGAATCCCCTCTCCCTCTTTCCCATGTTCAGCTCTCACCAGCCTCGGCCTCTAAGTCAAACTGACTTTTCTGCGGGTCATCCCAACTAGTTTCTCAACCGTGGCACTGGTGACATTTGGGCCGGTCTTTCTTTACTGTGGGGGCTGTCTTGTGCCTTGTAGTGTGGCTAGCAGCATAGTGGCCTAACCCTAACCCACTAGAGGCCGACAGCCCTCCTCGCTACCCGGCTCCCCTCCACCACACGTTATGACAGCCGTCTCCAGACCTGGCTGCAGGTCCCCTGGTTGAGAACCACTGTGCCAAGGCAATCCTCCTCAGCCTGGCGGCTACCCTTACCGCGCGTCCCTTCTCAACTACCGGAAAGCCCCTGTGCTAGGTGGGGGTCCCATTACATGCTCAGGGGCACTCACCTCTGTTCTAGGACAGACGGATGGGGTCTGACTTTGCCACCCAGGTGTCCTCAACAACCAACAAGGGGCTTGCTTAATCAGAAGCAGACGGCACTCTGTTGAATGAGTGAATTTTTACGGCCTCCCATACAGTTTCCCAAGGCCCCCAGGCAGGCTGGGACTCAGGCGTGATCTAAGCTGTTGGACCTGTCCCTGCCCGGCAGGGTCTTTATGAAATCTCCAGTGAATTCATGCGTACAAAACCCTCGGCTTCCAGCTCAGCCCAAACGTTCCTCTCACCTCAGCTTTCTCCTCCCCTGCCAGAAACGAAGCTGCCAGAGGCACTGGGGGCTGCGGGGCAGGATGCGGGGGAGGAGGGACACCTGAGGAGAGTTCTGAGCTGTTAAGGAGTAAAGAGGGGAAAGCCAGGAAGAGGAGAGACCTGCAGGCCCTGCCCCCTGGGGTCTGTATCCAAGGCTCCTCAACACATCAGGCTCTGGCCGCTAACGGAGGCTTGGGGATGGAGGGAGGATCCTCTATGAGCAACTGGTTCCCACTCTCGGGGCCTGGTGCCTCTTTGGGGAGGAAAAAAAAAAAAGTTGGGCAGATTTCACAGGCTCATTTTCAAGACAGCAGTGACAGCCCTGTGGGGTGGGAGCTGGGACGCTAACACCGTGTCTGGCTCTCCAGGGACGCAGACAGGAAGGGGAGTTGTCCCCCCATCCATCCCTGAGCTGGACCTGTCATGGAGCCTTGTATGTGGAGCCCTCTGCAGCTGACAGAGCTATCATAGGAAGTTATCAGAGGCACCCAGTCCAGATTCTGTAGTGTCCAGACCCTCAGTCCTTACCCCAGACCCTTCCCGGATGTTGCCCTAGGAGCTGGGACATAGCAACGGGGGCTTGGGCGGGGGCAACAAAAGTTCGGTCCCAGTGAGTTTACAAAATCTACAGGGGGTGAAGGGTGGCAATAAACAAGACATAATAAATAACATATCATAGTATCATAACATAATAAATATACATATCCCATGCTATGTGCTGCTAAGCGTCTCAGAGAAAAAATACAGCAGGAGGGATGGGCGTGGGGGCATGTCCAGGGCTGGGGCAGTGGGTGACGGCTTGATGTGGGACTAAGCAAACATCTGGACATACGCCTGTCCAGTCCCCAGGCATCCTTTTTTTTTTTTGGCCGCGCCACGGAGCACACGGGGTCTTAGTTCCCCGATCGGGGATCAAACACCAGGTATTGCACCCACGCCCCCAGCCGTGAAAGTGCAGAGTCTTAACCGCTGGACTGGCAGGGAAGTCCCCCCAGGCATTCTTATTTCTGGCCAACAACACCCCGCCCCAGGTACTTTTTGCAACCCCTCCCACTAGATCAGGCATCCCCTCCAGCCCCAGTCCCTGTGAGCCCCCTGCCTTGCCAGCCAGGCGAGCCATTCTTCCCACGGGGGACGGGGATGGGAGTGAGGGCTGCCGTCTTTGAAGGCGGCCAAGACCACCTACCCAGCACTTCCCTGGGCCCCAGGTCGTCACGTCCCACAGGCCCGGTGTGCGCGTGGGGGGGTCGCTGCGTCGACCCCCGTCCCAGCCAAAAGGACTGGCAAGGTCTGCACCCCCATCCCAAGGAAGGAGTCGAAGGAGAGGAGAAACCCTGGCAGGAATTGGGGAGCCGGGCCCCTCCCTCTCCCCCACTCTCCTCGCCCGTCCCTACCAGCCACGCTCCAGGTAGTGGGGGACGTGTGCCAGGCTTGTGGGGCAGTCCAGCTCCAAGGGGGCTCGCCCAGGACCGGAGTCTGGGCCGTGCCCACTTTGATTACGGAGCGTGGGGGGGGCTCAGGGCACTCACCGTGCCCCCACCAGTGCTCCCGGACCCCAGACGCCTGAGCCCTTTGGCCGGCCTCCCTTCCCTCTGGAGGTGGGGGGTGTCCTGCTGTGTGGACATTCCATTCTGGTTTTGGCCACTCAGCCCAACGCCTTGGTGTCAGCACAGCCTGCGCTCACTGGAGAAGAGAGGATTGGGCTTGGGGACACCTCTCCCTGGAGCAGCCCTCACCCAACCCCCCAGAGGAGGTGTCTGGGGCAAAGACAGGACTCCCAAGGTCAGAGGCTAAAAACAAAATATCCTACAGACGGAGAGAACAAATGTACGGATACCAAGGGGGAAAGTGGGGTGTGCTGGCGGGATGAACTGGGAGATTGGGACCGACATATACACACTACTACATATAAAAGAGATAACTGATGAGAACCTACTGTACAGCTCAGGGAACTCTACTCAGTGCTCTGTGGTGACCTAAATGGGAAGGAAATCCAGAAAAGAGGGAATATATGTATACGTATGGCTGATGCACTTTGCTGTACAGCAGCAACTGACACAGCAGTGTAAAGCAACTATACTCCAATAAAAAAATAAAATATCCTTTTTCACACAAGTGGAGTAAAAAGAGCAGAGATACACTTTAAGGGCGGGGGAAGGTAGGGGGCAGGCAAGAGAAGTCCCCACGGCACAGCTGTCAACTGTCCCAGGAAGAAGGAACCAAGGGGCCAGCCTGTGCCTCCCACAGGCTGAGGAAGCTCCTTTCCAGCACCTCTAGGGGCTCGCGTGGGGTGCCCCAGCCTGCCCTGCCCTGCCAGGCCTCTCCACGGGGAAGCAGCATCGTCCCCAGTTCATGGGTTGGCGGGGCAGTAAGTAAAGGCTCTCTGAAGGTCTTTGGCCAGGCACAGAGCTGGAAGTGATTCCTGCAACCAGGAAGGGACTCAACTGGGAGTGTCTCCAGCCCCAGGGTCCAGCTCCCCCCGAGGGCCTATCTAGCGGGTCTCACATGCGTGTCAGAAGCCCATGGAGGCTGCCCAGGGCATGGGAGCCAGAGAAGACCCCTCACCCAGCCTGGGGGGAAACTAGGGCAGACTCCCTGGAGGAGGACAGTTCACAGGGTCCCATCTGTGTGGGGAAAACTGACCCCTCCGTTTGTTTTTTGGGTTCTTTTGGCTGTGTGGCAGGTGGGATCTTAATTCCCCAACCAGGAATGGAACCCAGGCCCTCAGCAGTGAAAGCACGGAGTCCTAACCACTGGACCACCAGGGAATTTCGTAGATTTCTTTCTATATGTAATATATATAATCTCTCTGGATAGACAGATAGATAAATAGCTAGATAGATAGAGATAGAGCCTATTGGTTCTGTTTCTCTGGAGAATCCTAACTAATACAAGAAGATTTGCCTGGGTGGGCCTGATCTAATCAGGCGAGATCTTTAAACTGGGTCTAGAGGTCAGAACAGTGGAATATCAGTGACTCTCCTGCTGGCCTTGAAGACACCAGCCTCCACGGGTTCTACAGGTGCAAGGAAATGAACTCTGCCATGCGAGCTTGGAAGAGGACCCCGACCTCAGCCTGCACCTTGACTGCAGCCTTGTGAAACCCTGAGCTAAGGACCCAGCTCAGCTGTGGTGCCTGGACTCCTGACCCACGGGGACTGTGAGAGAATTAACGCATGCTGTTTTACACCACTGTGTCTGTGGTAATTTGTTATGCAGTACAGATAACTAATACACTTCTTGTGTTGGTTTGCTTGGGCTGCCACAACAACAGAAAGTTATTTTCTCACTATTCTGGAGGCTGGAAGTCCAAGATCAAGGTGTCAGCAGGGTTGGTTTCTCCTGAGGCCTCTCTCCTTGGCTTGCAGACGGCCACCTTCTCCCTGTGTCCTCACATGGTCTCCCCTCTGCACCTGCCTGTGTCCAAATTTCCTCTTCTTGTAGGGACACTAGTCATATAGGAGTAGGGCCCACTCTACTGACCTCATTTTAATTTAATTACCTCTTTAAAGACCTTATCTGTGAATACAGTCACATTCTGAGGTATGGTGGTTAGGACTTCAACACATGAGTTTGGGAAGACACGATTCAGCCCACCGCTCTTCTCAGAAGAAAAGATGTAAAACAAATACGACAGTGTTGGCCCCTCTGAGTTATGGGCTGGGGACACCAGGAACCTGCCACCTGTACATTTTTACAATACATTTTATGGGGAACAAAGTCCCTCTTGGACTGGGTGAAGAGAGGCAGCATAGGAGCAGGGTGGAGGCAAGGAGGAACAAGCCTAGTTTGGGCTCCCAGTCTGGCCCTGTCACCTCAGTTTCCCCCTCCCCACACTGGAGAGGGATGTAGGGGCAGGGTCAGCGAGGCCTGCAAAGGAGGTTTGGGGCGGGCCCTGAGCTCTGGGAGCTACCTCTGTCCCAAACCCTCCATGGCTCCCCATCACTCTTGCCCTCATAACCCAACTCCTGCCTAGCCTACAAAGCCCCACGGGTCTGGCCCCCATCCACTTCTCTGACTTCACCTCTTCCCATCGCTCTCCCTCTCTCACTCCCTTCAAGCTTGCTCCTGCCTCAGGGCCTTTGCACCTGCTGTGCCCTCTGTGTGGGAAGCTCCTGGCTGCTACCTCTTCCATTAAGGTTGCAAGACAATTATAACCCTCTCAGAGAGGGCCTCTCCAACTGAAGCAGCACCCCTGCCCCATCCGGCCTCCAACTTACTGTCCAGTCTCAGCATCCTCACAGCACATCCGGAACCATAATTTCTTGTTTACAGACGTCTCCCTCCCAGACTCCTACAGGGACAGACGGCGCTTGTCTTGCTCACCACTCCATCCACAGCTTCTGCACACAGTAGGTGCTCCATAAATGCTTTTTTAAAAAAAAATTCATTTGGCTGTGCTGGACCTTAGATGCGGCATGCAGGATCTTCCTTGAGCGAGCGGGATCTTTCGTTGCGGCATGTAGGATCTCTCTCTCTTTTTTTTTTTTTTAGTTGCGGCATAGGACATCTTTTAGTTGCGGCACGCGGGCTCTAAGTTGCAGCATGCGGGATCTAGTTCCTTGACCAGGGATCTAACCCCGACCCCCTGCATTGCGAGCGCAGAGTTTTAACCGCTGGACCACCAGGGAAGTCCCCATAGATGTTTGTTGAGTGATTACACGCGCCCCACCCACCCCCAATTCCAAGGGCTGGGATAGGAGAAAGGAGCCTTTGAATACCTTCTCATACCTGCAAGTGCAGGTCCTCAACAAACAACAGATGAAGCCAGCCCCCGGCTGTGAGCAACTCTTATCAAGATCGAAAACAGGCGGAGAAGGGCTCAAAAGTGGGGGCCGCGCCTTGGGGACACTCCAGCGGGGAGTCCCAGCGGCAGCCCGGGACGTTGGCGCCCCCTGGTGGAACATCCCTAGGCCAGACCCTGCCGGCCGGCCGGCGGCCCCCAGTGTATTCCAGGCTGGTCTGGCGGTGGGACAGAGCTCACCAGCAGATGTTGCCCTTGGCTCCCGATGGCTTGGATGGGAGCCCACTCCTGGAGCTGGGTTAGCAAAGGTCACGCCCCAGCCATGCAGGGGTGGCCCCTTGCCTGTCCTGGGGCCTGAGCTCTGACCTCCAATCCTCCAGAGACCTGGGGGTCTACTGCCCTCCTAGCCCCTTGCCAAGGGAGCCTGGGCCCTCCCCTCTGGGCCTGAGAGCAACAGGACAGGAAACCTCCCATGCCAACCCACAACACCACACGTGTGTCCAGGACACACACACACACACACACGCACACACACACACACACAGTCTGCCCAGACCAAGACAGAGAGGCAGTCAAAGTCTGAGAGACACTCGAGAGGTGGTGAAAGGGACAGACGGTGAGAGAAGCCAGAAGCACACGAGTGGTGGGAGGCGTCGTCAGAGACACAGTGAAGAGGAGAGGCCAGGAGAGCCAGGGGGCCAGAGGAGGAGAGAGCAAGGGGGATGGAGAGACAACACCAGAGCTGGTGAGAGTCACAGACAGACGGAGAGTCCCAGGGGCCGGGGGCAGGGCGCAGGAGGCCCCTCATGTCCCCACACCTGTGTCCACGCTGCCCTGTCCTCGGCTGCGGTGAGGCACACGAGTGGTACTTGGCGGCTGGTCCACCCGCTGCTACTGGCCTCACTGACTGCAGCTCACGCTACACTCCCGAGGGGACTGGACCTCCGGCAACCTCTGCCTGGTGCTCCCCACCCTGCGCCCTGCGCCTGGCTGGGCCTCCGCCGCTACCGCTGCCCGACGCGACGCCACCGCGGTGCCCACGCTGCCTTTGGCGTTGCTGGACGGTGAGCGGGCCGATGCCATCTCAAGTTCAGACCCCAGCCTTGCCACTTGCTCGTTGTGCGAGCTTGGAGAATTTGCCCTCTGTGCTACCTTCTTATCCCGGTTTTACCAGTGAGGTAATGGAAGCTGGAATCGGGACACGGGGTCTCCCAAGTGGTGGCACTGAGTTTTGTTCTGTTTCTTTATTCCCTAACATTACACTATCACATTTGGTAGCTCTCATTTCAAAAGGACTCCTTGGGACTTCCCCAGTGGAGGTGGCTAAGTCTCTGCGCTCCCAATGAAGGGGGCCCGGGTTCGATCCCTGGTCAGGGACCTAGATCCTGCATGCCGCAACTAAGACCTGGTGCAGCCAAATAAACAAACAAATCTATTATATATATATATATATATATATGGACTCCTATGGGGTTTTTTTGGTGGTTTTTTTTTTTTTTTTGCGGTACGCGGGCCTCTCACCGCTGTGGCCTCTCCCGTCGTGGAGCACAGGCTCCGGACGCGCAGGCTCAGTAGTTGTGGCTCACGGGCCCAGCCGCTCCGCGGCACGTGGGATCTTCCCGGACCGGGGCTCGAACCCGCGTCCCGTGCATCGGCAGGCGGACTCTCAACCGCTGCGCCACCAGGGAAGCCCAGGACTCCTAGGTTGGGAATTCCTGGCGGTCCAGTGGTGAGGACTCCACACTCTCACTGCTGAGGGTGCAGGTTCCATCCCTGGTCAGGGAACTAAGATCCCACAAGCCGCCTGGCCGGGGCTGGGAGGAAGGACGCCTGTGTATATTCTCTTCTTGAGCCAGAGTCTTTTATAATTTGCTGCTGATAATTTTATCAAGGTATCATTTGGGGGACAAAAAGCATATTTGTAATAGATCTGAGAAATAATAGACGTTAGTATTTAACAACTATGAAAGCTTGTAGAAAGTTCTTTGTTTCCCTCCTAAGGGTTTTTTTCTTCCCCATGTGGGTTAACTCCCCCAGCTCAGCTGCCTGTGACTTTGGGTGGCTGTGTGCCCGGACCTCAGTTTCTCCTTCGGGAAATAGGGACACTAATGCCTTCCTGTGGGTGCCCAGAGGCAGGGGGCCTCACCGAGGTGCAGCGTGTCAGGCACTGGGGACCCCGGCGGAAGCCCTCGCCTGTTCTGTGTCTCTCGCCCTGCCCGCGTGCTGGGGGCGCCGGTGGCAGCCCCAGGCTCAGCCTCAGCGGCTGCAACCACCAGCCCAGTTAACGTGGCCTTGAGGGGAGCCCAGGAGGAGCCGTCACTGGGGCCAAGCCTCTCCCTCTGCGCCCCGCCTCAAAGACACCCACGTCCTAACCTGCAGAACCTGCACCTGTGTGATTTACGCGAAAGGGACTTCGTAGGTGTGGTGGAGTTAGGATCTTGAGAGGGGGAGATGATCCTGGATTACGCAGTGAGTCCTTGTAAGAGGGAGACAGGAGGGTCGGTGTCAGAAGGAGATGGGGCAACAGAGGCAGAGGGCGGAGTGATGTACTTTAAAGACGGAGGAAGGGGCCGCAAGGCAAGGAACTTGGGGCACCTCTAGAAGCCAGAAAAGGCATGGGAACAGATTCCCTTCTAGAGCTTCCAGAAGCAACACCTTGACTTTAGCCCGTGGGACCCATTTTGGACTTGTGACCCCCAGAACTGCGAGAGAATCCCTGTGCATGGTTTTGGGGGTTTTTTTAAATAAATTTATTTATTTATTTATTTTTGGCCGCACTGAGTTGCCATGCACAGGCTTTCTCTAGTTGCTGCGAGCAGGGGCTACACTTCGTTGCGGTGCGCGGGCTTCTCACTGTGGTGGCTTCTCGTTGCGGAGCACGGGCTCTAGCCGCGCGGGCTTCAGTCGTTGTGGCTCGTGGGCTCTAGAGCGCAGGCCCAGTAGTTGTGGCGCACGGGCTTAGTGGCTCTGCAGCATGTGGGATCTTCCCAGACCAGGGCTCAAACCCATTTCCCCTGCGCTGGCAGGTGGATTCTTAACCACTGCGCCACCAGGAAGCCCCTGTGCATGGTTTTAAGCCACTAGGTTTGCGATAATGAGTTAGGGCGTCCGCAGGACACTCATATACCTCCCGACACAAACCCCCAATGCAGCCTTCTCAGAGCAAACACTGAGACGCCCCCTCCCGCACCCGCCGAGACCAGGTTCCCCACTCCGGCCAACACCCTCCCAGAGGCAAGAGGACCCCACTGCCGGCCCCAGGAGCCAGCCCCTCCTCCCTGCCACGTCCCAGCCCCCTGGAAACACCAGGGCCCCCCAGTCCCCCAGTGAAATGCCTTGGGGGGGAACCATGCCCATGTTTTCTCTTCCCCTCCTGCCACAGCCTGGCTGCCACCCATGTCACCCACCTGAGCAGCCAGGCCCATGCCACAGGTGTCCCCCCTCCCCTCCCCCCTGCTCACTCAGAAGCTCGGGTACCTGCAGGCCGGAAGCCCTTGGGCGCCAGGGAGGCAAGGAGGCAGGGCAAGTGGGTCTGGAGGTGGGTGGGTGGATGTGGGCTGTCTTCCCCCAGCGGGGGCTCCCGGCATGCCCCCCCGGGGCCACCTCCCCTCCTTCCCAGGCCGCACCCAAGCCTTCCGCGGCCCCTCCGCTAGCCTGCAGTCACGGCGCCTCCACGCTGCGCGCTGCTAATCGCTGCGGTTGACCCGGCTCCTGGCCTCGCTTCCCTATTGAGGGCTTTGTCCCCTCAACCGGCCGACTCCCGGCGGCCCCGCGCCTGTGCTGCACTGTCCCAGATCGCAGGTCCAACTACGTGCTAATTGCGCCCTTGGGGGGCACACAGAAAGACCCCTCCCCTCCCTGCCCCCTTGCCTTCCTATATCAGACCCCCACCTACAGGTGCCTCAAACCTCAGGGATGAGGCGAGGGCCCAGGAGGAAGGACCTGTTCTAATTGCCCAGGCCCTGCCTCTGCCAGCCCGGGGGAGGGCCTTTCCCTGCAGAGCCCACCCACCCTGCCAAAGCCTCTCTCTCTTCCTGTCCCCCCACCCCCCAGCCCTGAACCCCCAGCCCTGGCTGCTCCTTGCCCCCCGCAGATTTGGGGGGGCTGCTTCATGATCAGTACCGTGGGGAGCTACTCCAGATCACCCTGGCCATGCGGCCCGGGGCTCCGGCGGCCCCTGGAATCTCCTGGACTCTCCGAGCCCGGCCCCCGGGAGCTGTGTGCCTTCGTGACTGGGGCAGCCGCCTACGTGCTGCGCACCCCACACCCCCGGCGGGCCCGGCCCCCCAAAAGGAGGCCCAACCGCCGGAGGTTCCTGCACGACCAGGTCTGCGGGTGAGGGGGCCAGGGTGGGAGGGGAGCCCTTGGTGTTGGGGAGACCAGGCCCAGAGCGGACAGAGAGAAGTGGACCCCAGCGCTGGATGCACTCAACACCAGTATGCATTTCCTAAGTACCGAGACCGTGCGCCAGGCCCCAGAGGCCCATCAGTACAAAGCAGACAAAATTCTCTGTCTTCATGGAGCTCGCGTTCCAGTGGGCAGGCAGCTGATAAGGGACAGTCAAAATAAAGAGACGAATGATGCGGTATGATGTTACAGAGTGCAGGCGCCTTGAAGACACGGTGCTGAGTGAAAGGAGCCGGACACAAAAGGCAGCCTACTGTATCATTCCATTCCTGTGAAACATCCAGAACGGGCAAATGCACAGAGCCAGAGAGCAGATTAGTGCGTGCCAGGGCCCGGTGGGGGGTGACGGGGAGAGACTGCTAATAGGTACCGGCTTTCCTTCCAGGGTGATGAAAAGTTCTGGAACTAATTAGACGTGGTGGTTGCATGACATCATGAATGCACTGAATGCCTGTGAATTGCACACTTTAAAATGGTTCATTTTAAGTGATATGAATTTTACCTCGATTTTTACAAATAATATGGTGTGTTCGAAGGTGATAAGTGCTGCGGAGGGCATGCTGGGAGAGGGTTGGTATTCTAGGTAAGGTGTCAGGGAAGGCCTCACTGAGGAGGTGACATTTGAGCAGAGACCTGAGAGAGGTGAGAGAAGGAGCCCTGTGGATGTCTAAGGGAGAGCATCCCAGGAAGGGGACAGCACGTGCAAAGGCCCTGAGGCAGGAACATCCCTGGTGTGTTCCAGGGCAAGTAAGAAGGCTGGGGTGGCTGGAGCAGAGGGAAAGGGGAAGGGAATTAGGTTCAACAGAAACAGGGCCCTGATCGTGGAGACCTCATGGGCCTCTGGAGGGACTTGGGCTCTGGGCTGGGATGTGGTACAATCTGAAAGGATCCCTCTGGCTGTTGAGCGGAGATCAGATTGTGTAGGAGGCTACTGCAGTGATCCAGGTGAGGGATGATGGTGGCTCAGATGATGGGTGGGGGACTGGGGTGTGGAGATGGGGTCCGACTCTGGGGCTTTTTGAAGGTAGCGCCTTTCTAAGCCACACACCACACTTGGCCCCTCTCCCATGGCTCCCCATCACCCTCAGGACAAAGGCTCTGCCCTATTAGCCCCTGTTCCCCTTGCCAGCCTCAGCTCCCCATCTAGCACTTCACCATTCAGCCTCTGGGCCTTTGCACACGCTCCTCCCTTTGTGGTACAATGCCTTTCCCTGTCTCCAGGAATGTGGGTGGAGATCTCTGGTCCTTCAGGTCTCTGCTCAGCCTGTCCCCCCCTCACACCTTGCCCCGTGCTCTCCCCTCACCCTCTGACAGTAACCATTTTCTGAGGTTGCTGTGTGCCAGGTACAGTGTACTAAGGCCTTGCCATACACTATGTCACCTAATGCTCCCAACCAACTCACACTGTAGGTTCTGTCTTTCCCCTATATTACAGACAAGGAAACTCAGAGAGAGTCAATGACTTGTCCAAGGCCACACAGCTAGACAGCTGATAAAACCCTAGGCAGTCTGAATCCAGAGCCCACGCTCTGGACCACTTTAGAGTCCTGCCTGGATATGGCATCTCAGGGACCTGATGATGATGGTGATGGTGACGGTGAGGATGATGGTGATGGTGGTGATGATGGTGATGATGGTGATGGTGACGGTGAGGATGATGGTGATGGTGATGATGGTGGTGATGGTGATGGTGACGGTGAGGATGATGGTGATGGTGATGATATTGGTGGTGATGGTGATGGTGACGGTGGTGATGGTGATGAGGATGGTGAGGATGATGGTGATGGTGATGATATTGGTGGTGATGGTGATGGTGACGGTGGTGATGGTGATGGTGATGGTGAGGACGATGGTGATGGTGATGATGGTGGTGATGGTGATGGTGACGGTGAGGATGATGGTGATGGTGATGGTGAGGATGATGGTGATGGTGATGATATTGGTGGTGATGGTGATGAGGATGGTGAGGATGATGGTGATGGTGATGGTGACGGTGAGGATGATGGTGATGGTGATGATATTGGTGGTGATGGTGATGGTGACGGTGGTGATGGTGATGGTGATGGTGAGGATGATGGTGATGGTGATGATGGTGGTGATGGTGATGGTGACGGTGAGGATGATGGTGATGGTGATGATATTGGTGGTGATGGTGATGGTGACGGTGGTGATGGTGATGGTGATGGTGAGGATGATGGTGATGGTGATGATATTGGTGGTGATGGTGATGGTGACGGTGGTGATGGTGGTGAGGATGGTGAGGATGGCGGTGATGGCGATGCTGGTAGTTAAAATTCATCTGACACTTAACACGTGCCGAGCACTGTTGTAAGTACTTCCGTTTTAACTCGCCGTCCTCATTTACAGTGCGTACGAACTCACTAATCCCTGACAGTAACCCCAGGAGGTAGGTGCTCTCGTAATCAGATGAGGAAACTGAGGCACAGAGAGTTTAGTAAAGCGACTTGCCGGAGGCCCTGCTTTTCCGTAAGTAGGTGCCTCCTCCCAGCCAGCCCAGGACCTTGCCTCAGGAGGCCGTGCAACCAAATCTGAGTAAATGGGAGCCCGGTCCAGCCTAACCACTGCCCCCACACTGCAAGCCACCTTCCGCCAGGATGCCCAGCTGTGGCCACACCCAGAAAGCTCACCCCGCGCACACACACACACACACACACACACACACCACTGAAGAGGAGAACACGCATGGCCCCAAACGGGTTCCAGCCCTGTGTTCCAGAGCTGGCCCCCTAACTCCTCTTCAGCCTCCTCACCAACTGCTCAGGGACCCGCGCCCGTGTTCAGCCCTCCCCCCAATCTGGAGCCTGTGAGAGGGCCAGCCTCTGGCCTCCCAGGCTCCCCGTCCAGGGCCAGCTGCTCCGCTAGAGCTTCCCAAACCTCCCCACCCCCATGCCCGGCTCTGCCACACGCGCCCCAGAGATACAGGCTGCCCGCCAGCGGCCTTGAGGGCAGCCCAGGTAGCTCTGGAGCACGTTCCCCTCAGCACTCAAGCTCAGCCTAGGAAGATCCGGGTCAGAGACAAGCTCTCCTCGGCGTCTTCCCACCCACGCCCTCCTCCTCCCTCCAGGTCCGCTCAGGCCCTGCTCCCCCGGGAACCCCCTCCCACCCACGCTATGAAATCTTATCCTTTTGTGAACATTTTTCAGACCCACAGAAAAGTCAAGACAGCTCTCTGATGCAGCAGTTCTAAGAATCGGCACCACTAGCACCTCAGCATCACTTGGGAGCGCGTCAGCAATGCAAATGCTCGGACCCACCCCAGAAACTCAGGGCCCAGGAACTAGCATTCCCACAAGCCCTCCAGGTGTCCTTCCTGTTGTGCACTGAACTTTAAGGGCCACTGGCCGACTGACCCCTCATGTGACATCACTTAGATTTTACTGTCCATAACATCTTAGCCTCTTTCCATCATCTATATGTTTTTAAATAGTTTAAAAGTAAATCACAGGGCTTCCCTGGTGGCGCAGTGGTTGAGAGCCCGCCTGCCGATGCGGGGGGCGCGGGTTCGCGCCCCGGTCCGGGAAGATCCCACGTGCCGCGGAGCGGCTGGGCCCGTGAGCCGTGGCCGCTGCGCCTGCGCGTCCGGAGCCTGTGCTCCGCAACGGGAGGGGCCGCAACAGTGAGAGGCCCGCGTACAGAAACAAACAAACAAACAAACAAATATATATATAAAAGTAAATGACAAATGTCACGACTCCAGCCCTGAACACCATGTATCCTTACTTTGTTCAGGTCAGGGACCATACTTGGCATGTAGTTGTCATGAATCTTAAATCAGCCCCCCGCCCGCACCCCCGCACCCTCTCTGGCATTTCACCTGACCTCCCATTACTGAAAACTCTCCCTGGGGCACTCAGAGCATAACTATCCTCCTTGGCATCCAAGACAGTGTCACAGTGGCAGCTCTCACTAAATGTAGTAAAATATATATAACATTGGGCTTCCCTGGTGACGCAGTGGTTAAAAATCCGTCTGCCAAGGCGGGGGACACGGGTTCGAGTCCTGGTCCGGGAAGATCCCACGTGCCGCGGAGCAACCAACTAAGCCCGTGCACCACAACTA
The DNA here is from genome assembly GCF_026419965.1 of Kogia breviceps. NCBI lineage: Eukaryota > Metazoa > Chordata > Mammalia > Artiodactyla > Physeteridae > Kogia > Kogia breviceps. The sequence goes on from NC_081327.1 coordinate 2,987,010, forward strand.
CTGAGCCTGTGCTCTAGAGCCCGCGAGCCACAACTACTGAGCCCATGCGCCACAACTACTGAAGCCCGCGCACCTGGAGCCTGTGCTCCTCAACAAGAGAAGCCACCGCAACGAGAAGCCCGCGCACCGCAACGAAGAGGAGCCCCCCGCTCACCGCAACTGGAGAAAGCCCGCGGGCAGCAACGAAGACCCAATGCAGCCAAAAGTAAATAAATAAAATAAATAAATAAATAAAAATATATATATATAACATAAAATTCATCATTTTGAACATTTTAAAGTGTACAATTCAGAGGCATTTTGTATATTCATAATTTTTGCAACCATCACCTCCACCTAGTTCTGGAACATTTTCATCAACCCCAAAGGAGAACCGGTACTCATTAGTATTCCCTCCCCATCCTCCCCTCCCCGCCAGCACCTGGTAAACCACCAATCTGCTCTATGTTTCCAGGGATTTGCCTATTCTGGACATTTCACATAAACAGAGTCATACAATATCAGATACTTTTTTTTTTTTTTTTTTTGCGGTACGCGGGCCTCTCACTGTTGTGGCCTCTCCCGTTGCGAAGCACAGGCTCCGGACGCGCAGGCGCAGCGGCCACGGCTCACGGGCCCAGCCGCTCTGCGGCACGTGGGATCTTCCCGGACCGGGGCACGAACCCGCGCCCCCCGCATCGGCAGGCGGACTCTCAACCACTGCGCCACCAGGGAAGCCCAGATACATTTTTTAATTAAACCTTTTCCTGGAAGTTTAACATAGTACCAAAAAAACGAACACATCATCCGTGTGGAGCTTAATGAATTCTCCCAAAGGGGCCCCGCTAACGTAACCAGCACTCAGATCCAGGAACAGGGCATTCCTTGTCCCAGAGACCCTGGTAGTACCTCCTTCCCATGAGCCACACATCCTGATTTCTCTCTCTGTCGATTGAGTTAGCCTGTTTTTGAACTTTATTTAAATGGCGTCACGTATCCACTTATTCTAAGTCTCACCGCTTTTGTTCAACGTTATGTTTTTGCATTAACCTGCTAGAACTTCCACAATCAAACACTACCTGTTGATACTTTCTCATGATTCTGGAGGCTGAAGTCCAAGATCAAGGGGTTGGCAGGGAGAGGCCTCTCTCCTCGGCTTCATACGTCCTCACCCCTCTGTGTGCCCTCATCTCCTCTTGCTGGTTTAGGGACCACACCGACGATGTCATTTTAATGTAATCCCCTCTCTAAAGACCCTGTCTCCAAATACAGTCACATGCTGAGGTCCTGGGGGTTAAAACTTCAACGTATGAATTTTAGGGGGACACAGTTCAGCCCCTAACAGTTTGTGAGATCCGTCTGCATTGTTACTGAGGGATAAGGAATACTGGGGGGAGACCCGTGCAATGGCTATTACAGTCACCCAGGTGAGGGAAGCTGGGGGCCCCAGCCAGGGGTTAGTGGAGGTACTGCGAGGGGTGGTGGAGATGCAGACTCATAACTATTTAGGCAGTAGAATCCACAGCGCATCATGTTATAGTCACGTAGCCAGCCCACCGTGTGCCTTTGTGTGAAAATTTTTTTACAGGCACCCCTTCCTTAAAACATGTTTTACTTTTACATGTTGGAATATAGTCATATTAAATCTAAATGTCAAAAATGTGCATAGTTGGGTTTCCCTGGTGGCGCAGTGGTCGAGAATCCGCCTGCCGATGCTGGAGACACGGGTTCGTGCCCCCGTCCGGGAAGATCCCACATGCCGCCGAGCGGCTGGGCCCGTGAGCCGTGGCCGCTGAGCCTGCGCGTCCGGAGCCTGTGCTCCGCAACGGGAGAGGCCACGGCAGTGAGAGGCCCGCGTACCGCAAAAAAAAAAAAAAAAAAAAAAAAAAAAAAATGTGCGTAGTGTTGGACGAGATGTGCTGCCTTGTTCGGTGCACAAACCCCACAGCTATTCAGAGCTTCCCTATGAATGGGGTTAAAAAGATTACATTGTCAGACTCATGAAAACGGACCCAGGGGCAGAGACACTAGCACAGAGAAGAAAAATGTGGAAGGATAGAAGGGACAAATCACTCCTGGGATGGCAAATGGGAGGGGAATCCTTTGTGGTCACCCAGCTAATGCCTGGCTCTCTCTGCAGGCAGTTTGCCAAGATCGAAGCTGCCACCCAGCACCTGGCCATATCCATCCTGTCCCAGGAGGCACCTCCCCAGAGACCGCCACCCCAAAGGCCACCTCCACCACCCCCATCCCCCTTCCTGGGGGTGGCCTGTGCTGTGGCCCCCACTGAGGCACCCCACGCTGGCCCCAGCCTGAGTCTCACTGCCCTGGACGCCCCCACCCATGACCTCTTTGAGGACATTGTGGTCCCCCCAGAGTGTCCCTCAGTGCCATCTGACCTGTCCCATTGTGTGCTGGGCCAGGCGGACCTGAGGCAGGACCCACACTTCTACGACCCCCTGCTCCCTGTCCTGCATGCCCTGGCGGGAGGGAATGAGCTCTCGGCTCCTGAGGGGGGTTGGGTGGGCAGGTGAGAGGTGTCTTGTGCCTGCCATTCTCAGAGGATCCCTGAAGGCTGGGGGACCCGCTCCCCATGACACCCAACCACAACCCAGCCCAGGCTCCCAGACAAACCAGACTGCCCCTCCCTCTGTGACAGCTCTTCAGCCACTGCCCCCACAGGAGCCCCCTGTCCCATCCACTACCCTCCTGGCAGCCTCTGGGAATATGAAGCAAGCCCAGACGCCCACCTCTGACCACGGTCTCATGGGTCTTCTCCCAGGTCCAGTGTCCCCACCACAGCCCCTTTGGGGGGGTTCATGCTCTCCCTCCCCCACCTTCTCCCTTCTTTCTTCGCAGCCCCACCTCCTTGGCAACTGTCCCTTCAGCTCCCTCTTACCCTGGTTCACCTCTGCCTAGTGTCTGGTGTCATCTTATTTATTCCCAAAGATTTGCTGACTGCCTACTATGTGCCAGGCCCAGGTTTGGATGCTGAGGATTCAGCAGTGAATAAAACAGATAACATCTCTGCCCTCGTGGAGTTCACATGGTGGGGGTAAAGTTGGGGGTACTGAAAATAAATGAGTAGTACATCCATACATTTTTTAAACACAAGATAAATTTCCAATTTCAGATTGGCATTAGTGCTGTGAAGAAAATAGAACAGCAACCTGATCAGGTGACTGCTTGATGTAGGGTGGTCAGGGAGGGCCTTGAATGACAAGAAGGAGCTGGTACTGCGAAAGTCTGGGATTCCAGGCAGAGGAACCAGCTCGTGCAAAGGTCCTGAGGTGGGACGTTGGGGGAACAGTAAAGGAGTCCAGCATGGCTGGAGTGGAGTGAGACGAGGGAGAGTGGTAAGAGGTGAGGTCGAGAGGCTGACAAAGGCACACCATGAATTGGGAGTAGTTTAGATTTTATTCCGAGATTGATGGCAAATTCACTCTCCATCTCTTTCAACCCCATTTCCAAGCACAGTCTAAATATTACGAACACCACCGTAGGAGGCAGGCGCTGTGATATGGGGAAACTGAGGCACAGAGAACGAACATGCGGGGACAGGGAGGGACTTCTTGGCTTCCTCGCGCCTTTAACCTTTTCCAGGAAAATGCCTGGGTCTCTTTGCTAAGGTTCTGTCTCTAAACAGAAGGGCAAGGGTTCGAACCCCAGACCTTCCCCTGCCCTGGGCACAGCCCCTCCCTCCCTCTCTCCCTCTCGGCCCCCCGGGGTCTGAACTTTACAGCCGGGCAGTTGGCCACCCACCCACTTCACCAGCTGGAGTCCGCGTTCTCGGTACCCACCGCGCCGCTCCGCCTTAGGCCCGCCATTCACGCCTGTCACGACTCCCCATTGGTCAGACTGGCTGCTTTCCCGCCCCCTGACGGGCCAATCACGCTCTCAGGAAGGACAGTCTGGCCCACACGCAGCCCCCCCGACCAGGGAGAAGTAGCGGCGCTTGCGGATTGGCTGGGAGCGGAGGCGGGGCTGAGCAGAGCTAGACGAGTGCCTATTGGGCGGCTCAGCCAGGGTGGGCGGGACGTGGACGGAGCCGGGGGCGGGCCAAGTGTCCGGGCTCTGGGAAACATCTACCAGGCCTGCGAACGCCGCGGGTGGGCCAGAGCGGCGGAAGTCCGGCTGCGGGCGGTAAGTGGCTCCAGACCTCACCTGCGGCGGACGGGCCGGGCCCCGTCCTGGCGCCTTCCTGATAAGGCCCCTCTGGCGCTGCGGGGGGACCAACCTCCCCGCCTTGCTGGTGGAGGACAGCCAGGGAAGGACTCCTGCCTGGGCCCCCCAGAATTGGCTAGCCGGGGACTCGAATTCTCCACGGGCCGCTTCCGCCCTCTACCAGGTTTCCGTGTCACCCCTGCGTGGTGGGTGGGTTTGGCTCCCATTTCCTCAAGAAGGAAACCGAGGCTCAGACAGAGCTGAAACTTGCCTAAGGTCACACCGTCAGCTAGTCTCGGCTGCAGAACCGGGTTCCCCAGGCCACGTGGGGATCTAAACAGCCCCATTCGCTCCTCGGGTTGCCGCCCACCTCGGGCCGCTCCTCCTCCTCCGGCCTAGGGCTCCCTCCCCCCGGAGCTGCGTTCTGAATTTTCATCACTTCCCCAGAGTATCGCCAACTCTATCTCCAGCCTAGACCCCCTCCCCACATTCACCCCCCACGCAAACACATTTTCATCTTCTCCCCCAGGTCAGTTCCCCTCTCCAGGTCCCCAGTTAGTCCCGGGAACCTGCCACCCTCGGACCACTGGCAACCTGAGAACGATCTTCTTTCTTCCCCTTCCGACCACAGCCGGGCCCAGCCACCCCCTCCCCGCTCTGTCCCCGCTGCCTGAACTGGAGCCCAGGCCTCACCCTTGGCCACCTGGACCCCAGTCCCCACTTTCACCCTGGCCTCCACCTCCAGTCCAGCCCCACCGCGGCCAGCGAGGCCTCCCTATTTTATTGGTATATTTTGAAAACTTTTTATGGAAGTATATCACGTATGTAGGAAAACAGAAATCACAGCTATACAGCTCAAATAACTTCACAAAGAGGACGCTGTGGTGTGAACAGCATCCAAATCCAGAAGCCGAACGTCCCCCACACCCCAGAAACCCCCCTTGCACCCCGTCCTTCAACACTGCCGCCCAAGGATAACTGTTATCCTAACTTTAACGCCACAGGTTGGTTTTGCTGGGTTCTTGCCTTATGTAAATCCTTTACTGTATTGTATTTACTCCTGACGAGACAACCTGTTACACACTGTCCAAGATTCAAAAGGAACAGACTAGCACCCAGTGAAATCACATGTCCTCCACGCTCGGCCCCTCGGAGGCCTGTCCCTGCAGAAAGAGCCTTTTCCTTATGTGCCTTCCAGAGAGAGCAGACAGAGACGGGAACAGTACCTACGCTTTTTTTTCTTGCATTTTGGCCCAAATGGGAGCATTGTTATACACACTATTATGCTTTTTTTTTCTTCACTGTTAGCATCTCTTTGACACTTTTCCACGTCGCTACTTAAAGATCTCCCTTGTGATTCGTCCTGGCTGCAAAGAATTCCATAGTATGGATATACCATAACTTATGTAACCAGGACCCTAACCGTGGATGTTGGATTTTATTTCTATTCTTTTGCTCTGGGGGACGCCCATAACGAATCACCTTGTCCTGTAATGAACACCTTTGTGTCATCTCACAGGTATGTGCGCAGCATAAACACTTAGGATAGTTAGGAGTGAGTTCTCCGGGTCACAGGGTTTGTGCACATGTAACTCTGAGAAATGTGGGCACATGGTTCTCCCTAGGGGTCCTTGCAGTCCCCACTCCTACAGCCCAAAGGGGAGCTCCTCCCCACTCTAGACTCCTGTCACTGTCACAGGCTTCCGGACATTCCGGCGCCCCCCGCTCCCACGTGACCCCGTCCCTCCTCTCCCCTGGAGAGCTAACGCCCTGAACGGGAGTGAGGAGAGCACTCCCGGTGGGGGGGAGCTGCCTGGACAAAGGCCCTGAAGTGGGACTTGGCCACCGAGGCTGGAAGGTCCTGGTCCAGGGCCCTGCGGGAGGAGGGCACATCGTGGTCCTGAGGACGGAGAGAAGCCATGGGGCCTTGGGGAGAGTTGAGAAATAGGGTCAGCTCTGTGTTTTCAAAAAAGGTTGTTTTCTTTCCCGCTCTCTTCACTTCCTCAGGGAGAACTCTGCCAAGATGGATAAGGTTCCCTAGAGATCCTAGCACTGGTCACAGTTGTAATTATGCAATTAATTAATTCAGTGTGGTTTTGTTTTTGAGGGAGTTTCCATTCCATTTGTTTTCTGAGACAAAATTCACACAGCGTAAAATTCACCATTTTAGCCATCCACTAGTTTTTAAACTTTAGCTATGTCACACATAGAAAACATTTTCAATGGTAGATGTGTTCCGTTTAAAGAATAATCATAGACACCTTGTGGGGACTCACCAGCCAGCACGGAAACCTTCCCCGGGTGAGTGTCAGCCGGCTTGCCCTCCGCTGGGTCCACTGGGTCCACAGGGTCTCCGTTTCCTAAATAAGTTAACAAATAAGTGAGTAACACGCAGAGAGGGAGGGAGCTGCAGACAAAAGCCAGGACTCCCATTTGTGCAGCAACTCAGGCACCCAGGGACACAAGCCTCTGGGGACATGGGCTGGGACATGTGAGACGTGGGGTGTCCAGGTCCCAGATGCTCACTCTGACGGGGGCGGGGAGGGGCAGTCTCCCCTCTAGTCCCCACAGGACCTTGGCCTTCATGGACTCCCATGGGCTTCAGTGTCCTCCCCTTTAAAAGGGCTGCTGGCCAGGTGGCTCTACCAGTCCCCCCACCCCGGCTTAAGTTTTATATTTCTCTCTTTTTTTTTTTTTTGGCCACATCTCGCAGCATGCGGGATCTTAGTTCCCCAACCGGGGATTGAACCCGTTGCCCCCTGCAGTGGAAGCACAGATTCTTAACCACTGGACCGCCAGGGAAGTCCCTTTCTTTCTTTTTCTTAAAATTGTGGTAAAATACACATAACCTAAACTCTACCATCTCGATCATTTCAAAGTGTACAGTTAAGAGGCATTTAGTACGTTCATGATATTGGGCAACCATCACTACTCTGTAGTTCCAGAGCGTTTCCATCTCCCCACAGGGAAACTCTGTACCCCTTTTCAGTCACCCCCGCTGCCCTGAGGTAGAAGCACCATCCACCTGCTCCCTGTCGCTGTGGACTCAGCCCTTTTGGGTCTGGGCATTCCACGCGGGTGGACGCCTGCATGTGTTCTTTCGTGCCTGGCCTCTCTCACTGGGCTTCGCGGTGAGGGGCCTCCACGCTGTGGCCTGTGTCGTTGCTTCACTCCTTTTTATGGCTGGATAATATTCCACTCCGCAGGTACCCCGGCCTTTCCCTCTAAGACCTGGAGCGGGGTTCAGCTGGTGAGTTTTCCGCACAGGGTAAACTGCATCTCAGAGGAGGCAGTCAGACCTGGGGGACCCCAGGCCATGGAGGAGGGAGGTGGTGCGGCTGGGAGGGCGCAGCCCTTCTTGCCTCGGGGCTCCAGTCCTCGCTCCGCCGTGGGCAGTGGGCCCTCAGCCAGGACACTTCACTACTTAGACCTCGGTTTCCCGGCGGGGGCGGGGGGATCGCAGTTGGAGCCTGGGGTGTAGGCGTGTGGACCCTAGACACGCAGAGGAGCCCCCTCGCTGCCGGACCCCACTCAGCCCCTCTGCCCGCCCCAGGACATGGCAGCCGCGCGGCCCGGCCTGGGACGCATCGTCCCCGGAACATCCATCCTCTTCCTGTGCGACATGCAGGAGAAGTTCCGCCACGCCTCGTTCTTCCCCCAGATCGTGTCTGTGGCTGCCCGCATGCTCAAGGTACAGCCCCTCCTCCGCCAGACGCACCAGCCCAGGGCCCCACCCTCCTCCCTCAGACCTAGGAGTTGGGCCCCCAGCCCCTTCCTTGGGCTCAGGCCTTTGCTCCTCACCCCAACCCAGGTGGCCCAGCTCCTGGATGTGCCAGTTGTGCTGACTGAGCAGTACCCACGAGGCCTGGGCCCCACAGTGCCCGAGCTGGGGGCCGGGGGTCTGCAGCCACGGTCCAAGACCTGCTTCAGCATGGTGCCCGTGGTGCAGCAGGAGCTGGACGCGCGGCCCCAGCTGCGCTCTGTGCTCCTCTGTGGCTTGGAGACACAAGCCTGCATCTTGGTGAGACCCCAGCTGAACCTTGGGGACCTCCATTCACACCTGGGACCTCCCCAACCTAAAAAGGGTGTCTTTCCCGACCCAGAACTCTCTATCCTCCCCTCCTGACCTGGGACTTTCACCTTCACTGAGGACCCCTCTCTTTACCTGGGGCTCCCATCCTGCCTAGGATCCCGCTGTAGTCTGGGGACCTCCTGCCCTGATCCGAGCCTCCCTCATCCCCATCCCAGTTCCCCAATCACTCACCCAGGATCCCTCTTCTTGTCTGGGGGTAGTAGCCCTGACCTCTTTCTGCCCCTAGCACACAGCCCTGGACCTCCTGGACCAAGGGCTGCAGGTCCACGTGGTGGTGGATGCCTGCACCTCCCGCAGGTGAGAGGGTCCCCTCGGGTGGGGTGCATGTGGGATGGGTTTGGAGCACCCAGGAAGAACCAGGGGGCGGGATCCCTGCCGAGCCTGCCAGGTTTCTGGGTGTCCAGACCAAGGCGCTGACACCGCGCGCGCGCGCGCACACACACACACCGCCCCCCCGCAGCCAGGTGGACCGGCTGGTGGCGCTGTCCCGGATGCGCCAGAGCGGCGCCTTCCTCTCCACCAGCGAAGGGCTCATCCTGCAGCTCGTCGGCGATGCCGCCCACCCCCAGTTCAAGGAGGTACTGACCCCCGCGCCCCACACTCTGGCCTCCCCCATCCCCCGTGCAGACGGCAAATATCTTCTCAGCGCCCACCACATGTTCACAGAGTACACCCGGGAACACAGAAGGCTGCCGCCCCCAGGGGAGCTAAGTTCTAGTGGGGGGAGACTGCGGGCCAACACCATAAACCAATGAAAGGAGAAGCTGTCCGGCCACGAGGACTGTAGAGAGAGATAAAGCAGGGGAGGGGCCACGTGTGCAGAGGAGGGATTGCCTGAGGTGGTCCAGAGGCCTCCGGAAGAAGGTGATTTTAGAGTGAGGTGGAGATGGGAGGGAGCCAGGCAGACGGGAGAGAACAGTCCAGCAGGGGCCCTGCAGACGGGACCCCCTTGACCCTTTCCCACCACCCCCTCCTCCAGTCTGTGGCACTCAGGTCCAGCCTTCACACCCTTGGCCCTCAGGATAACGGGACATGCCCGAACTTGAGATTCCCAGCCCTCTGAGGTCTGCCCCTTCCCCTCCTCTTAGTTCAGGTCTGTTGAGCATTAATTGAGCACCTACTATGTGCCAGCCACTGTGGCAGGTCCAGGGGCAATAGCAAAAGACAGTCTGCATTCAATTTCACATTGTGGCCTGGAGCTGGGGAGGGAACATGTAGGATGTGTGAGAAATAAGATGGGGGCTGGCAGCTGGGGGGGGGGTGGCCTCAAAGTGGAGACCTGAAAGTGCAGGAGCAGCCAGTCATCCAAAAAGTGGTCCTGGCAGAGGGGACAGCTAGGGAAAAGGACTGGACGTGGGACTGAACTCGACTTATTCAAGGCACGGTAGCAGGGCACGGCGAGTGGAGGGTGAGTGTGGAAGGAGGGGGGCAGGGAGGAGCCACAGCCAAGTCTTCCCAAAGATTCTGGTGGGGGTGGGGAGGGGCAGCCATGGGGGCGTGCACAGCGGGGCTGGACACTGGCACACCTGCGTGTAGTGCCAGGCGGCTAACGGATATATGGTAGGAAGGGGGAAAGCAGGGTGGAGGCAGTGGCGGGGATACAGGCTTTGCTTGTTTTCATGTTCTAATCTCTGCAGGTTAGCATGACAGGGAGTGCTGACGGGTGCAAGGTGTGAAAGGGCAGCACAGGGAGAGGATCCGGCCTGAGCGCAGTTGCTCAAGCTCTCTCCTGATGGGGGTGGCGGTGGCGGTGGCGCGCAATGAGGCTGAGAGGTCAAGTGACCACCAACATCTAAGCGGCAGCTGGATAAGCGAGTCCAGAGTTGAGGGGCAAGGCGCGGGCTGGATTTGAGAGGTGAGATTACTTAAGAAGAAGCACGTGTAGACAAGAAGCCCCAGGACAGGGTCGGTCACCCTTAGTGGTCCGAGCCAGCAAGGTGGACCAAGATGGCAGATGATCAGGTGCTAACCCTGGTGGCTATGGTGAAAGGGAGGCCCCAAGAAAAGTTTTGAGAAGAGGCAATGGTTGGTTTGGCCAGTTGCTGCTAAGGGGGCAAGGGAGATGAAAATGGAGAAGTATCCCTTGGATCTGTCATGGGGATGAGAACCCTTCACGCTGCCTGACTCCCTACCCCTACCCTACAGATCCAGAAGATCATCAAGGAGCCCGCCCCAGACAGCGGGCTGCTGGGCCTCTTCCATGGCCAAAACCCCCTCTTCCGCTGAACTCCCTACCCTACCTTGAGGGGAGACCACCTTCTTGTCCCTGGGACCTTGGCAGAAGCGCTTCCCCCCCCCCATTCTTGGATCCCCAGAGTGGTGCAGTCCACCGGCGGTACCGCCCCCTCAGGAGGGGATGTGGGTGCCGCTTTTCCATTGGATAGCAGCTCCCGGAAATGCAAATGAGACTCCTGGAAGCTGGGCGGGGGTTGGCTGAGCCGAGCTGGAGGTGGGGCTCGGCCCCCGGGCCACTTCAAGGGGTGGCAAGGGGAGGGGGAGGGAGTGTCACAGGCTGTGTGGGACCCGGTCTCAGAGAATAAACATTGATGTGACTGTGGACTGAACCATTCTTGGGTTTGGGGGGTATCCCGGGGGCGACTGGGGGCTGCGGGCGGTGGGGGAAGAGGGGTCCCCAGCAGGTGGGGAGGGGGAGGTGCCTCTTCTCAACTCCAAGCCGGCGCGAGGCAAAGGCGAGGGCTGGCCACTGTCACATCTGCACCGAAGCCGGCGCGCATCTGCACGGAAAAGAACTGCCGGCCCGGGGTCGCCCAACTCGCTGCTGGTCGCCCCCCCTATCAGCGCGCGCACACGCCCAGCCGGGTTGGCTCGCAGACACACGCTGGCTCTGCCTCCCCTGGCCGGCCCCCCACGTCGCCACCACCCCCGACTCCCCCAGGGTCCCGCATCCGGAAAGTGAGGTGAGCGTGACCGCACCCCGGTGCGGAGGGGGAAACTGAGGCACGAGGGACTTGGGGGTGGGGAGGAAGGAAGAGACAGGCATGCGGATGAATGGATGAATGGATGGGAAGGACAGACAGCTTCATCTGAGTGGTCCCTGCTCCCCTAAGATGCAGGAGCCCGGGGATCCACACAGGGGCTCCCAGAATTCTGCAGCCCCCTTGGAAATCTGGGAGTTGGGACTCTACGGAGCCCCCAGTCAGGGCCCCTCAGCCCCTTCAGAGTCTTAGTCCTTCCCCCGTCCCCACCGCATCCTTGGGTGCCCAAGAAGGCAATCTGAGTCCCCCAGGGACCCAGACATCAGAGCTCTCAGCCAGACCGCCCCCCATTGGGGAAAGAGCCCCCCCCCGTCCCCTGGATCCCAGATCCCTCCCAGAAGGCCCGGTCACCGGACCCTGCGGTCAGAGCGCCCAGTACCCCCTCTCTCCGCAGGGATCTAGGAGTCCCTTCCTCCCCCCTCCTCCAGGAGCCCGTGGGACCGGGCGCCGGCACCCCCGGCCCCCGCTTTTCGGATCCAGGTGTCCCCCCCTCCTCACCCCCCAGCCTGAAGCTTCGCGTCTCGGAGGCCGCGCTCGCGTCGCCATGGCAACAGGAGTCTATTTTGCGCTGGGAACACACAGCTCCCGCCGCAGCGCCCCCCCACCCCGCCCCTCCAACCTGAGCCTGAGCGAGAGTGGGGGGCCCGGGGAGGGAGATTGGTGGTCCGGGGTCGGGGGGAGACACAGAGACACTCAGGGGGACAGAGATCTGTAGACAGCAAACCTAGGAAAGAGACACACAGAGAGAGACACGGAGTCAAAGCGGAAGCGAGAGATGGGGATGTGGAAGCGGGGAAGACACGGGATGTAGAGAGACGGAGACCGCCTGGGCAGAGGAAAGGAGGAAATGCTGGCGCGCAGAGGGGACTCGGGACAGAGACCGAAAGACGCAGGGATGCGGTGAGACACGTAGGGAGAGGCAGGCAGAGAGGCCGCGCCCCAGGGCACCTCCCGACGGAGACGAGAGACCCGCCGGCAGGCTGAGGGAGAGGCGGTGGGAGGCGACGTCCCGGCAGGAGGTAAGGACACGGAGACGCAGAGACTCCCAGAGACAGAGGCGTGAGAGACGGGAAGGCCAGGGGCCTGGGCGGGCCGCTGCGTCTCTCCCTCAGTCCCACCTCCCTCCTCCCGGGTGGCGAGCCGGAGGCGGCGCTGGGCCCCTCCACCCGCCTCCCCCGCCCGGAACTGGATCCCCGCCCCCGCATCCAGACCCCTCCCCTTCTCCCTCCGCTCCCCCTCCGGCCGGGCCCGCCGGGTCCGCCTCCTCTGGAACCCAGATGCCGCCTTCTTCCACAGGCCTAACCCAAACCCACCCTCAACCCCAGAGATTCCTAGGAGGCCGTCCCTTTGCACTCGGACACCGCCCACTCTCAGCCCCCACCCCGCTGCCACCTGTGGACCCCTATCCAGCACCCAGTTGCTTGAGGTCAGGGCTTCTGGCTTTTTCTGGGTCTCCTGCCCTCTGCGGGTCTCTATCCTCCTCTGGTTCTCCCTTTCGAGCTCTCTCTCTCTCTGTCCTTCAATCTCGGATCCCCAGTCCTCTGGGTCTTTGCCCCACCCCCACCCCGTCACTGCTCGCCCTCTGGGCCTCTGCCCTCCCACGGCTCTGTCCTCTTTTCTTTGGGTATCTGTACTCCCTTCTCTTCATCTCTGTCCCTCTCTCTCTGGGTCTCTGTCTCCCTCTCCCTGAGTCTCTGTTCCCCTCTCCCTGGGTCTTTATCCTTCTCTCTGGGCCTCTACCCCCACCCCGAGGGCTCTCTCCCCCTGCCCCCGCCCCCGCGCCCTGTTCTAGCTCTCACTCTCTGCTGCCAGGCATCTCAGAAGGCAGTCCTTGCCCCCAGAGCCCAGCTGGCAGGGTCAGGAGAGAGGTGGGGGCGGGGGGGCTGTGAGGCACAGCGCTTGCAGGGGAGCAGGTGGAGGAGGGGCTTCTCCGGGAGCCCAGGGACCGAGTGAGGCCTGCTCTGGGACCCCTCCTCACACTGGCTCTCCTGATCTCTGTCCTCACGTCTCTGTCTCTCAGGTCCTGGGTGGGGATGCTGGGTTCTGGCCCCGAGCTGCTAGGTGTGTGTGGTGTGGGGAGGGAGATCGGGGTTTGGGGGGCATTCCTCTCCAGCTGTGGAGGAGGAGTGTGCCTTCCGGTGTGTGTGTGGGGGGGGCTGTCTGGGTGTGTCTGGTGGAGGGCCACATGCCTGCTTCCAGACTCTCCACCACTGGGTTCTCACTGGTGCGTGTGCCTACGAGGTTGCGTGACTGTGGGCTGTGATGTGTGCCACTGCGTGCCCACGTGCAGCTGGCTGGGGCAGGTGCCTGGCCATGTTCTGGAGCTGTGTGTGGTCCCAGTGTGTCAAGGTGTTTGAGGCTGTGTCTGACTCTTGTGTGCTGTGGGTGGGAATGCCCAGAAACGCACGGTTGTGTGTCCACATGGAGCTGCATTGTGTGTGTCTGGGGAGGAGGGAGGCTCAGGTGTAGGTGTGCCGCCAGGATGAGGTTGGGTGTCCTTGCGTGTTGTCTGGGACACTGTGTGGGTGTCCTGTGCTCTGTGTCACTGTGCATATATAAGCTCTGTTGCGTGTCTGTGTATAGTTTTGTGTGAGGTAGAGGAAGAACTGGTCCCCTGTATCCTTGTGTCTGGACCAGCTGCTGTGTCTGCAGTGTGTCTCCTCCCCACGTGGAGGTGCTGCCCTGCATCAGGAGGTGTGAAGCAGGGATGGGAGGCTACGGGACCCCCACTGGCAGAGGGGCCGTGTGTGTGTGTGTGTGTGTGTGTGTGAGTGTGTGTGAGTGTGTGTGTGAGTGTGTGTGTGTGAGTGTGTGAGTGTGTGTGTGTGAGAGTGTGTGTGTGTGAGTGTGTGAGTGTGTGTGTGAGTGTGTGTGTGAGTGTGTGTGTGCGTGTGTGTGTGAGTGTGTGTGTGTGAGTGTGTGTGTGAGTGTGTGTGAGTGTGTGTGTGAGTGTGTGTGAGTGTGAGTGTGTGTGAGTGTGTGTGAGTGTGAGAGTGTGTGTGTGTGAGTGTGAGTGTGTGTGTGTGAGTGTGTGTGTGTGTGAGTGTGTGTGTGTGTGTGTGTGTGTGTGTGTGTGTGTGTGTGTGTGTTGCTGGGTCTGAGAGGATGTAGGCCACTGCTCCTCCTGCCCCACTCCCCAAGGTTGCCAATGGCCAAGAGTTTCGTTTCCCTGGGTACGTGCCTGTGTGTGAAGTTGGAAGGGACAATGGGACTCTGGTAGCAGAGGGAGAAATTCTGTTCATGGAGCCCAGCCAGAGGCTCGGCACAGCACAGGGCCTGAGAGGACAAACTGCTACCCCTGCGGGGCAGATGAGACAAAGGTGCCCCCAGCCCAATGCAGCTCCCTGGCATCTGTGGTTTAGCAGACAGATGGTACCCCTGCATGTGTCTGAAAAGGTGCCCCTTCCCACAGATGGATGCAGCCCCACCAGCTGCATTCTTAGGAAGGAGAGCCCGGCTGGATTCCAGCCTCTCAGCCAGACCCTCTTGTGCAGCACACAACCTGCCCAACCATACGTGGCAGCCTTCGTATGAATGAAGGACTCCACGTCGCCACACACGTGTCACTCTCAGAAGTGCTGTGTCTGTCTGCATGACTACCCATGTTTCTCTGTGTGGGATAAGGCATCCATGTTCTGTGGGTGGTGGTGCCCTGAGTTCAAAGCCTAGCACCATTGCTTGGGCACTGCGACATCCTCTGACCTCTGTTGGTTGGTTTTCGTTTCTTAACTGTGGTAAAACACACATAACATAAAATTTGCCATTTTAACCATTTTAAGTGTACAGTTCAATGGCACTTAATATATTCACAATGTTGTGCGACTACCACCACTATTTAGTTCCAGAATATTTTCTTCACCCTGAAAGGAAGCCCTGCCCCCATTAAGCAGTCACTCCCCATTCCCTCCTGTCCCCAGCTCCAGGCAACCACTTATCGGCTTTTGTCTACATGGATTTGACTACTGAAGACATTTCATATAAATGAAATCATACAATATGTGACCTTTTGTGTCTGGCTTTCCTCTCTCGATGTTTTTGAGGTGCTTCATGGTGTAGAATGTATTGGGGCTTCATCGCTTTTTATGGCTGAATAGTATTCCATTGAATGGACAGACCACCTTTCATTTACCCATCCGTCGACCGATGGACATTTGGGTGGTCTCCAGTCTGGAGCTGTTGTAAATCATGCTGCTAAGGACATTCGTGTTTTTGTGTTAACATGTTTTTCAATTCTTTGGGGCATATGCCTAGGAGTGGAGCTGCTGGGTCATGTGGCAACCCTAGGTTCAACTTTTAAGGAACTGCCGAACTGCTTGTCAGAGTGTGGGCCAAGGCCCTTCTAAGATGCCCCTTGAACACCAAGTGGAGGCATCCAGCAGGCAGTGTGGCGGCGAGTTCAGGGGAGGGGCGGGAGCAGGGCTAAAAGGGAACGCTGACACCCCAGGTGCAGCCTCCCATAGCCCTCTCCCCGTCCCAGGCCCCAGCAGTTGCTGGTGATGGTGTGGTCCCTAGATACACGTGCACGCAATGGGAAGGAACAAAGGATAAAAATAATACCGAAAGACATTTACTAAACTAGGCCCACCCACCCACCCTCTCTCCCACCTCCTTGCACTGCTTGTATTTCGTCATGGCCTCCATAATTCCTTAGTGTTTCTTCATAACAGTTTTCAACGTGCATCCCATTCATTTGTGTCTGCGTACTGGCTCTCTCCCCTCGCCAGAAGGAAAAGCCCATAAAGACAGAGGAGGAACCCACCCTGTGGTTCATCTACTGCTGCAGCCCCAGCCTCCGTCAACACTGCTGACGGAACTCCTCCTGCTGCCAGCCTGTTGCGTACAACTCAGCTGGGCCGACCTGTCCCATCTGGCCCCTCCCATCCTGTTCACCCTCCTATACGCATAGCACCTGCGCTAGGCCAGGCACTGCCCGAAACTCTCTACACGTATGAAATCGGTTCGTCTTTCCAACCACCCAGTGATAGCCCTCCTTACCCCTGGTTTACAGAGGGGAAACTGAGGCACGTGGGGACTTAGGTGTATCCAGTACCAGGCGCCTGGCACACGGTGGAGTTGGGGGATGAACCACGACTGCCCTGACTCTCCAGCAGTGCAGGGAGACACGTCAGACCTGAAACTGTGCGCGGGGGTGCGTGCGTGTGTGTGCGTGAGAGGGAGAGAGAGACCACAGAGAGAGACAGGCAGAGAGAGAGACTGAGGCTCAAGATCCCCTGATTATCAGGCGTAAGTACAGGAGAGAAATAAGCACTGGGGGAACTGAGGGCCACATGGGTCTAAGGCAGCAGTTCTAACTGGGGGCAAACGTGCCCCCCGGGGGGGATATTTGGCAACGCCTGGAGGCATCTTAGGTTATCACGATGTGGGGGGACGTGAATGCTCCTGGCATCCAGCACACGCTGCTGAACACCCTACAACGCACAGGACGGGCCCCCACAAGCAAGTACATTCTGTGCCCAGATGTCAGGAGCGCCCAGGGTGACAAACCCCGCACTCCCTCTTTCCTCCTCCTGGTCTAATAAACTCAGGTTCTCAACTCCGATCTCTCTCTCCCCTTCTCTCCTCCCCACCTCCCCGACTCCTCCCATCTCCCCCACCCCACCGTGCATCTCCCTGCATTGCCTCCCTGGGTCCCCACTGACCCCTCCCAACCTCCTCCCCACTCTCCCCCACCTGCCTCCACGGTCTCTTCTCCCTCCAACACACCTACCTTTCCTCTGGCTTCTGTCCACCTCTCTCATTTATTTGCACCCCTGATGTCACTGTCAACCTTCCCACTCTCTCCTCCACCCCCCCCCGTCGCTCCCTTTGATCTCTTCTCTGCCCTTACCATTTCCGCTCTCCTTCCTTCCGCGGCGGCTGCACGTCCTCCTGTTGCTCGCCCATCACCGTGCACTGTCCGTGGGACTGCCAACTTTGGGCCCATGCATATCCCCCCCCTCCATCTTTTCTGCTTCCTGGTTTGTGTCTCTCCGTCCTCTTCTACCTTCCCTTGGCCTGCCTTCCTCCATCATCTCCGGCCCCCATCTCCACATTTCTCCACCTCTGGCCATCTTTCTCCCGCCCACCGTTCCAGCCTCGGTTCTCCCCCCAGCCTGGCTGCCCCATGCCGGCCCTCCTGCTCCTCGGGACCCTCCTGCTCCTGGCCTCGACTACCGGCCAGGCTGGGGCGCGCCCGTCCAACGCCACAAGCACCGAACCCCCGGGCCCGCTGCCCGCCCTGCTGGCGCACCTGAGGCGCCTGACCGGGGCGCTGACCGGCGGCGGGGGCGCGGCGGGCCCGGGGGCCAACGGCACCAGGACCAGCACCCCGAGCTCGGCTGGCGCGGCGGCACGGGCGCCCCCTCCTGCCGAGCTCTGCCACGGCTACTACGATGTCATGGGCCAGTACGACGCCACCTTCAACTGCAGCACTGGCTCCTACCGCTTCTGCTGCGGCACCTGCCACTACCGCTTCTGCTGCGAGCACCGCCACATGCGCTTGGCGCAGGCCTCCTGCTCCAACTACGACACGCCGCGCTGGGCCACCACGCCGCCGCCACTGGCCGGGGGCGCCGGGGGCGCCGGGGGTGCGGGCGGGGGACCCGGGCCTGGCCAGGCCGGGTGGCTGGAAGGGGGCCGGGCGGGTGGCGCCGGGGGGCGTGGGGGCGAGGGCCCAGGGGGCAGCACGGCCTACGTGGTATGCGGGGTCATCAGCTTCGCCCTGGCCGTGGGCGTCGGCGCCAAAGTGGCCTTCAGCAAGGCGTCCCGTGCGCCCAGGGCGCACCGGGAGATCAACGTACCCAGGTGTGTGTGCTCTGGGGCCGGCGGGTGGGAAACCTGGGGGCGGGGGCGGGGCCGTGGGAGGTGGAGCCATCAGGGAGTGGGGCCGGTGGCGGGGGACGGCAGGGTGCAGGGAGTATGGCCAGAGACTGAGGCAGCCACCAGGAGCGCAGAAGCCAATGCCCTGGAGAGATGGGCGGGACATGAGAATGTATGTGACTTAAGTGGCAGTCTATGGAGTGACCGGGTAGGCTCAGGCCTTCATTCATTCAACAAACATTTCTTGAGCACTTTCTGTGAGTCAGGAGCTGGGAACACAGCAGTGAACAAAACAAAGTCCCTGCGCTGATGAGTAAACCTGGTTTTCAATCCCAGGTCAGCTGCCTGCGGGCTGTGTGACCCTGGGAAATTGGCTTAAGCCTCCTATGCCTCAGTTTCCTTGTCTGTACAATGGGCCTAATAATTGTTCCCCACCTACTCAGACTGTAATGAAGATTACCTGGGTTAATTCATGTTGAGTCCTGGTACATGGTAAGCCCTCAGTAAATGCTGGCTACCCTTATCATTAAGACAGTAAGCAAGGAAACACGTGTGCAGTATACTTTTAGATATTGATAACTGATGTGAAGAAAACAAAGTAGCATAATGAGTTGTGAATGGGAGGGGCAGTGTTGTTTTATACAGGTGGCCAGGAAAGACCTCTCTGAGCAGAGACTTGAAGGAAAAGAGAGAACCAGGCAGATATCTGTGGGAAGGGCATTCCAGGCAGAGAGGAAGCCGTAAGTGCAGTGGCCCTGAGGTGGAGTGTTTGCAGGACAGCGAAGAGGCCCATGCAGCTGGAGTGCAGTGGGGGAGGAGGAGGGGCACAGAAGTAGGCAGAGGCCAGGTTTATCCCAAGTGTGATGGGAGAGCCACTAGAGTGTCCTGAGCTCCGTGTGTCACCATCTGATCCCTGGGCCGTGCGTGTGAAACTAGACTGCAAGGGACAAGGGCAGAAATGGGGAGACCAGTTGGAGACTGTGGCAATAATGGTGAGAGACGGGGCCGGTAGCAGCAGAGGTGGTGACAAGTGATCCGAGTTGGGATACATTTTGGAGGGCGAATCCACAGGATTGCTAAGGGCCGTGCAGGAAAGAAAAAGAAGAGTCAAGGGTGATTCTAAGGTTTGGGGTCCGCACAGCACCCTTTATTGCCATGGGGAAGGCAGCAAAAGGAAGAGGAGTGAGGTCCCAGGTTCAGGGCGGGGCGGGGCCCCAGAGAGGACGGCGCGGGAGGGAGGGCAGAAGGGTTAGGGTCCAGGTAAATAGGGGAGGGGGCGCTTCAAGCGGGAAGTGTGGTCCGCGGGACTTTGGGGCAGGCGGTGCTCAGGCTGATATTAGCAAGGGGCGTGGCCAAAGGCGAGAAGCCGAGCTGAGCTCGCGGATACACCCAAAGGTGAGAACGGGGAGGGGAAAGAGGCCTGCGCCCCCCCCTCTCCACCCCCACCCCCACCCCCAGTCCCCAGGCCACTGACCGTCCCTCTGCCACTTCCAGGGCTCTGGTGGACATCCTGAGGCATCAGGCGGGGCCTGGGACCCGCCCGGACCGGGCACGAAGCAGCTCCCTAACCCCGGGGGTCGGGGGTCCCGACAGCATGCCCCCGAGGACGCCCAAGAACCTCTACAACACCGTGAAGCCCTCCAATCTCGGTGAGTGAGAAGTGGGGCTTCGGCTGCCGCCTCTGCCGCCTCTGCCTCTGCCCCAACCCTCATCCCCGTAGCTCCGCCCTCCACGGATGGCCCCGCCTCCCCTTGCGCAGGCCCTGCCCCTAGCCACAGCCCGCTGTCTCTGCCTTCCCGGAACCTGCTTTGGGCAATGCACTGGACTTTGCAGTGAGCCGGACCTCCTCCCTGACCTCCTGTGGGCACCCTGGGTGGGAACCCTGGGTGCTACGATGGATGATTTACATTTAGACATTCTCAGCCCCTGCACTTGAGAAACTCATGTCAGACCACCCAACAGCCAGTGACACACAAGGACGCACTTAGTAACTGAATTAGAATTTGTCGGGAGCCAGACGCCTGGATTCAAATCCTGGCTCTACCACTGTGACCTAGGGCAAGTGACTTCGCTTCTCTGGGCCTCACCTTCCTCATCCATAAAATGAGAATCATAACAGTACTCACTTCATATTATTGTTATTCTTATAGTTTATGATGAGTGCATCAGTGGAGAAGTCCAGGTAGCTAGAAGAGGGTTTGAAAAGGGTCTCATTTGGTGTGAGGGGGAGGAGGTTCCCTCCAAACGTGATGTTTGAGCAGGGGCCAGGAGGGAGAGGGGAGTTTCTTGGGCAGGAGGATCTCTGAGTGGCTGGAGCAGAGCTTGTGAGGTGGCCAGAGCTGAGGCTGAGGAGAGGGTGGGCCGGTACCTCAGGAAGGGCCTTGAGTACCAGGCTGAGCTGAGTGACTCTGCCTTTGTCCTGAGGGCAATGGGGAGCCATGGAGGAGTTTAGAGCAAGGGAGCAGCAAAGTCAGAAGTGGGTGGAAGGGGCTTCCCTGGTGGCGCAGTGGTTGAGAATCCGCCTGCCGATGCAGGGGACACGGGTTCATGCCCCGGTCCGGGAAGATCCCACATGCCACGGAGCGGCTGGGCCCGTGAGCCGTGGCCACTGAGCCTGCGCGTCCGGAGCCTGTGCTCCGCAACAGGAGAAGCCACAACAGTGAGAGGCCCGCGTACCACAAAAAAAAAAAAAAAAAGAAGTTGGTGGAAGAACTATGTCTCTGGAACCCATATGAAGGAAGACAGATGAGAGGAAGAAGGCTTCAGAGGAGGCTTGCATGACGATCCAGGCAGTAAAGGACAAGGCTTGATCTGGGATCAGGAATGGAGGGGAGGAGATGGGTTTGAATAGTAGTGATAAGGAAGAAACATTTGACCTGGATCTTGAGGAGTGAGTAGGAGGTCTTCAGGCAAAGGAGAGGAAGGGATTCAAGGCCAGGAGAATAGCATGACAGCATGTGCAAAGGCCCTGTGGCAGAACTGAGCTGGACCATTTGGGCGTCAGAGAGAAGTATGGCTTGAGGGGAGGGACGGGAGATGAGGCTGCAGATGTCTGTTGGGGACAAGTCACACAGGCCTCAAATGCCACCCCCAGCTTAGACTGTGCCCACGGGTGATGGTGAGACATGGGCAGAGTTTCGAGCAGCAGGGGGACAGGGGCAGGGGTACATGTCAGAAGTACCGCAGTGGGGCTGATCTTGGAGACGGGCTGGCCATTTGGCCAGAAGGCTGGTTTGATGATCCAGGAGGGAGAAGCAAGTCAGGGCAAAGATTCAGTAGGCAGGAGGGACCAGAGCTGGGGACCAAGTGGACATGAGTGGGGAGCCTTCCACAAGACCAGGGCAGTGGCCCAGCTGGGAGCAGGCAATGGCAGTGATGCCACCTCCCCTCTTGGTCCCCACAGATAATCTGCACCACAACTACCTGCACCTCAACGTCAACAGCCCCAAACACCACGCTGCCACTCTGGGTATGGACCAGGGTGGGGCTGCGGGGAGGGCAGGGCTCCTTCCCTTCCCACCCTTGTATTGAGCCGGAGCCAGGTGCCCAGCATAGGGCAGGTGTGAGACCCTGGGAGCCTGTCCTCACAGTCCAGCCAGGTAACCCAGTGAGGCTCCGTTTCCTCATCTCTATGCCAGAAGTGGTCTGCGGGAAGCTGCATGGAGTGCATCCCTTCTAGCCTGGGGTGGGGCACACAACGAGTGCTGAGCGAACGCCGGTTGCCCCTCCTCCTCCTCCTTCCCCAGCAGAGCACCCGAGGGCGCGGGGGGGGGGGCGGGGGGGGCGGAGCAGAGGGAGCTTGGACCGCTGCAGCTCTGAGGGGCTGGGATTCCAGATTTCGAATGCTCTAAGGGGGCTGGGGGCCGGAACCGCTGGGTCTGAGGGAGGAGGGCCTGGACTGACCCCGGCCACGCCCCTCTGCCCCAGACTGGCGGGCCATTCCGCCGCCCAGCCCCTCCTTGCACTACTCCACGCTGTCCTGCTCTCGCTCCTTCCACAACCTCTCGCATCTGCCCCCGTCCTACGAGGCCGCTGTGAAATCTGAACTCAACCGCTACTCCTCCCTCAAGAGGCTGGGTGAGTCCCGGGAAGGGGAGCTACCTGGGCGATGGGGTGGGGTCAGGGCCTGGGTTCAGGACAATGGACAGTGACCCGATAGCCTTCTAAAGCTTTAGATTCCCCGCCCCCACCCCCCCACCCCCCGCCTTAGATTTTTCTCCAACTTTGTTCCAGAATTACCTGAGGTAATTTTGTATCACAATTACTTGAGGTGCTTTTTTAAAATGCAAACCCATGGAGATATGGGAACATATGTATAACTGATTCACTTTGTTATAAAGCAGAAGCTAACACACTATTGTAAAGCAACTATACTCCAATAAAGATGTTACAGTAGGTCAGAAAAAAAAAAAAAAAAAGCAAACCCATGGTCCTCTCCCCAAGATCTATTGCATTCATCAGGACTTGTATTTGCAATGAACAGAAATACAACTTAAAAAAAAAAAAAGGTGACTGTGCTGGTTTGATAACAGAAAGTCTATGTGCCACAAGCTTCAGGTGTGGCTGAACCCAGGTGCTCAAAAGCTGTCTCCAGGATTCTACATCTCTCAGCTCTGCTGAACAGTGGGCTGGCTTCATTTTCAGATCGAATCTCCCCTTGTGATGGCAAAGATTGTCCTGAGAATTCTCAGGGCAATTCTACCAGAAAAGCCTCTCCCAATGATTCCAGCAAAAATCCCAAGCCTGGATCCCACTGGCCAAAAAAGGGTCACATGCTTGTCCCAGAACCAATCACTGTGACTCTGACTGGACATTTCTGGGTCAGTGGCCGATCCCTAGTAGTGGAGCAGCCTTCAAACGTTTTAAACGGAGATCCACAGTAAGAAAGGATTTTTATATTGTGTCCCATGAGACCCACATACACTGGCACATTTTTCAATTACAGTAAAGTTTTGAAAGTTGTTATTACGGACGTTTTCAAACACACTCGAGCGTAGAGGAATTGTAAAATGAGCTCCATGTTCCTGTCGCCCAGCTTTAACAATGGGCAACATTTTGTTAACCTCTCCTCCCTCCACGCCACCTTTTGGTGGATTATTTCAAAACAAATCCCAGATATCATGTCACTTCATCCATTAATATATCAATAACAACACAACTGAAATAACAACTTTGTGAATGGTGTTCACCCTTATTCTCTTATTATGGAACACTTTCTGATAATTTTCTATTCTATTTCCTTTTGCCAAACGCTGGTCCCTACCCACAAAACTGACTGTACAACCCATGAATGGGTCGAATCTCCAAGTTTGAAAAATACGCGCTACAGGATGAAAGGGAAGGGAAAGTGGTTCCTCAAAAGCAAGAGTTGGGTTCTACTCCCAAAAGAAGGGATGTTCCCAGGCAATTTTTTTAAAAAGTCCCCCCTCACCTACGATCACAGCATTGCAAGCTGGGCCTGGGAATCTGCATTCTGCTAGCTTGACCATTCTGGCTGGTTAAAATTGTGCCCCTGCCCAGGCTAATGACCAGGAAGTTCCAGGTAATGTCTGGGGTCTTCCTGGGGTGCGGGGGGTGCCCCAGGGAAGGGAGCACGTTCTGGGCTGGCTGAGGACCCACCTCTGTGGTTTCTTCCCTTCTCCCCAAGCCGAGAAGGATCTGGACGAGGCCTACCTGAAGCGCCGGCCCCTGACGGAGATGCCCCGCGGGACGCTGCCCCTGCATGCGCTGCGGCGACCTGGCACAGGGGGCGGCTATCGCATGGATGGCTGGGGTGGCCCTGAGGAGCTGGGCCTGGCGCCCGCACCCAACCCACGGCGCGTCATGTCCCAGGAGCACCTGCTGGGCGACGGGGGCCGGGCACGCTATGAGTTCACACTGCCACGCGCGCGCCTCGTGTCACAGGAGCACTTGCTCCTGTCGTCCCCCGAGGCCCTGCGCCAGAGCCGCGAGCACTTGCTGTCACCCCCGCGCAGCCCCGTGCTGCCCCCTGAGCCCGCCGCCCGCGCCAGCCTGGCCGCCTCCCACTCCAACCTGCTGCTGGGGCCCGGGGGGCCCCCCACACCGCTGCACGGGCTGCCCCCGCCGCCCGGCCTGCACGCGCACCACCACCACCATGGCCTGCACGGCTCGCCGCAGCCCGCCTGGATGTCAGACACCGGCGGAGGTGGGGGCACGCTGGCCCGCAGGCCGCCCTTCCAGCGCCAGGGCACGCTGGAGCAGCTGCAGTTCATCCCCGGCCATCACCTGCCCCAACACCTCCGCACTGCCAGCAAGAATGAGGTGACTGTCTGAGTGTCTGAGGTCAGGCCAGGGGCTTGGGGGCTGCAGCCCGGGGCCCCCATCCCAGGCTGCATCCCCCAACACACTCCAGGGGCCTGGGACCAGATCTGCGGTGGCCGGGAAGGCTGCCTCCAAGGACACTGTTTTGGATGAAATCATCACCAGAAACAAAGCTTCCTTCTGCGATGTCACGGCAGATGAGACCCCTCCTCCTATGTCACAGTTTGAGGCAGGACCTCCTTCCCATGACGTCACCACAGAGGAAGAGGCCTGTATGTGAGGTCATCACTAGCAAAAATGTCTTTGTTCATCACAGGGACAAAACCTCCTTCCCATGAGGTCATCACAGAGGAAAAGGCCCACCCTTAAGGTCATCACTAGAGGTGTCTACGCTCCATGGTGTCACCACAAAGACTTCCCTCCTGTGATGATGTAAGAGGAGCAATGCCTTGTCCTATGACATCATCCCTAGAGACAAAGAGTCCTTCCTATGATGTCACTGCATAGATAAATCTCATCCTTATGATGTCATCTCTGGCACCAAAAGGCCTCTTTTGACATCATCATCACCAGGAAAATATTTTCTTCCAAAGAAGATGCCTTTGTCTTTGAAGTCACCACTACAGACCAAGCCATCTTCGTGGGACACATCACAGGGGAAAGAGCCTCACCAGCTGTGTCCTCACTAGACATAAGGCCTCCTTTCTACAACATCATCACAGGGACTCTGCTTCCTTCCTGTGATGCCATCGCCAGAGAAGGTGCCTTGCCCTATGATGTCATCAGAGGGACTGTGCCTTTTCCGTGATGTCATCAGCAGAGATGGCAGCCCACTCTGGGGACATCTCCAAGACGAGGCCCCTTCTGCAATGTCACCACCAGACTCTGTCTGCTCCGAGATTACATATGCCGTGAGACACCTCCACTGCTGCTGCCAAGTCCCGGAACGGCAGGGCACACCCAGAGTCCACGACTATCCTGGGGGGGGGGGGGGTCGCCAGAGAAAGTGCCCTGTCCTGAGGTGTCATCTAGGGGTGTCCTCACTGGGGAGGCTGCCCCGGCAGACAGGTCTCTGCCACAGATGACAGTCCGTCTGTGGATTGTTGGCAGTGGCCCTGCCCCAGCTGAGGCTCTGCCCCAGTTCTGTGATATCATCACCAGAGACACTGCCTGCTCTGGAAGGCCATTACTTGTAACGGTATCACCAGAGTTTCTGCCTTGTCCCACCATGACTTGGCTTGGTCACTCCTTCCCCTGACCCTAGAGACATGCCCTGTGGGATTTCCACCAGAACCTCACCTAAAGGGTGGTTGGGCCACGGGTCCTGTGTGACTCCTGGAGGACAGCACTCCCAGACTGGCTTCTGCTCCCACGGAGGCCACTCTGGCCCACCAGGCTCCTGGAGTCCTGGGACTCATAGGTGGCGCTACTTCTCTCTGCCGTAACTACAGACACCATCACCTCTGTAAACAAAGTCCTGGCCTCCTGTTGGGGGGTGGGGGGAGGTGGGGGTATGCCTGCTATTGATCCAGCTGATGACATCATCAGCACCACAAGACTTCCACCACTCCTGGTGGTAAGTTGCACCTGGGGTCCAGTGTTAACCATGATGGACCCCAGGATCATGACATCATTTCCCAGGATTCCCTTTGACCTATGGTGTATTCATCTCCCAGGATCCACCACCACTACGATATCATTCTCTTCCAGGATTTACCGTAACTATAGGGTCACCTTCTCCCAAGGTTCCCTATAGCCAATGGTGTCATCACCTTCCATGATCCTCCACAACCATGCTGTCATCATCTCCCAGGACTCATCACAACCATTGCATCATCATCTCCCAGGATTCACCACAGCTGATGATATCATCATCTCCCAGAATCCGCCATGACCAACAGTGTCATTACCTTCCAGAATCCACTATAGCTGATGGAAACATCTTCTACCAGGATCCACGAAGACTGATGATGCCACAATCTCCCACAGTCCCCCAGAACTGTGGTGTCATCGTCTCACAGGATCCACTTCAATCATGATGTCTGCCTGCCCCAGGATCCACCACAGCCATGGTGTCATCACCTCCCAGGATTCAACACAGCAGTGATGTCACCACCTCCCAGCATCCATGAGAGTCAATGGTGTCCCAGAACCCATGACACCCAATTAGTGTCATCATCTCCCAGGATCCATTTCAACCATGGTATCACCATCTACTGGAATCCACCATAACCATGGCATCATCATCTCCCAGGATCCAGGACACCCAATGATGTCTTTTAGCAGGATCCACTTCAACCATGTATCATCACCTTCCAGGATCCATCATCTTGGGAGCCAAGTACTATGACAGCTGTATTTCAATTGTCTTCTGGGGTCACCTACAGTTGTTCCCTTAAGAGGAACCAGCACATTACACATCATTTTCCCATTCCCTCAAAAATGGAGTGGGATGGGGCCCCCTCTGATGACATCATCCTACTCTGGCCCTTCCTGATGATGTCACTGCTGTGCTCCTGACTTAGGCTGACGCCTGCCTGCATCAACCGCACCACAGACTTGGCCTTGGCCAGTCCTCCGTCTCCCCCTGGTGAGGGCATCCAGGTCCCTCCTGATAACTGCCCTTCACCCAACCATCTGATCGGTGACAGGGTCAACAAAGAGACTCTTATCATCACCAGAGGGGGGGCTTTCCAGTCCCCAGGTGATGTCACTGCCCCTTGCCCAATTCCTGTTACCTGGATCCCCACCCAGAGCTGCACTCCATTGGCTTGGGCCAAACTCTCCCTAGAGACCCCCCTGGGCTGGGCCAACAGCTGCCGACCTCCCTGAGGCCTTCAGTGGTTTTCTCTGCCGCCCCAGCCGTGGGGCAGGCACGCCTGGAGAGCCACGACCGCTGCCAGTGCCACCTGGGGGGGCGGGGGGTGCTCCGCATCACCCCAAGAGGGCGGAGAAGCAGCGCTCTCTCCCTCGTCTCCCCCTCACACACTGGGGAGCCTTTGGGGTTTCGGGGATTCCCCAACACCCAAAGCACAATTTGCCCCCAATTCTCTCTGTATATAGCCATGTTCTGGGGCGGCCACTCCCCCACTCTTAAAGGGCTACATGCCCCCTCTCCCAGCCCCCAGGGCGAGGTGAGGGGGCCTCTTCTCCCTCCCCTGGGCCGTCCCCCTCCCTTTGCTCTCTCCCCACAAATCCTGGCACCTCAGCTCATCCCTTCTCATCAGGAGCCTGAGGCAGATAACTGACCCTCAGCTCCCACCACACTGAGGAAACTGAGGCGTTACCCCCAATCTACCAGGGCCCCAGTGCCAGTTTGCCAGTTTTTCAACTCCACGCTTACAGCTGCTCCTGTGGGTTCCCCCAATCCCTTTGAGGGCCTCACCATGCCCAGTGTCCCTATGGCAGACTGTGACTTCCCCCAAAAGGAGCCAGCTTGGGCGCCAGCCCCTCCCAGACCCCTCCCCTCTGCTCACCACCCTCAAGGAGCCCTCAGCTTTCTCCAGCCCCCAGAATTGGGGGATTCGGGGCCTTTCAGCTTTTGTATGCCCCCCTCAACTTGCTCTTTCCTGGCCTGGATTCCAGGTATCTTGCCCCCTCCCCCCGCTCACTTGACACAGGCTGCCTGACCCTGGGGCCTTGACCTCTTATCTCAAATAAGCCATAGTAGGGAGAGGTCTCCAGGTGGGTGAGGAAGTGGGCATGTCCTGCCAGATCCCCTTGATGCTTCCAGAGCTGGGACCTCGCCATCTGAGTCTTCCCCCACCAGCCCCCACCACCTCATAAATGCATACACAGGCTTGTGCGTACACACACACACACACACACACACACACACACACACACACACTCCCATTCCAGTGAGGGGGCATTGGAGGGCGGTACAGAAAGAAGAAGATCAATTCTGGACCAAAAGAACTTCCAAAGCTCTGCCTGCTTCCTTATCCCTACCCACCCTATTCCTCCCCCCAACACAGGACTCTTGCCCCAGTTCCTTGGTGAGGACAGCCAGCCGAGCTGCAACTTGGTATTTTTTTGAATAAACATGTTTTCCTGATCCCCGGTCTCAAGTATACTGTCGGGAAAGGATGGGTTTCCATCTCCGCATTTGCAGTTCACTGGGGAGTCCCCTCTGTGGCCGAGGAAGGCGGGCAGCTAAGTGTCTTCACAGGTAGGTGATCAGGGCTGCTCCAGCTGTCACCAAGGGAGGAGTCAGGCTTAGGGAGATGCACTGTAAGGTGCCTTCAAATCCATAGTTTCTTCCTAAGAAAGCTCTTCCCTCTGAGCAGGTAAGCATTTGTTTGCAGATTCTATTTGTTTGCGCCTCCTTATACTTGAATTATTTGCCTGAACATCACTGAAGTGTGTGTGTGTGTGTGTGTGTGTGTGTGTGTGTGTGTGTGTGTGGTGCATCTGCATTAGTTTCCTGGGGCTGCAGTAACAAAGTAACAACTGGCAGCTTAAACAGAAATGTATTCTCTCCCAGTGCTGGAGGCTGAGAGTCTGAGAGGGAGGTGTCGGCAGGGCTGAGTCCTTCTGAGGCTGTGTGGGAGAATCTGTCTGTGCCTCCCTCCTAGCTTCTGGTGGCTTGCTGGCAATGCTGGCATTCCTCGACACATCATCTTCCCTCTGTGTGCGTGTCTCCTTGGCAAAATGTCTCATTTTATAAGGACACCAGTCATGATGGATTAGGGCCCACCCCAATGATTTCATCTGCAAAGACCCTGTTTCCAAACAAGGTCACATTCTCAAGTCCTGGAGGTTAGGACTTGAACATCTTTGTGGGCGGGGAGCAAAATTCAACCCATAACGGGGTGTGACATAATAGTCTAAATGTCAGTTTTTATGATAACTGGGAAACATTTTCCACACCTCTCTCCTCCCACCCAGTGCATTAAAATATTTCCATAGTGATGACTAGAATTGCCCCCTCCTTCTGTCTCAGGAAGTGCCTCTAAGGCTTCGTTTTATTAACTTTAAGACAGATCACCTCTAGGAGCATCTGAATGTTTGTTTACAAATATCAGACTCATATTACATCAAACTATTAGTTTGCTCATGCCTCTGGGTTGTGCGTGCAGGGCATTTCAGCATTGATTTTATCATTAAGAAAACCCCTTTCTCTCTAGTGTATTTAAGTGTTTGCTTCTCAGATATTAGACTTTATTCCATATCAGTCAGGGTTCTCCAGAGAAACAGAACCAATGCGTGCGTGTGTGTGTGTGTGTGTGTGTGTGTGTGTGTGTGTGTGTGTGTTGCTGTTAAGGAACTGGCTCATGTGACCGTGGGGGTTGGCAAATCCAAAATCTGTAAGGCAGCCCGGAAACTCGGGCAGGCTTTCTAGGCTGCAGTCTTGAGGCAGGATTCGTTCTTTTCCAGGAAACTTCACTTTCCACTCTAAGGCCTTGGACTGATTGAACGTGGCCCACCATATGATCTAGGATCATCTCCTTTACTCAAAGTCAACTGACTGTAGGTGTTCATCTTGTCTACAAAATACCATCACAGCAACACCTGGGCTGTTTGAACCAACAGCTGGGCACTGTAGCCGACCAAGTGGACACATGAAACCTAACCATCCTCGCAGGGAAGTACTTGCTGGAAGGAGTGTGATCTGTGGTTGAGAAAGCCTGCCCCCCTTCGGTGCAGTTAAGCGTTCACCACCGGCTCGATTTCACCTGCTGAGGTCCATGTGTTTGACCGTAGGTTAGTGGGGTGGGAGAGGGGTGGTGCCTTCAAGTACTGGTGTTGGATCGCTGGTGAAATGCCCCACCCGGTGCGTGTAAGGGTTGTTCGCCCCTTCTTAGAAATCGCCTCTTTGTGCTGGCGATTTGTCTAGAGAAAATCGGGGGTGGCTGGGGAGAGAGAGTGGTGATGCAGTGTGTCTAAGTGTGGGATCGCTGAGCACTCAGAGTGTCTCCTCCTGGGCGCAGGCTAGGAGCGTACTCCCCTGCCTCCCAGATGTTAGATGTGCCAGATACAAACCCTTGTTGCTTTAACAACCGAGGCTCTGCGGCTGCTTGTTACTGCAGGACAGTGCAGCCTACTCTGGCCCACGTGCCCTGCCTGTGGAGAGGGGAACTGGATGGCGTTTTTGCTGTACACTCTTGCACTTCTGAATTTTCTGTAGGTGTGTTACCTACTTAAAAAAAAAATAAAGTCTAAATGTAAACGTCAACGGGGCCGGCTTCGAGTGCCATCCCCCTCACCGAGCACATGTCCAGGGGCGAGCCTGACACAGGAGACAAGAGCCCCATTCCTCTGCCAGGCAAGTGATTAGCTTCCACTCTGAGTTGTAACGCCAAGGCTTAAACGTATATATTTGTCGTTCAGCATGGCCTCTACGTGCCTGTCAACTACTTCATTTCTGTTCAGCCAAGAAGAAAGCAATCTGATCCACATGTACCATGCTTTAGTTGAACAAATCAAGGATAAGATCTGGCATAAGCATTTTCGCCTTTGTAACCTAACAATTGCTCAATTTGCAACTCCAGCTATTCTTAACCTAAGTTTGAGGGGGCAGGCTTGCAAACTTATGAAATCTATACCAGATGTTGTGGGCATGTGCCTTTTTTTCTTTTCCTTTTCAACTTTATATTTTGAAAGTTTCAAACGTGCAGAAGTTACAATAATAAGTCCAAGAACAGCTTTTGTCAATTCACTAATTGCTAACATTTCATCACACTGCTTTATGGTTTTCTCCCATGTAAATATTTTTTTTTCAGAGACACTTGAGAGTAAGTTGCCCCCTAAGTGAAATTGCTGAAGGCCAAGGACATTCTCTTACACAGCCACAGCGTAGTTACCAAAATCAAGGACGTAACACGGATGAAGTCCATGTTCAAGTTTCACCAGCTGTCCCCGTATTGTCGTTTGGAGCAATTCCCTTTTCAGTCCCTGCTACTCCGGGATTAGGTGTCGCATCTGGTTATTGTGTCTCTCGAGGCTCCTTGGACTTGAACAGTTCCTCAGTCTCTCTTCATGACACACGTTTCTGGAGTCCAGGCAGCAGCATAATTTTTATTCCAGTCCCTACCACCAGACGTTTAGGGCTTTCCCATTTCTCAATACTATGAACAATACTTTGAGGAATAGCTTTTTGCACACCATGGGGAGCATTCACTTACTTTTCCCTGGAATGACCTCCCAGGAGGGTGAACTTCTGGGTCGGAGGGAGGTGCGTTTTTAAGACTTTTGCTACACAACACCAAGATGCAGTTCCGAGAGCCTTGACAAGTCCATGTATGTGAGAACGTCCATTTGCTCCCACCCTCGCCGGCAGCAGGCATTACTCTGTTTAATCTCTTTTTTTTTGGCGGTACGCGGGCGTCTCACCGTTGTGGCCTCTCCCGCTGCGGAGCACAGGCTCCGGACACGCAGGCGCAGCGGCCACGGCTCACGGGCCCAGCCGCTCCGCGGCACGTGGGATCCTCCCGGACCGGGGCACGAACCCGCGTCCCCTGCATCGGCAGGCGGACTCTCAACCACGGCGCCACCAGGGAAGCCCTATTCTGTTTAATCTTGATGTGCCTCAGAGGTGTCTGTTTTACAGCCGTTATAGGAAGCCCCTAGTTACTAAAGTTTGTTTTTGTCCAACACGAATTCTCTGCTCTGCGGTCTAGGGTTTTGGGAGCGGGATAAGGGCAACGCGTTTCATTGCTGTTGCCTGTCACTAGAGGGAGCACCTGATCCACTGCAGGCACATTTAGCAATTAATGCGGGCCCCTCCCACTGGGGGACAGCTCTAACCTCTGTCCAGGGGCCCAAAGGAAACTGGTTCTTGCTAATTACCTACCATAGCCTTACAGTCAACGTGCTTAAAAATATTAAGGCCACTGAGGGGCAGAGAACACATCAGCAACCACAGACTGTGAACTCAGAAATAAAGATGAAGGCATCTACTCATGAAAAGATGCTCAGCCTCACTGGGAAGAAAGGAAATGCCGATGAAAGATGAGGCACCTTTGCCCATGACTGGCACATATTTTGAAGACTGCTAATACTCGGGCTCATTTCTGCATCAAAATATTGACATCGGCTGCTTCCTCTGCCTGGAACAGTCTTTCTCCTCTAGAGAAGCACAAAACTTGCTCCCTCGCTTCCTTTAAATATGTTTCCTTCTCAGTGAAGATCTACCCTGACTCCCTGCATCTAAAATTCTTCCCCCTCCCCCCAGTGTTCCCACACCTCCTTACCTTAACTGCTCTAATTTTTATAGTAATATATTTTTATACTACCAGCTTTTCTTACCACTAGCCCGGGAGTCTCCCAGTGCTGGCACTCACTGAGAAAGTCCAGCATCTTGGGCAACCCCGTACAGTTGGCCACCCTGGGTTTAGTGCTTACTGTTTATCTGTCTCCCCACCAGAATGGAAGCCCCAGGAAGGTGGTGTCTTGCTTCCTGTCTTGGTCACTGATGTATCCCAAGCACAGAGAAACAGGGCCTGGCAAACAGTTGGTTCTAAATGAATTCTTGAATGAATGGATCAGAGCCTAATGGTGAGGATCTAAATAAGTAGAACCCTGCCAAGGGCTACTTGGCAGAACTGCAAACACTCATGCTCTTTTGATCCTGAGATTCCACTTCTAGGAATTTCTCCTTCAGGAAAGCTCACACTTTTGTCCAAAGATGAACGTTTGAGGATGCTCACTACAGCTTCTAGCCACAGACTGGACCGGCATAAACACCGGTTAGTTGGAGAATGCTAGAAACTCTTGTGTTCTTATCAAGGACCGCTGTGCATGCTGTCGAAGGAGGATGTGTGGGAATGTAAACGTCCAAGTAGTGTGGGGAAGAAGACACCCCGATATTAACAGCGGGTACCTGAGGGGGTGGGACTGCGAATGTGGGAGTGGAAGGAGAGCCAGAGCTGCACCTCCTAACTTTTACTTCTTGCACTGCAGTAACTGTGTGAATTTCCCTCCAAGCGTGTATTTCTTTAGTGATTTACTACAGATGAACAGAAGAAATAAAGATTAATTTCTGAAGCTAGAATTCAAGCCGAAGGGACAATTTGGGTTTCACTGAGCGAGAGTGAGTTTCCAGGTCTCCACTATTTCGGAAAGTAAGGACAGCCCTCCCCCTGCAGATTCCAGTCTCCCAAACTAACACAAAAGGACCATCACTAGGCCACCTCCTGAGTCATTCTCAGATCCGCCCACTTCTCGGCCATAGCCACTAGCCCAACCCACGACCAACTCCCAGCTGGAGCTCCTGCTTCCACTCTGGGTCCTCCAATCTAGTCTCTACCCAGCAGCCCTGAGCCAGAATCTCAACATCAGTACCAAATCCACTCCCACGTGCCACTGAGAATTCCTCACTGGCCCCCTAGGGCTCTACCAAGCCTAGCCCCTCCATGCCTACCTCTACCGGCTCAGAACATTCTTCCCTCAGACCTCTCCCTCCCTCTTTCTCCACCCCTCTGGACTTCTTTCAGTTCCTCCCATCTCAGTATTTTTTTCAAATTCTTTTTAGAAAAATAACATCTTTACTGACATATAACTCACATGCCATACATAACACTCACCAATATAAAGTGTTTTGGTATATTCATAGAGCTGTGCATCTATCTATACCATCACCACGATTTTAGAATATTTTCATCGCCCCAGGAAGAAAAATCTACCCATTAGCTATCAACTCTCCATCCCCCAGCCCTAGGCAATCACTAATCCACTTTCTGTCTGCATGCATTTGACTGTTCTTGACATTTCATGTAAGTGGGATCATACAACATGTAGTCCTTTGTGACTGGCTTCTTTCCCTTAGCATAGCGCTTTGGAGGTTCATCCACTCTGTAGCAGATAACAGTAGTTCACTCCTTTCTATGGTTATATAATATTTCATTGTAAGTAAATACCAGTTAGTTTATCCATTCACCAGCTGCTGACCGTGTGGGTTGTTCCCACTTTGGGCTGTTACAAATAATGCTGCTATGAAGATCTGTGTATGACTTTTCATGTAGACATGTTTCCATTTCTCTGGTATATACCTAGCAGTGGAATTGCTGGGTCATATGGTAACTCTAGATTTAATCATCTGAGGAACTGCCAGACTGTTTTCCAAATCAGCTGCACCATTTTTCATTCCCACCAGCTGTGTGAGGGTTCCAATTTTCCACATCCCCCCCAACACTTACTATCTCACTTTTTGATTACAGCCACCCTGGTGGAGTAACACGGTAGCTCCCTGCGCCTTTGATGTGCATTTCCCTGACGGCTGACGGTGTGGAGCATCTTGTCATGTGCTTATTGGACATTTATGTATCTTCTCTGACCACCAGCACCACCTCTTCTCAGGGCTATTGCAACAGCCTCCTCCCGGGCCTTCCTGCTTCCACCCTCATCCCCCTTCATTCTCTTCTCCACCCAGCAGTCAGAGTGAGACCCCAGCATTCCACTGCTCAAAGCCCTGCCGTGGCTCCCTGTTCCCCCAGAGACAAGACCACAGTCCTAGCCACAGCCTTCAAGGCCCTGAACGATACCGGTTCCCCAACTCCGTCCACACATACATCTCTCTAACCTCCGCTCCCCACACCCTCCACCTTGCCCGCTCCGTTCCAACCAAGCCGGCCTCCTTGCAGTTCCTGGCGCGTGCTAGGCCTCTGTTCCAGCTGTTCCCACTGCCTGGAACGCTCTTCCCTGATAAGCACATAGCTCACTTCCTCCCCTCCTTCAAACTTGTGTTCACATGATACCTGCTTGGTAAGGCCTCCCTGGCCACCTGGCTTAAAATTCACAACCTGGCACACCCTGAGCCCCTCCCTTGCTCTACTTTTCTCTTTTTCCACAGCACTTGCTCCCTTCTAACATACCATGTATTTTATTTATTTATTACATTTCACTTCTGTGTCTGTCTTCTCTCACCACAGTAAGCCCCACAAGGGCAAAGATCTTTACGTATCCCAATCACCCAGAACAGTGCCTGGCACACAGTAGGTGCTCAATAAATACTTGTTGAACAAACACCTTGAACTGTCAGGCACTCTGCTACAGTCTAAGAACAGGGTCCCTGCGCTCCCGGGGCTGTACTCATCGGGGGACAAACACGTAAGCAAACAAATAATAATAAATTCTTATGGACCAGGAAGATCAAAGAGGGTGAAGTAAACAGAGCATGGGAGTGGAGGTGAGGAAGCTGCTCTGAGAGGTGACTTTTTTTTTTTCCAGCCGTGCTGCACAGGTTGTGGGATCTTAGTTCCCCAACCAGGGACTGAACTCAGTTCCTTGGCAGTGAGAGCGAGGAGTTCTAACTACTGGACAGCCAGGGAAGTCCCATGAGAAGTGACATTTTAAGGTGAGCCTAGGCCATGAGGACAGAGGAGGAGGAGGAAGGCTCTCCTGGCACAGGGGACTCCCGTGTCAACTTCCTCAGGTCAGACAGAGCTTGGCTTACAGCAGGGAGACAGACAGAAAGAGGCCAAGGGGGCCTCAGGGAGAGTTGTACTTATGCATCTCATGGGAGTTTGGGATTTATTCGAAACGCAGTGTGTTGGGGGCTCTTGAAAAGTTCTTAGCAGGGGTGGGGCCTGTTGGGATTTCAGGAGTCAGTAAAAAGCAGCCTCCCTGAGGGCCAACTCCTGCCACTGCCTGTTTCTGTAAACAAAGACTGATGGGAACACAGCCAGCCCCTACATCTGCACATGGGCTTGGCTACTCCGGGGCTATGACAGCAGAACTGGGTACGCTGGGACAGAGACTAAAGGCCCGCAAAATCAAAAACATTTACTGAGGTTTGCTGACTCCAATTTTAAGGTGCAGGCGATTCCTTCCTTCTCCCTCAGGTCCTGTCGACGTCCCCGATCCCCATCACGTCTCCCATCCCCACTGCCACCAACCTGCTCGCCTCCCTCTCTGTTACCACCCACCGCCCTGTCAAAGCCTCCAATGGCTCCCCAGGGCTTGAAAACACACTGCCCACCTCGGCAGAGGCGAGAGAGCCGAGACGTAACCGCTGCCCCCCCTTACTTCTGGGACATCAGCACCTCCGTCCGACCTACCCTCACTGGCTTCCTGGTGGCGCCCCAAACACACCAAGCGCGATCCCCTCGCCTCGCCTTTGCACGGGCTGTTCCCTTTTCTGGAATGCTTTTCCCCTAGACCTTCCCGTATGGAGCCCAAGTGATCCTTCCTCAGACAGGTCAAAAGAGCAGCCCCCACCCCTCCCTTTCTATGCCCTTGGCCCTGACTGTTCTTCTACGTCTTTATCACTCGCTGACATGATAGGATATACTTACTTGCTTACTGTCTGGCTTCCCCACGAAGATGGCAGCTCCCTGGGTGCGCAGGGATTTTGTCCCTTTTACGCTCAGCCATATCCCCAGAGCATCCTGCCTGCCACGTGATAGGTGCTCAAAAATAAAAGCGTACTGCACGACTGAGGGTGTCCAGGGGGGAATCATAACATCCACCCGACAGGGCTGTTGCAAGGATTCAATGAGATGAAGCATGCAAAGAAGCTAGAACAGTGCCCTGCCCTGCCCCGCGAGCACCGGGTCCATCACCACCATTCTCATGACCATCATCAGTTACGTCTGTTCGGTGGACTTCTGAGATACAGCTCAGTCAGACCACCACCTCCGCCACGTCCCAAGTTGGGTGGAGGGGGGGGGCCTGGGCAAGTCACTTGACCCCTCTCTTCCTTCAGGGCTCTTGGGCGTTAACTGGGCCGGGCTCCTCTGCACCCGGCGGGATAAGACCCAAGGCGAGGCGCGTGGGATGCCCGCATGCGGCCAATCTGCCACAAACTAGTCATGGCTACGGCGGTGGGCGTCTCTGTACGTTCCTGGCCCCTGTTCCAGAGGCTGGGGCCCCCTGAGGGGTCTTTTCGGGACCCTCTCTTACGGGGCAGAGAAGGCCTGACAGGGGCGCCGCGGACGCACCGCACAGGAGCCGAGGAGGCGGGTGAGCTCCCGGGCCTCCCGCTCTCAGGGCGCCGACACTGGGCCGCCCGGGGCGCTCTGCGCCGGTTCCCCAGACAGGGAAAGGGAGTCCCGGCGAGGCCTGGCTGGCGGGAGGCCGCGGTCAGTCACAGGCAGGGCCAGGCCCTCAACAAGGCCTGGGGGCTCGTCCTTCTTTCTCGGGCACAGTCCTCACAGGAGGAGACTGAGGCCTGGCTGGGGCCAGAGGTCACACACTGGACGGCCAGGCGTCTACGCCTTCAGCGCCCGGCTGACTGCTCTTGGAACCTCCGCTACACACCACGCAGGTCACAGGTCATTCTCAGCACAAAATGGCGCCTCGGAGAAAAACGTACGATTGCCAGCGCCGACCCCCACTCCCGGCTGAGGAAGGGGCGCGGGCATCCGCGAACAGTCATTTGCATACACAAAAACCGACGAACTTCATTGGCTGCGAGTGCCTGGGTCCGCGCTAGGCAAGGCTCCCATTGGTCGCTCTCCATTTTTCTCGCCCCCCCCCAACCCCTTACTGCCTTCTCCGTCAAGGATTGGCCCGCGCGCGTCTGGTGACGCCACTCCACGACTGCGCGTCACTATTGGCCGGCGCGCCTTCTATCTTCCTTTTAAACCGCCAGAGCCCCACCTCCCCTCGCCCTGCCCAGGCTCCACGGCCGACCGTTAGTCGCGTGCGTGATCTCCTGGGCGTCGGGGCGCGCGCGTGCGCCAGCGTCTCATTCAAACGGGCCAATCAGCGGTCGCGTCGCCCTTCACGTCCTCTTCCACTCTTCTTCCTCTTCTCCGCCACTCCATCCTCCCGGATCCCCTCCCCGACCACCGCGCACCCCCACTGGTCGGCCCGCCGAGCGCCCCCTCCCCAACTTCGGCCCACAGCTTGCTGGAAGGAAGCGAGCGCGTCGAACGCCGAGGGCCGTGCGCGCTGACGTCACGGGTCGAGGCACGGCGAAAGGGGGCCGCGAGGGGGCGCGGCCTGTGGGCGGATATAAAAGGGCGGCGGTGCGCGCGGCCGGCTTAGTGCGGCCGGGCACCGGGGGTGGGCGGAGCTGCGGGAGCGGTTCGCGGCTCGCGGCGGGCGTCGGAGGCACCGGGGAGCAGAGCGGGGCCGCCGGGGCCTCGCTAGGGCCGCAGCGGCAGCAGTTGGGCCCCCCGCCCCGGCCGGCGGCCGGAGAGCGCAGGAAGGGGGCCGGGGGGACCCGCCCCCGGCCAGCAGCAGTCATGGTGAGCGAGGCGTGCAGGCCCGGGAGGGGTGGTTGGCCCCCCCCGCGCCCCGAGGAGGAGGCGGGGTCTCAGGAGCCTCTCGCGGGCAGCTTGGGGAATTTGAGGGCCCACCTGGGTATCCCGGGCCTGAGATGGGCCCAGGGGCCTTCCTGTAGGCGGGGCGGGAGGGGAGGGCCCGGCCGAGCTCCGGGCTTTTGGGCCCGCCCGTGGGTGTTTCGGGAACAACGACGTTCCGCCGTCGTCTCCAGGCCCGAGTTGGGGTTTCCAGGGTGGTCTTAACCAAGGTTAGGTGGGGAAGGGGGACCGGTATAGGCCTCGGGCCTTCCCGGAATCATTGGGGGCCTTGCGGATCTACGAGCGGGCTTTGGGGTCTTCTGGGGAAGGTGGAGACATCCGCAAGCCCTCGGCAATCCGCCCTATTTCTAGTGGGGGATCAGCTTGGGGCGGTCGCCTGAAGCATCCTGGGTTGGGGGTTCTGGGAGCTCGGGGTGATTGACAGCCTGGGACTGCAGGAATAAGAGACTAGGGTGCCACCGCATCCTAGATCTGCAGGAGGCACCAGGCCCTGGCTCTGCCCGTGGCTCACCCCCTTGTCTCCATACCTAGAACTCCAACGTGGAGAACCTGCCTCCCCATATCATCCGTCTGGTGTACAAGGAGGTGACGACACTGACAGCTGACCCACCTGATGGTATCAAGGTCTTTCCCAATGAGGAGGACCTCACTGACCTGCAGGTCACCATTGAGGGCCCTGGTGAGTGTGGGAACGAGAGGGAGGGGTGCACTTCCTAGATCCTCGTCAATCTTAGAGCAAGGATAGGAGGCTCCCACTGTAAGGTGGACTGCCAGACCCTGAGGACGCCAGGGTAGCTATGACAGGCACACCTGTTACACACGGTGCTCTCAGTATGCAGGGCAGGACACTAGAAATGACAAGTAATTGTGTACACTTTCCCCGTAAGTGTTGTGAGAAAAATTCTGGAGGCCAGGAGAGCATATAATGGGGCCTTACCTGGGTTTGGGTGTTTGCTCCATCCTGAAGTACAGGTAGGAATTAAGTGGCATTGGGAAGAGGATGCCAGGTGGGGAGAAGTGTCAGCAAAGGCCTGGAGGGGAGGCTGGGTCATCTCAAACTCCTTTCTGCCGCTGGTGTTAGGTTCTCTGGGGGACCAAGCAGAGGACAAGCCAAATGCAGGCTTTCAGGGAGATAACAGTAATAACCAAATGACTACAGGGGATCGTTTGATCTTGCAGAGTGGTTTAGCACGTCGCTCCACGTGCACTGCATTTAAGTTATTTGAATTTTTACAATTTAAGTGAAGAGTATATGATGAAGGACCTAGTCTGGAGTTGAACTTGTGGGGAGGGGGTCAGGGAAGACTTCCTGAGGAACAGAAGAAAAAAGACTTGTGAAGCTTATAGGGAACAGATCTTTTAGGGCTTGTAGGCCTCTTTTCAAAGGAGTTTGGAAAGGAAGCCTTTGGAGGGCTTAAAGCCAGGCCAGTGGGTCGCTTCAGACTTCACTTTGACTTTAGTGAGGGGCTGGGGCTGGAATATGGAGGCTGCTCAGGAAGCCACTGGCCACGGGCATCCCTCGGGTGAGAGACGTGGTTCCGCTGGACTTGGAGGTGGGCTCAGATTCAGGAGTGGACCTGGAGGTCAGCTGCCCAGGCTGTGATGGGTTGGACGTGGGGGCTGGGGCATGAAGGACAGCCATGGGTCTGGAACAGCTCCCAGTGTTCACTGCGGCAGAGGAGACCACAGAGTGGACAGCACTGTCCTGACATCTGCCTGAGAGGCTTCCAAATAGATGTTTTTCTGAGGAGCTGAGTGGGCATGTGTGTCTGTGCCTCTTGGGAAGGGCGTGCTGTGCCTTCACTTGGGAATGAAGAGGGATCCGTGGGTGGGGACCACCAGTCAGGGGGTTAACTCTGAGCTGGGGGTGGTGCCTGTGGCCCCCGGGAACCTGGGCCTGTCTTCCTCTCGAGAACCCCCCGGTCTGGTGGAGGAGGCGGTGGGGCACTTGCCTCGCAGCCAGACCGTGGAGACTGGGTTTTGGGGGTGCCTGGAAGGCCTGCACCTCCTGACACTGTCCCCCGCCCTGCATTCCAGAGGGGACCCCATACGCCGGAGGCCTCTTCCGCATGAAACTCCTGCTGGGGAAGGACTTCCCTGCCTCCCCGCCCAAGGGCTACTTCCTGACCAAGATCTTCCACCCAAATGTGGGCGCCAACGGTGAGATCTGCGTCAACGTGCTCAAGAGGGACTGGACGGCTGAGCTGGGCATCCGGCACGTGCTGCTGGTGAGTTCTGCCTGGGCCTGGGCCTCCCTCCTGGACGCATCCCAGTGACGTCCAAGCCACGCAGCCTTGTTTCTCCTCTAAAGTCAACGCCGAAGGGGTCGGGGCTTCCACATACAAGTCCAGATTTCCAGCTTTTCTGGAAGGGTTGGCAGTGCCCAGCTACCTTTGCCGTGGAACAAGTGATGGGTTTGTGTAGCAGGATGGTGTTCTGACAGGTACAAGTCAAGCGTCTGGTGAGGGCGAAGATAGACTTTTCCAGTATCCTCCAGCGTACAGTTCATTGGTGTTTCAACAGCCACAGCTTGTACAACCATCACCATTGTCATTCCATTGTTTCTCAACCAGGGTGGTTTTTTCCCATTGGGGACATTTTTAATTGTCACAGCTGGGGGTGCTACCAGCACCTAGTTGGGGGAGGCAGGGCGGCTGCTGTACGTCCCGCAGCACGGACCACCCTGCGGAGAGCCATCCGGGCCCGCCTCCGCCAAGCTGACGTGGGGACCCCAGACTGCTCTGCTGGCCCAGGGTCCCCATAGGCCGCTTAAAGCGTGTAGGTCACTTGCTGCCTCTCCACCCCTCTCACAAGGTGAAATTTGAAAAAACAAACACTGACTTTCTGATGAGCCCCTGGGGCAGCTTGTAGGGAGCGTGGGGGATTGGGGTTCCTACAGGGCACGGCGGGGGGGGGGGATTGAGCACCAAGGTGAACAGAGCCCAGACCTTTCCCTCCTCTCCCTGGGGTGTCAGGGGTGGCTGCCGGCGACCCCAGAGATGAGCTCACGGAATGACTCGCAAGTGTCCCCAGCGATCCCTAGGGCCTTCAGCGTGGGGCCCAGGCCGGGCTCGGCCATGCGAGGGCAGCTGTGGGAACGGCGGGCAGTCAGGCCTCTGGTTGTGGGGTGCGGCTGTCAGCATTAGCGTGTGATCCTGGTCCCTCGTGATCAGTGATGTGTGTTGGGCCAGGTGCTTTGGGGGGTACTTGTTACTGTCCCCATTTACAGGTGAGAGAGCATTTCACCTGCTCAAGGCCAGAGAAGTTCTGGGTCCCTGGGGTGCTCTGTGTTCCCTTTTAGAATGAAAGTGGAGGTAAAACAAACACGGCTTAGGGGCCGTGGCTTAGGGGCCACAGCTGTCTGTGTAGACTCCTATTAGAAGGGTCCATTGGGGGCTGGCTGGGCACACCTTTCAGCCTCGATTTACTCTGCAGTTAAAATGGGCGGATTAAAGAATATTGAAGACTCCCTTCCTTCCGGGACCCCACTCTGTGTCATCGGGCATCAGTCCCAGTTTATGCCCTGGTGCCTTTCTCTTGGGTAGTAACAGCTTGCCCAGCCACGGTTTGCGCCTCTGCCCTTGAGATGCCTGCTAAAGCCAGTGATGGCTCTAGCTTTAAGCATCTTCCTGTAGTGTAACGTAGAGCTACTTGTCTAGTCGCTAGTTCCTAAGTTGTCCCCCTCACTTCCTTTTTTTGTTGTTTTGTTTTGTTTTGTTTTGTTTTGGCTGCATTGCGTCTTCGTTGCTGCACGAGGGCTTTTGTCTTCGTTGCAGCGAGCAGGGGCTACTCTTCATTGCGGTGCACGGGCTTCTCATCGCAGTGGCTTCTCTTGTTGCGGAGCGCGGGCTCTAGAGCGCAGGCTCGGTAGTGACGGCTCGCGGGCTGTAGAGCGCAGGCTCAGTAGTTGTGGCGCGCGGGCTTAGTTGCTCCGTGGCACGTGGGGTCTTCCCGGACCAGGGCTCGAACCCGTGTCCCCTGCATCGGCAGGTGGATTCTTAACGACTGCGCCACCAGGGAAGCCCCCCTCACTTCCTGAGTGACCTGGGGCGAGTCACTGATCGCGGTGCCTGCACGCGTGTGCCAGCTGGGGGAGCGGTGTTGGGAGTGGAGGCCACAAGGCCGGACGTGTGAGGCCCCCCCTGACCCTGGCGCTCTCCCCACAGACCATCAAGTGCCTGCTGATCCACCCTAACCCCGAGTCTGCCCTCAACGAGGAGGCGGGCCGCCTGCTCTTGGAGAACTACGAGGAGTACGCCGCCCGCGCACGCCTGCTCACAGAGATCCACGGGGGCGCAGGCGGGCCCAGCAGCGGCAGGGCCGAGGCCAGCCGGTCCCTGGCCGGCGGGGCTGTGGCCTCCACCGCTGACCCCATGGCCCCTGGGGGCCCAGCAGGGGCCGAGGGGCCCATGGCCAAGAAGCACGCGGGTGAGCGTGATAAGAAGCTGGCAGCCAAGAAAAAGACGGACAAGAAGCGGGCGCTGCGGCGGCTGTAGTGGGCTCTCCTCCCTCCCTCTCCCACCCGCCACCCACCTGCCCCCAACTCTGTCTCTAAGTTATTTAAGTTATGGCTGGGG
Source organism: Kogia breviceps (assembly GCF_026419965.1). Classification (NCBI taxonomy): domain Eukaryota; kingdom Metazoa; phylum Chordata; class Mammalia; order Artiodactyla; family Physeteridae; genus Kogia; species Kogia breviceps. The sequence goes on from NC_081327.1 coordinate 3,030,130, forward strand.
TGAGGGAGGGCACGGGGGCACTCGGACCTGGATCTGTTTTTCTAAATAAAGTTGGAAAAGCAGCTGCTGTTGCCTCCACCACCCTGGCTTTGAGCAGTGGGCGCCCCAGCCCGAGTCTTCACGCAGGCTGAGCACAGGTGTCTCAGCTCAGCGGGCCTCCTGTTGGGGTCAGGG